>NC_081355.1:8439974-8745331 GCF_030684315.1 Stegostoma tigrinum
TGCAGTAATTTTGAGCATTTGGTGTGAATGGAATGGCTGAATGTTTCGTTCATCTCTGGGGGAACGGTTTGGGGAGATAGACTTTCTGGTGTGAAGTTGGCTTTTTGCCCTCTTGCAATGCTCCTTTGTTGTCTTCCATCATTTGATCGAGAAATTGCAAGACTAGTTTAAATCCTGTTGCACTATTTCCCATTAAGTAACTGGAATAGTGGCATCATAACATTATAGAATGAGTCCAATTTTTTGCAGATAGTTGGATTTGATTTTCATTAATTTCAGAAAACAAGACGTTGGCACTGGTGATCTGCATTTTCTACTCCCAGCTGCCTTACAGTAGAGCTTTTAATAGATTTCAAATTCATCTGGCTTTCATAGTTCATTTTACTAATGGTTCCCTGCTTTGCAGTGCATAAAAAGCTGCAAAATTGGCCTCTTGTACAATGCCTACATTATTTTGAAGAATTTTTAAACTTGTGCCAACACCAGCAAAGGATTGTCTTTTAAGTCGTGGTTTTAGAAATCCATTCAGTATGGCATATTGGAAAGAATGTGGCTGTAGAGTGGTTAGGGTGAGGTGTGTGGAGACGGCTGGTCCTTTGAAGTTTGTCAATGAATTCCATGTGTGAAGTGCAAATAGTTGGTATTAAACTTTTTTTATTTTTGTAGCTTGTCATAATTTTTTATGTATAGGGCCTGGAAATTCAAAAGCTTGTAGGTGCTCTTAAGACTCTGGAATGTGTTAAAACAGGGTGTTGGTTCTTGGGCTAGTATAAATCATTGGTGAGAGACATGGATGGGTGACAGTTACTAGAAAGTTCTATGTTGTGCTGAATGAGAAAAAACTTAACTCGACATGCCCAGAATATAACTAATGTGGGTACCTCTGAGTTGCACTTAACTGATGTCATTTATTAAAGTGATTCAACACAGAAGGCTATAGTTTGGCCCATTGTGCCTGTGCTGGCTGTATTGAATGTCAGTTGAATGTATTAATAATTATTAACTCTGCCTCTACTTGTAAGCCAGCCCTCCTGCACCAAGGGTAGGATGAGGGATCTGCTCTGATAAATGTCCAAGCATGTGTTTTGGTTCTAGAGTAGCAAGGGTTGCAAAATTTAAATCCACTCCATTAATTTACTGCCACTGCCAACAGTTCTTAATTCTGGTTTTAGAATTAAACACTAGTGTTTAAACGCGAGTGAGTCAAGTAACTGAAAATTACTTTGAAAAGTGAAGCAATGCAATAAGATGGTTAGTGTGAAAATAGATGAACTATGTAGAAAGTGTGACATGTGGACAGTAAGTTGAATGTTTCTGTGCTGTATGGTACATCTGTTACTGTACAAGATGATCCAGAAGCTGGTTTCATCCTGTTACAACCTGTTCAAAAGCATTGGCCTGTTATTGTCTCCCTAAGACACAAGAGACGAATGATTTAGGGGCTTCTGGGAAGGGGCTGGTAAAGAAATGGGCATTAGATGGAAAGGAACGATCTGTCTTGCTGAGAGCTTGTATCCTCAATGACATTGACTTGCACAAAAATTATTAAATTTTTCAGTGAGGTTGGCATCTTGCAAGTCGCATTGCGGGTAGACGGGTTGAAAAAGGCATTTGATGCACTTGCCTTCACTGGTCAGAGCATTGAGTTTAGGAGTTGGGGTTGTCATGTTCTGGCTGTATTTGATATTGGTGCCACTTTTAGGGTACTGTGTACAGTTCTGCCCATCCTGCAATGGGAGGAATGTTATTAAAGTGAAACGGGGCGCAATGATTTACAAGGATGTTACTGGGACTGAAGGGTTTGAGTTATAAGGACAGGATGGGACTACATTCCTCTGGACGTTGGGAGATTGAGTTCACCTCTGAGGCCCTTAAATCATGGCTGTTGATAAGGTGACTAACAATGGTCTTTTCCCTGGCAAAGGGGAGTTCAAGACTAGAGAGCATAGATTTAAGATGAGAGGGGAAAGATTTGAGACCCAAGGGGCAACTACACATGGGATTATGTGGAGTGAACTGCCAGAGAGAGTGATGGGAGGGTGGTGGTGTATACAGTTATGACATTTAAAAGGCATTTGGACGGGTACATAAATAGAAAGAGTCTTTGTGGGCCTGTATCCAGGCTGTATGACTATGGTTGCAGGTAGGTATCCATGTTTTTGCAAACTTAAAAATATGCCTGTTCTGAAGGATCATGGTAATATTTGACTTAACTTCACTGAAAGCTGCAAAAACATGTTTTACTTGGGAATCCATTTCTGGGTTATGTACCATGACAGTGAGCAAACTACTTTCTCGGGAATGACTGTTGCTGTGCCTCAATGCAGACTCGGTCAGGAATGTTGCCACTGGGATTGCTGCACGCTTACACTTGGGGAAATTGTGTCATTGTGCATTTCCAGGTTAATTCTAATCTGTCAGATGCACAGTAAAGATTCTGAAATCTTCAGAATGGATTTCCTGTTGTACACAATTTTTCTGTATCTTGCTTGCTGTGGCTAGACCTGAATGTCAGCAAGTGGCACGTAGAATATTTCTGTATTTTGGGCCCATATTCACAAGTTTAGGTCTTTGAGACTGCTCAAGGAGAAGTTCTAAAATTACACAGCGGGAATTATTGTCAAGGCCAGCAATCAAATCTAGGAATGCACATTAGGCTCAGGGCCACCAAAGCCCCCTCACTGCACTCCCTTTCCAACGACAGTCTGTGTCTACCTGCATCAAGTAGACTGCAGTGGTTTGAGATGGCAGGTCACTTCCACCTCAAGGGCAACAAGAGTGGGCAATGAATGAAAACTGAGTCAGCTGTGTCAACACCCTGAATACTGCGTTAACAGTTCTTGAAGGGATCAAATAGCACCAAAGCTGTGAAGAGTGTGCTATTGGGGCTGCTGACTTAAGAGGTGAGTTGAAATGAGCTGAATTTCTAGGAAGATCTGGAGCTTGGGAGCAAAATATTTGAAATCATGGCTGCCAGTGAGACAGTAATTGAAATCTGCCATGTGCAAGAGACCAGTATTGGAGGAGTGCAGATATCTTGAGGGGTTGTAGAGCTAGTGTGGTCAGAAATAAGATACTTGTAATGGCCTCATGATGTTTGTTTTGATTGCTGGTGTTTATTTCCAATCTGTCGCATGTTATGGATCAGTATTGCTGGTTCTGTTGAAAAACGTGCATCTAATGTGGAATTTTGACCAGAAGAGTCTAAGCTTTGATTCCTTGTCTATGTTGAGTTAGGGGGCATCGACCAGTAGCCTACTCCTAAGCCAACAGAAAAATCGGCCAACCTTTCCTGGTCATATTAATGTTAGAATTTTCTTTTAGCTGTAGTGAGTGATGACAGAATCATTCTTTTAAGTTGTACAACCTCTGCGATTTGGATTCATGTGAACAGAAGGGCAAATTGTTAGGAGGTTCGGATGTTCAAAGAATCATGTTCCGTACGAATAAATGCCTTCTGAGGGGAAGGAAATTGTTTGGAAGATGCTTTGAGTATTATTCTTGTGAACACTGATTGCATTCAAGAAAATATCATAAAGCAGAAAGCCAATGTGACATTTCAGTGTGGCGTAAGTGATTTAAGAATCTTGGATGCAGTGTCGCTAGAATTTTAATACGTCAATTCATCCTTAAAGCTGAATGCTGTAATTGTAACTGATTAATTTGGAGCAGGAATACAGAAGGATCAAATGAACTTTGGACTAAACAACATGTTCCCCCCAAGTACTGCACAAGAATCCAGGTTTATTTATACAGGCAGTAAACCTTTATACAGATCTCTCTTTCTGTTCACTGTTTTGTTTTAACCTTAATTTTATTCGGGTCTTGAGTGCCATTCCATTTTCTATGTGAGCCTCTTTCTGGCTTGTTATGTGACCATCGTTTTAGTGGGGGTTTTTTTGCATTGAAATCCGATCGAACGTAGACTTTGCACAGATCTGTGTATGTTGTTTGAAATAGTCTTTTGTACAGTTTAAAATTTATCTAGCACAACATGAACTTAATGTTACCAATGTATAGAGACACTACATTGTGCAGTGGCCTTGCAAGTTAAAAGTTTTTCAAAAACAAGGTTGTGTATTCTAAGTAATTAAACAAACAAGCCATTATTTCATCCTCCATGTTACTTCTAAATATTGCATTATTTTTTGAGACCATAATTGTATTTTTTAGGATTTTCTTGCATCTCACATGGGTCATTCTTCTTACGCATAGGAAACTAAAGATCGCAGTTAAAGCTGGGTGCTTTGGGTTTTTAAAGAAAAATTCTTCTCATTCAGGGTACTTTCTATTTCTTCCTAAATGTTCAATATTGTAGTGTATCAGAACTATCAACAATTACAATTTAGTCTGTTTAATTTGTAGGCCTTGATTTAAATGCAGTTACTGCATGTTTGTTCTGTTGCATGGAATTGTGTAGAACTTAAAAGCTTTTGGGTTATTGTGTGTATCAATGTTCTGGAACTCTTGATTGTAGATGTGAGTAACTGTCTTTATATTTTTAAAAATCTTTTTTAAAAAACTCCCCATTTCCAAGTTCCTTGTTTTCAGTGCTTTTCTCCAGTAATACTGGTAGCTTGTTTCCATCATTGATTCCTTTCAAACATGATCCATGTTAATAGTGTAATGTTTCTCATTTGCCTCTTTTAAAAGCTTTTTTTCAACATGTCTTGCTTTTCTGCAGTATGCTTCTGTGCTTTTACTTAGCTGACTTGGTGTCCTTATCTGACTTTCAAACAAGGGAGAACTCTGCTCCACTCCCCTGTCCCTTCCCTAAAACCCACATTGCTCTCTTAAGCAACGGTCTCAATTTTTTGTCTCTGTCACCTGCTTCTGTGCTAGTTGCATTCTAGGGATTGCATGTTTGGAAAGCAGTGGTATCAAAGACATGCATCAAATTACTTGGCAGGTACAATCACAATTTTGTATTTTACCTATCATTCTGTTTTTAATTAGTCTCTTTAATTAGGTAACAGAAAATACTTTGAATAACTTACATAATGCTTCCATAATGCAATTTTCAGTTTTCTGGCAATTCATGTTAAAATTGCAATGATAGAAATTAGCTGCAATTAAGTTTGAACACCCAAGTTTATTCCCTAAATCTGCCTCACTTTTGATTTTAGAGCCTTTTTGTAGCCTTACTGATGAGAAGTCTAAAATGCATATTAATGTCCAGCTGTACTTGCTAAGATTAAATAATTGACTTCTGCCTAGCCTATTTATAAGTTTTTTTTTGTTTTTGTGTTTTGCAGTAGATAGTGCTTAAGTCCTTTAGAATGGAAAAGTTTTCCAATGACCTAACATGAAATTAAGCTGACACTTTCCATTGAGTTCATCTTCAGGTCACGGGCCCTAGTTGGGCTTGCTTTGGCATGACTGAGCTGCTAGTAGTGTAATGTGATTCAGATTAATTACAGTAGGGTAATTGGTTTTCTGTAACCTGATTGGCTAAACCTGTGGACTGCACAGTACTTTTTGACTTGTTTTTGGAATAATTGCTTACGCAGCAAAGAATTTTCAATGTATGGTGTCTACTAGAATGGATTTTCATTTCTTGCTAGAAAAACATTAGTGAAGTGTGTATAAAAAACATTGTTCATGTGTATCTTGCACTATTCTACAATAGCAGAATTTGTATCTTTTCTGTTAATGGCTTGAATCTGTCGGCACCAATGTCATGTGAGTCCCGACCCGAAACATCAAGCTTTCCTGCTCTTATGCTGCTTGGCCTGCTGTGTTCATCCAGCTTCACGCCTTGTTGTCTCATGTGAAGGGGATATTATGAATTGTATTAATGCTTGATTCTAACTGGTACTGGCTCTCTGATTCTTTCAGGAAGGTGCGTGGACGTGTAACCCTGGAGCTCCTGCCTTCTCCCTCTTTTCCTGAGGAAGATGACTAATCTGGCCCGGACACTATTCTGCCTGCAGTTTTTTTGTGGCACTTCCTTTTGTTTATCTGTGGAATGAATTTCCAAATTTCAGACTTCATGTGATTTTTTTCTCAGGTGTATTTGCAGTACATAATTAAGAAGATTAATTCAGTACTGTGGTGATTTGTTTGCTACTAAAGCTCTAAAATACCAAAGCAATGTTTAACGTTCTGCAGCAAGGCATAATTATAGCTGGGAATTTATTTTGGAAGTTGTAAACTTTTTATTTTTGAGAGAAATTGAATACATAAATCCCACTCTTCAGTATGTCTATGACTAAGGTCTCCTGAATAGGCAGTGATTTTGAATGGGTGACTAATGATTGTTGTCGAGGGAGTGAACAGATCTTGAAATGAAATCTTGTAAATTGGTCTTGTGTAGAGTGACTCATGTGGGTGTGGAGGAATTATGTGCTCCAAAGTTCGAAACTGTTCAAAGTGAAATCAGATAAAGTTTCATCAACTGAAGAATCTAAATCTGACCATTATTTTGTTTAATACAAGTAAACTCCAGGGCAACAGTGAGTAAGGACTTTTGACTACAGCAGAGGTGGTAGAATAATAGCTATTGTACCCCGTGTTCTTGTGATGAAGCAATTGTGACTTCTAATCAGTACTGGCTCTCGGTGATATCGCCTGATCATGTAGTCTTAGTCTTGTCATGTATACTGATGTCATCCAACGATCCCTCAACATCAGTCAATCCTTTGATATCTGTAAATTGCCGAACTGTATGCAGAGCTAGATGAGCAGAAATTTCCTCCAAAGTAAACATTCGGAAGATCAAAGATATTCTTTTTAGTTCCATCTATTAATTCTGTTTCCTACTACTATTATCCTTACTTCTGGCAACTGTGAAGCTGAACCAATGTAAGATTGGTCTAAGACTTGGCCTCTGAGAGCTTCTGACCACATATTCATGCCATCACCATGATTAGTTGTTTCCACCTCTAATATTGCCTCATTTTACTCTGCTTGACTCCCCTGTTGAAACTTATAGTTGTTTTTCTCCTGCAGTCATGACGATTCCAGTTGAACTGCTGGCTGCCTCCCAAATCTGTCCATAAAACTTGAGCGATCTTCAACACTCTACCTGTGTCCATTAACCCTGGTTTTCCTGGATTGGTTGCTGGCTGACCAATACCTTGATTCTGCTTTCAAGTCCCACCAAAGCTGTAATGCTTACCTCATAACTTTACTTAAGTTTTGATTGCCACACCATTAAAAAACAAGCCATCAGCTGTGAGATTTCTGCAGTAAGCATCTTTGCCTGTCTTACTCCCTTTCCTACTTTAAGACACCCCTTAAAAGCTACTTACTCAACATTATTGTTTGTCTGCCCTTTTCTGTATGAAATTGTTATAACATTGCACAGTAATCTTTAGGGATGTTTAACTATGTAAAAGAAGTGTTGTATAAATGGAAACTATTGTACCAGTGAGGCCAGCATGATTAGCAATTACAAATAAAAATACAGAAAAGCGACAGCCTTATTCTTGAAGTCTGCCTTATACTTTACGCATTTTGTAATTAATTTAATTATTTTTGTGAATTGGCATTTATCTTTAGGAAGCCAGTTGTACCGTGGCAGTTTTTGGAAAGAGATGGAAAGTAATGGACTGCTTTGTCAAGATCCGTTAAACTGAAGTGGCCTGCTTCATTGTGTGAAGGATCATTCAGTATTTAAAGTGCAATTAAATCTTTAACCAAACTGACCTTTGTAAAATGTCAAATGAACATGTATCATTTCCAGCTTTGCTTGATCATTACTGCAATTCTTGGTCTACAGTGTTAGCTGGTCTTGGGCTGGCAATTGGAACACCACAGTTGAGCTGTCTTTGGTCTTGGGAGGTCTGAAATTAACAAGTAATCTCTGCTTGTGGATAAGAGCATGGATTTTGGAAAAGTAGAGGCTTGGCTATGATTCTGCCATTTGAAAAGCTGCCAGCACTTGTTGTCTGGACTCGTGAAAATGTTTGCATTTGTAAAGTACCAGCGTTCCAAACACCTGTGAAACTGTACACCAGCATAAATCAAGAAAAGAAACCTATGCACGGTGTGTCGTCTTCAATAAAAACAAAATGTTATGAAGACTGAGAAGGCCTAGTGGCAAATGTGGTGGAGAAGAAAATGTTTTTGGGTTAATGACCTACTGTCTATTCTGAAGTCATGGACTGATTGTTAGCCTTTGATTATGTTCCGGAGATGCTGCCAGTGAGTAGCTTAACATTTCTGATTTTCGTGCATAATCTGACAAATGGTAGATTTTTGAAGGATCCTACTGATGAGCTGTAGATGTTAAGATTTGATCATGTCTGTGTTGATAGTGTTTGAAAATCTGAAGAATAATTGGTGTTTTATTAGTTCCTTATGATGCAGTCACCACCTACTTGATTTGAAGTGTTAGCCTCTCTTTTTTTGCGTTTTGATGTGGGCAATGGTTTATTTATTTAATGCTAAGCGAAATGCATGTTCATGGCTTCAGTCTGCTACTGTACATCAGTATTATTAGGCTTCTTACACCTCAACTAATCTTTCTTCCTGTGGTCTGTGGTAGGAAACCTTGTGTGTCTGTATTGCATCCTGTCTTGGTGAGCTAAACCAGTTGTGTGATTGAAATTGAGAGTTCTATCCGTGCTTTATGGGAACTGAAAGTATAAGTTACTTCATTGTAATGATTTTTATTTTGGAGGGTGAGATGTTTGACTGAGTTCCTGAGACTTAAATGACAGACCAATTTAAAGTTAGTTCTGAGCTCAAACAGATGTAGGGAGCTGCAGTTTGTCCTCCCTGATCCTTGTGGAAAGCTCTTATTCCATTCCTTCTACCTTTTGCTTAAATCATTTCTGTTACCCCAGAGTCTTTGTGATAAGTTCTTTAACATGTCCTGTGATTAGTCACTTTGACTTCAGTTATGCCAGATTCCTCCTTGATTTATCCTCCGTTAATGTCGCTGCAACTTTTTCATTGTCCTTGCCCATTGCCACTGGGAAATTTTCCTCACTACTTTTACCCATTCACGAGTTTTCCCAGCAAGAGCTACAGAATTAGATTATAATTGTATTGATATCTACTGCAAGACAGTGCATTGTGGTGAATGCTTACTTCCAGTCTACCCCTCTTGTTAGTCAATATTCCTGACCAGCTGTAGACTGCTTGATTTTTAACACACTGATCTTGTCAGTTTGCAACTTCTGTCAATCACCTAAGCCCAAGATCTATTGATTCCTTGTTCACCCCACATCTGCCCTCACTCCTACTGTTCCTGCCCTAATGCCAGAATTATTGATGGATACTGCTTCCTTTTGCACCAATCATTGACTTTCTTCTCCAAAACTGGGTGTTATTCTGAATCCATTCTGGGGTCTTTTCTGTCCAACTGCCCTTGGGAGTACGAGTGTCACTTTGCTGTTTCCTGTGCAATTCTCTTTTTAGTCTGTTTTTGGGGTGACCACATATTCTTTCCAATTACTTTCTAATACTGTGAAGGCTGAAGCTATATATTTTAAACAATGCTTGAAAAAGTTGCATTCCCAGTTTATATTTTTCATCCTGGCTATTCTAAAACTTCAATCTACAGCTGAATTCCCTTGTGTTAATACCACATTACCTGGCCCTAGTATCATACCTGGCCCCTATTGGTATGCCCCAATAGTCCTCAATCTCTAGGTCATATCTTGGAAGCCCAGTATAATCCTTCAAGTCCATGCTAGTCAAAGCCAACCACCTAACTATTCTAATCCTTTTTTAAAGCACATGAGCTAAGGCCTTGTATGACTTGGCATCACACACATATACCAACACTTCTAAAATTTTGAGAGTTTTTGCCTCTCTCAGCCTTATAGGCCGTGAGCTCCAGATTCCCACCTGCTAGTAAATTTTCACCCCCCCCCCCCCCCCCCCCAAAGTAAAAAGCTCTTCAGTGCAATCACATTCCTCTTGCATGGATTCCCAGCTATGGCTCAACCAACTTTTTAATACAGTTATGGAATAACCTTCCTGCTCCTAAAATCTCTGCCTTGGCTAATAAGGGCAAGAATCCCATGAGTCTGAACTACTATATCCACCTGTCCTGGTACCTCAAAGGACTGGTGGACTTGCACTTCAAAGTCCCTCTGATCCTCTGCTTCCTGGAGCTTTACAGTCCATGAATTTCCTTGACTTGTTTGTTTTGCCCATGTGCATCATCTCTCACTTATCAGAATTGAAGTCCACTTGTCACTGCAGGCCATCTATATCAACCTATAATTGAAGGCTGTCCCCTTCAGTATTTACTGCCCCACCAGTTTTTGTATTATTCATGAACTTACTCTTATTTTCAAGTCTAAATTGTTTTATATAGCAAAGGGTCCAATACATCCCTGTTGATCCCTACTGGACACAGGTGTTATGTAGTTAAAAACACCCTTTCACTGTCACTTGCTTCCTGCCACTTGGCTAATTCTGGATCCACTGCTAAATTTCCTTGGATCCCGTGTGCTTCTAGTGTTGTGGGCAGTTTCTCTGTGAAACTTTATAACTGCCTTGCTGAAGTCCAATACTTTAAGTACATTCTCTATATCTATCTATCTACATATCTGGTCACTACTTTGAAAAATTCAATCAAATTAGTCGGATGTGATCACCTTTTAACAAAACTAAAACTATTTTTGATTAATTGCTGCCATTCCAAGTGCAGATTAATTCTGTCCCTCAGAATTGCTACCAATTATTTCCCCATCGGATGTTAGATTGACTAACCTGTAGCTTCCAGATTTATCCCTTGCTTCCTTTTTGAACAACACGGCTATGTCGGCTGACTTGCAGTCCTCTGGCACCTCTCCTGTGATCATGAAAGAATTGAAAATCATTGCCAGCACCCTTGCTAATTCATCCGTCCTCTGGCCTGGGATATATTTCATCTGACCTTGGAGATTTTCCTACGACTCAACTTCCCCCCTCTCTCACTCTTTCTCTCAATCTCTAATCTGTTCTCCTTGATTTCTACAGTGATGTTTATCTGACTCCCCCACACTGACGCACAGTATTTAGAACCCTATTTCCGTGCACAAATTACTACTGTAATCCTTAATGGACCTGTACTTGTCCCATCTGATGCAGTAATTTGTAATAATACATGACAACATCTTTAATGTAACTAGATGCCAAAGATGTTTGAGAACCATAGAAAAATAAATGACACCCAGCTGCAGAGGGAGGTAGAGACATGTAGGTGGTGCCTTAATAAAGGATAGCACAAGAAGAGGGGTTGCGAAGTTTGGGATGAAATTTCAAATTAGGGTTTCACTGGTTGGTAATGTTATGAAAGTAGAAATGAGCAATGGTAATGGCATTATGTAATTGAAAATTAATTTTTGTCACATGAGAAAGGATGAGTATCTGCACTATCCTCTGCCATTCTGACGTATACTGCTCCCTTCAAGATTTTTTCTTTACATACCTTCTCAGCCCCAAGCCCACGCCATGATCGCTGTCCATCTTTGAATGCAGATTTTTCCAAACTATTATGCGTCCTGTCTTTGAAGATAATCTATAGTTGAAAGTCTTTGATCCTGATCTGTTTCTTCGCAATTAAAGGTACCATATAGCTTCATACCATCAGTGTGATAAAATGCTGTCCAGTTTCTTGGGCACAGAGCCTTTTTGAATAGAAAAGTTGTAATTTTCCATTATTGACATTGAAAATATTGGTAACTTGGATTAACATGGAAACATTTTTAATAGACTTGGAAGAACCTGGGTTTGTTGTTGGAGTTGGCTAATGTTGAGATTTTCTTGCATTTGCACACTTATTTATGGGAGTGGTTGTGAATTTTTTGTTCCTCTTTGGCAAGGGCACTGGAAAGTCAACTATAACTCATCACTGCTACCTTGTTGAAACAAGTCAACTTCACAACCCTAGGAGTTTCCTATTTTGTGGGTAATTCTAAATTGTGCTTCTGCACTTTGGATTGCCCAAAAGTGAAATTGATTCTTATGTGGCTAATATCAATTATGAGCCATGAAAATGCATGATTTAGCTGCCTTCACACAGGTGTAACAGAACATACAAGCAGTTGAAAATGTTAAGGTTTGAAATTATGGCCTTTTGGTCTCAACTCCAAAAGAATGTTCTTCCCCACCAGTTCGTTGATGGCTTGTTGTTTTCGGTTTTAAAAAAAAGTACCAACTTGATGTGAATGAGATTGGTGTCAGGCTGCTGTTCTGTTAGTTAAAATGTGTGAAACGAAGGGCTTGCAGGACATCCTTGTTAATCACTGCTTAATGTGATCCTTTGTCCCGCTCCAAGTCAGACATCAGCAAGTGCTGTGGCTAATGAATATTTGCATTCATTTCCTATTGCGCTTTTGTTGGTTTTTAACTCCTGCCCCTTCTGATGTGCCCTGGCTTGTTAAGTACTCATTGTTTTGCACAAAAAGCAGAGTGGCAGAATAAGTTAACACCCTTGCCTTAAACTAGTAGTTGCTTCCTGAATGTATACAGCTAATTATGAGAGTTTGGAAATGATCCAGTGAAAACACAAACAGGGAGCAATTCCCAGCAGGACTTGCAAACTTTCTTTTGTTGTCTTGCCTGCACTCAGGTTGCTGCGGAGCAGTTGTATTCATATGCCTTTAGTGTTTTGCAAAGGATGGAGCTTCATGGATTTGTTCGAAGTTTTCTTTGTGTTAATTTCTTTCGTAGTTAAAAGTCCAAGTGAGAGCAAAATGCTGTGAATGTTGGAAATCTGAAACAAAATACTGGCGAAAATCAGATTTGGAAGCATCTGTGAAGAACGGAATTAGCGTTTAGAATCCATTGTGACATGCTTAGATCTGAAATGGCTTGGAGATAACAAAGTGTGGGGCTGGATGAACACAGCAGGCCAAGCAGCATCTTAAAGCATTAAAGCTGATGTTTCGGGCCTAAATCTTTCACCAGAAAAAGGGTCTGATGAAGGGTCTAGGCCCAAAATGTCAGCTTTTGTGCTCCTAAGATGCTGCTTGGCCTGCTGTGTTCATCCAGCCCCATACTTTGTTATCTTGGATTCTCTGCATCTGCAGTTCCCATTATCTCTGAAATGGTTTGGAAATTAGTTTGGTTCTTTTGAGAGGTGGAGAAACAGTGGGGAAAATGTGGAGGGCCAGGGCAGAAGACCGTAGGGGTAGTTAATTTTGGTGAAAGAGGACAATATACGAAATGGTCAAGTTTTCTACTGGGAGCAAAGTAAGCCACACAAAGGCTGTTGGACAATAGTGGGATGGGGCTAGGAGTAGGAAAAATGGAGAACAGGCATCATGTGGTCAGGTATTGTCGTTGCAGAATTTGATACAGTCTTGGTTGTAAAGCGCCACTCTGGAAAGTGAGGTCTTGTTCCTTGAATTGTACTTTGCTGGAACACTGCAGCAGGCACAGGATGGAAGAGCAAGGTGATTTATTGAAATGACAAAGAACTGGGATAGCCAGAGTTCCTCAAAGCAATAGTTGGGGTGGGGTGTGAGGAAGTGTAATCAAAGTAACTGGGAGTCAGGCTTATAATGAATATTAGTGGCCAACCTGTGCTCAAAAATGGAAACCATTAAAGTCAAGGTCAGAAATGGCCAGGTGAACATAAGGTTGGAACTTGGAAGCAAAACTGCATAATTTTTTGATTCTGGAAGAGACCATTAAGCAGTGCTGAACATGGTGCATTGGAGAAAAAGCTGTGCGTTTGGTCCTGGGTTTGGTTGGAATAAGGAATGTTCATGAGAGGTTTTGCATTTTGGTAAGGCAAATCAGGGCAGTACTTACAGCTTGAGCCCTGGGGAGTGTTGCTGAACAGAGACCTTGGGGTACAGGTTCATAGTTCTTGAAGATGGAGTTGCCAGTAGACAGGGCAATGAAGAAAGTGTTTGGACACGCTTGCCTTTATTGGTCAGTGCATTGTGTATAGGAACTGGTCTGTTACTTTGCGACTGCGCAGGATGTTGGTTAGGCCACTTTTGGAATACTGCGTTCAATTCTGGACTGTCTGATATAGAGAAGATGGTGTTAAATTTGTAAGGATGCAGAAAAGATTTATAAGGATGTTGCTGGGGTTGGAGGGTTTGAGCTATAGGGACACGCTGAATAGGCCAGGACTGTTTTCCCTGGAGCATCAGAGGCTGAGGGCTGGCCTTCTAGAGGTTTATAAAATCATAAGGGGCACAGATAGAGTAAATAGGCAAGGTCTTTTTCTCAGGATTGGAATGTACAAAACTAGAGGGCATAGGTTTGAGGTGAGAGGGGAAAGATTTGAAAGACACCTGAGGGGCACCTTTTTCTCAGATGGTAGTGGGTGTATGGATTGAGATGCCAGAGGAAGTGGTCGAGGCTGGTACCATTACAGCATTTATAAGGCATCTGGGTGGATATATCAAGAGGAGCAATTTAGTGAAATGACCAAATGCTGCCAAATAGGACTAGACTAATTTAGGATATTTGGTCAGCATGGATGAATTGGACTGAAGGATTTGTTTCTGTGCTTTTCACCTGACTCTTAGGCAGGCATAGCTCGTACCCATGAAGGTACCCATATCCACACCTGAAGAAACAGTGTTAAAAGGAGAGATAGTTCAAAGTATGAAGGAGCTCATCCAGGCAAAGGATGGTGGTCAAGGAAGATGGAGGCTGTGCGCACATTTTCAATAAAGCAGCAAGGCTCCTCAGGCCATCCTTTTGGGGAATAAATGTGTAGAAGGATTGCACATGTGATGATGAAGCAGCCTGGGCCAGAAAATTGGTAATTATGGAGCCAAAGTAAAGCATCAGAAAAAGAATGAATGCAGCTGGGAAGAGAAATAGTTAATGTTGCCTTTCTGGATCCTTCCTACCCTGCCCTATGATTCTGTATTGTCAAATAATCTCACTTCATGCCATGTGTTCACTGTACCTTTTGACCTTCTCTGTGAAGGATCTGAGCTCAGTAAAGGACTTAGCTTTATCCCTTTACTTTGTCACCTGTTCTCACTCCTCTTGGCTCTGTCAAAGGTCTTAAAAACCCAATTTTTCTAGCCCTTCCAGCTATGAAGAAAGCTCCCACACTAGACATGAAACATTAACACTTACTGTCTCTACGGATGCTGCCAGACCTGCCTAGTTTCTTCAGCATATTATCTGTGTTTGTTTCTTTTATAGTTGGGCTCGTGTTCTGATATTAAAAAGGTGCAGGTGATATTTAAGTTGCATTTTTAAATAAAAAGCAAAATACTGCAGCTGCTGGGGATCTGAAATAAAAAAAAGTCAGCAAGCAAGTCTAGTTGTATTTGCAGACAGTGAAACAGCTGACATTTCAAATCAATTACACTTTTTTGGAACTGATTTTCAGTTTTCTTTGTTCACAATTGCAGTTCTTGTGACTTGTTTGGAGAAAGCTTTTCTCTTTCAGAAAGCCTAACTGCAGTTATAATTCTTTTTCAGGAACATTGCCAGCTGGGTTCACTTTCTCAAGCTTGCAATATAATGCTTCTAAATAATAAGACAGACTGAAATACCCTTTCTTCAAAATGCAGCTGAAGCTAGATGTCATAAAATCATACTTTGATCAAAAGTTGCGCAACTTTTTTGTTCAACAGTTTATTAATAATTGACACTAAACACGCTGGTAGAGTTGAGATGCATGCCGGTCAAGATAGAATAAGTTGAGGTGCTGACTAGTCTGCTTTTGTTTGTGTGTGAATTTGAGTATAATATGTTGATGCTTTTGGGTTTCTGGTCATTCCCCTTCAGTCTTGTACCCCTTATGCTCAGTAACCCTGTTCAAACCTTGTAGTTGAATTAATCTCATTTTTCCAGCCCTGTGGCCTTCCACATTTTCTAACCGAACAGCACCTTGCATTTGCACGGTGTCTTTCACCTAGGAAAACAATTCAAGACTCTTTACAGGATTCCTATCACATCAGATTTGACAGTCGCATAGAGATTTGAATGGATCACCAAATACTTCAAGAGCTGTTTGTAAAACAGCATCTTACAGAAAGGTGGTGGAGAGAATTCCAGAGGATCAAGGCCCAGTAGCTGAGGGCTCAACTAATGACGGTGCTCAAATTCCAAACTGTTTGAGGTTGCTGTTAGTGGAGAGTAAATATATCTCAGAAGTTGCTACACTGGAAATGGATATAGATGAAGAGGGATACAATAGGATTTTAAAATGAGCATTAAAACTTTAAAATTGAGCTGTTGGTTAACTGGGAGTGCAGGGTGATGTTGAATAGGCTTTGAAAGATTAGCAAGAGCAGAAGTTCATTGAATTCTGATTGATGTTTACAAAAAGTTGGAAAAGAAATGTTGGGATACTTAGACCTAGGTAACAAAATACATTGATAAGGTTGCCACAGATGAACTCTGGCCAGGATAGCTGGTGTTACTGGAATGCAGATGCTACAAATGTGGTTGAACAGTCTGCTTGCAACCATGTAAATGAGCAGTGTGAATCATTGTTAGGCAATTCTCTGGAAGAAAAATGGAATTGTTGGGCAGTTACACTAGTTTTGTGCATTCTTACAATTTAGACTTAGGAAATGTCTGCTGGGTTTGCATAACCAATCCAACAACATAGAATCAGAGAGATCTTGATGTCTGTCGGTCCCTTTCAGGTAGGACAGGTAGATAAAGTGAAGAAGGCATATATACTTGCATTTGACAGCAGGGAGGTTATGCTGGAACTGTACAAAATATTGATTAGCCCACAGGAAGAGAGTCGTGTGCAGCTCTGGAATCCATATTTAGGACTGATGTGATTGCACTGGAGAGGGTGCAGAGGAGACTTATCAGGATGTTGACAGTGCTGGAGAGTTTATGAAGAAAGATTAAATAGAAAGCATTGTTTTCCCTGGAGCAGAGGAGACCAAGGGTGACTTGATTGAGATGCATAAAATTGAGGTTCATGGACAGGGTCCCCCCGCCGCGCACACATGATGGAGGGATCAGTGACCATGGGGCATAGATGCAAGGTAAAGAGCAGGACTCTGAGGCAACATGAGTAAAAATGTTTCGATTGAGCAAGTGGGAATCTGGAACTCAGTGCATGCAAGAGTGGTAGAGGCAGAAACCTTCATTATGTTTAAATATTTGGGTATACCCAAGATGTCAAGGCATAGAAGTCTATAGGTCAAGTGCTGAAAAGTGAGATTAGAATAGTTAGGTGGCTATTTTTGACTGAAGACTTGATGGGCCAAAGAGCCGCCTCCTGTGCTGTAGGTCTCTGTGACCAATTGGTCACAGCTGCTACACATTATACCATTTGGTACCTCTGTATTGGTTTTAATGACAATTGAATACAGATAATGAATTCCCTGGTGGAAGACAAATACACGTTGTCTTGGCCACTGATAATTGTTTGCTAATCTGTACCTCATTATCTGGTGATAGTATGCCTAGTTCGACTGTAGCCAGAGCAAGGGCATGGAAATATCAGTTTGTTTTGGATTATTACCCAATGAACCTTTCTGAAAAGAATGCATATGTGAGCTATGTGCATAGGCAACAGCTGTCATTAAAAACAATTTTTTTGGGCAAATGTGGTTGTGTTGAGGTGATTCCTGTCACCCATTGCATTAAAAACTGCTAGAAAAATGAAAAAGGAAGAATTTGAGGGGGTTTGGAAGCAAGCTCAGTTTGACTCATGGCCACTAATAAATATTAAACCTGATCATTGCCAAATATTCTAACTTTTACTCTTCTTGAATGAAAGTGCAGCACCTGTCATTCACATCGTCTTAGACCATAGGGCAGCCATTTACTGTGGGCAGTTGCTGCTGACTGTTGCCAAGATGCATCTTAATCTGACAATTGAATGGTTGTTCTGGGCAGTTCAAACTGTGTTGAATTGCACTTGTTGCCACTGAGTGCTGACCCCCATGGCCTTTACAGCTTCTGTCATTAATTTGAGCTCTTCATTCCAACAGTTAGATGCTTTGCAGCTGAGTTGGAAAGATTTCAGTCTGGCCATCTCTTCAGATCCTTCATTTTTGTCTTCTGCTTGTTGAAAGAGTAGCATGACATTTTATTTTAAAGAATTGACTATATGAAGAGTGAGTACAGTAGCCCTGACTAAAGTTCCATGAAATTATTTCAAATACCACTATGGTAACCAAAGGCATTTAAAGTCAATCAATTTAAAAAATAGAGTAAAATGCTCATTTAATGATGAAACTACCAAATTGTCATTCTAAAAACTCATCTGGCTCTGATGTCCTTTGAGGAAATCTCTCATCCATATCTGTTCTGGCCTACATATAACTCCATATCCACAGCAGTTGGGTTGACTCTCAACGATCCTCCGAAGTAGCCGAATAAACTACTCAGTTGTAGGACAATAAATCTGGTGGGGGGGGGGCCCACCTCCAACTACAAGAAAATAAAAGTAAGATTGAGTTTGGAATTTTAGTTGGTTGTTTGAACAGGTCTTCTGGTAGATTTCTTCTGCAAGATTATCTATGAAAGGGGAAAGCTGCCTCTGTCGATTTTAACCAGTACTGATTATATCTCATGGTCAAATCGTGGCATCAGTCAGCACTTGAAGTCATGGCGATGTATTTTAAGTTCATTGCTAGCACCGACTGGTTTGAAATGTGATGTCTGCTTTTAGCTGTGTCATTATTTGCCTTGTGATACTAAAGAAGAATCTTGCAATAATATTGCGGAGCGTCTGAACTTGAAATCTACTTGGAGATTGAAATTGTGTAATATGGTAGGCTGTGTACTTGTACTGAAATGTAGTCTGCACTTGCTTTGCTGGTGCCGATTAATGGCTGTTTCCAGGTATTCCTGGAAATGTTTTTGGACAAACCAAATCGGGGAAACTCCATGCTTTTTTATTAAGCTGTTGATGAGACTTGGGTATTGCCAGCTAGGTTAGCATTTATTACACATCTATAATTCTATAGAGTCAACCACGTCGCTGTGCATTTAGAGGCACATTGGCCTGACCAGATAAGAATGTCATTTTTCCTTCTCTAAAGTAAATTAGTGAACCAGAAGGGCTTTTATGACAGTTTGCCGTGATTACATTATTGCCTTTTTGGCTTTCTTTTCCAGAATTTTTTAAAAAATAAAGCCATATTCCTTTTGAAGCCTGTGTGGTACAGAGATGAATCTTGTGCCAACGAGTGACTTCTGCACTTCCATCGTGTTGCGCTATATCCTCAAGGTCATCACAAACATTGAATTCCTCAGCTGCCACCATAATCAGGATCATGGCCATCCTTGTATAAAGCCATGTGTTGGGTCATAGTTGCAGACCAAAAAAAACCTGCAGATGCTGGAATCCAAGGTAGATAAACAGGAGGCTGGAAGAACACAGCAAGCCAGGCAATATCGGGAGGAAAGGAGAAGCCAACACTTTGAGTAATTACCCTTCTTCAGGATTACTTGAGAAAGGTTAATACATGAAATGTTGACTTTGCCTTTCCTCCAGATGCTGCCTGGCTTGCTCTGCTCTTCCAGCCTCCTGTTTGTCCCTGTTGGGTCATAATGCCTGATAGCCCAAAATTGTTTTGCATGGAGAGTTGGTCACTGATTATGTTGCTTTTCAGAACTTAGCTATCTTTGCTAGTTTATCCATACCCTTCATGGATCATATCTTATGCTGCCAGGAGTTTTAAAAATTTTCGATGGATTTAATGAAGTCTTATATTCACCAATGTGCAACGTATGCTGAGAGTATGGTGGCTTTGTAGAATCCAGCCATCAAATTTACACCATTGTAGTTCAGAAAGATTCTATTAAAGGGAACTTTTGCTTACCTGATAGCCCAATGCAACTCCATTTTATACTTTACAGAACTGAAGGCGATGTATGTTGCTAATCTCAAAACTGTACCCGAAGTACAGTCTGAATGTATAGAGATGGCAGGAGCTTCTAACTTAAGCAAAATACAGTCTGGTGTACCAGTAATGTAAATTTTTGTTAATAGAATGGTGAACAGTTCCCTGAATATGTTCTAGGGTATTGTTTAATTTGAAAAAGTGACATGGTATAATATCCTAAAATGATTGTTTACTTCACTTAAAGTTGTTTGTACAATCTAAGAATGCTAATTATGCTGACAACTTTAACATGGCTTTAATTAGGTTTAATGTTAATTTTGATTTTAATCTGTTTTCTTGATTTTTTTTTAGGTGTTGGAGGCTAAACAACCATTGAGGCTGAATTGAGCTGAAAAGATGACTACCTCAGGTGCAGTATTTAGCTTTACTCTCTTAGCTCTCTGACTGAAATGTTCAGCATACTTAACACAGATGAAATAGGGTTTCTACTTGTATATTTGTGTATTTGAACTGAACATTTCCATTGTTGCTTCACATGTCCTGTGTGTACTTATTAATGATTTTAGGCTAATTTGGAGATTAATACAGTTTGGACTGAATTGGAGTGTTATTTCCTGGGTAACTGGTTCAGATTGTGGTCTGGAATGCTATTTCAGTTTGTGTACCCCACTCACATTCAGAATACTGATCTTGGCAAGGTAACAAGCATTACACAGCCAAAAGTAACACAGTGAATATTTTATTCAAATATTGAAATGTTTCTGTTCCTTGTTCAGAATTCTGAAGCATTACTTGAGTGCTTGCATCCAGTTTCCTCAAAGCACTACTCTAGAATGAGATTGGTCAAAAAAGTGGATTTGTTGGCAATTTACACATCTAGTTCTTCGGATTTCTAAGTATGTTCATTTGACAGAGGATTACAAAACACCATGGTCAGTTTGCCATGCACTGATATGCTTAGTAACTTGTGTCTCTTGTAGAATCGGATCTAATGAGGCTTTTTAAGGTTCAGAAGCAGTTTTGTCCAGAGAGTGGTATGGATGGACTTGTGGTATCAAGCACAGCCGTGTCAATAAACATAGAGCTGGAAAAGCAAAGTTGGTCTGGCAGCATTGGAGGAGCAAGCAAGTGAACGTTTCGGGCCAAAACCCTTTGTCAGCAACGTATTCTGTTCAAAGCCACATGTTTTCAAATGGAAGGGAAATCACTAACTTGCATTAATTGTATGTTTTCCTGTGGCAAAATAACACAAGGGGATATACAAAACCGTCATTGGGGATAAAATTAGTCTGAGGTGGAGGACCACCTTAAACACTGAAGTTCTGGCCTTCTCTAGTGTTTAATTGGAAGAGTGTCGCGTGCAAAGTGTCTGTAGTGGAGTTTTGTGGAGCTTATATTGCAAAATGACAGTGGCGTGTTTATTAGATTGTGAATTTGATGTTCTGGGCTCCACTTCACTAAGGTGAAAGAAGTGATGGATAATTAGAACTTGGTGTGGGAAGGATTGTGTGTAGCAGTTTTGAATGACTGTTAAAACGTAAATGTATTGTGTTGGGTGGGAAAAGGGAGGTTGCTGAGAACTACAGAATAGTCGAACCTGAAGATGAAAAACATGGATGATTTGTCAGTGGCTTACTGGCGGGGCAGAATCTGGTGATGTTGTGGAATTGAAAGGTGACTTTTATGATGGACTATATGGACTTAGAACTTCAGATCAGGTTTGAATGGGATGCTGAGCTGACAGGCGTTGTCTTTGGTTCCAGTCAGGAAGTGTGGTTGAATGGTAACAAATGACAGTTTACAGCAATTCAAAATATGACGACTTCAGTCATCTTGATACTGAGCTGGAACATGTTACGCCATATGACACTGGTGTCAAACAAGGAGTTTGACAATGTGGACTGATTGATTGAAAAAGGAAGTGCAAGTGCATGTAAGCAGAGGAAAGTCACGTATTTTTGGATATTATAACCAAGGAGCAATGGAAAGAGTGAAGGCCCATATCCTTTCTTGCCTTGAGATAATAGTAGCGTGAGGGAGGTGAAAAGGCTGCTGGTGCTGAATTCTGGGTGTAAGAATTGGAGGTTGAATGTCACAGAATAAATTAATGCACCTTAAAGACTCATTTTCTGTCATTCTTTTCTCTCCGTGACAATAGCTGATTTGATGGAACTGGACATGGCCATGGAGCCAGATCGTAAAGCCCAGGTCAGCCACTGGCAGCAGCAATCATATTTGGATTCTGGCATTCACTCTGGAGCCACAACTACAGCCCCTTCACTGAGTGGAAAAGGCAACCCAGAAGAGGAAGAAGTGGATACCAGTCAAGTGTTATATGAATGGGAGCAAGGTTTCTCTCAGTCTTTCACACCGGAGCAAGTAACTGGTTAGTCTGATTTTCAGGTATCTTAAGATTTTTACAGACTTTGCTTGGACTCCAGCAATAAACTGGAATGTGTTAGTCATTAATAAATTTGTGCTGCGAAATAGCTACAATATTGATTTTTTTTTTCCCCCCCCTCTACATATATTTAGAAGAATGACTCCATGCTTGATGCTCTTCATTCATAATCTTTAAAGTAGTCTTGAATTTTCATTCTTAGTGTGTGGGCTTTGCTAGCAAGGTCAGCATTTGTTGCCCATTTCTTATTACCCTTAACAGAGCTGAATTGGCTTAGCAATTCAGATAGCTCAAAGTCCATAATATTGCAGTGGGTATGTGCGGGCCACACGGAGGACAGCAGATTTCCATACCTGAAGGTCATTGGTGAACTTGGTGTTGTTTTGCAACAATCTAGAAAGGTTTCATCGTCACCATTATTTTTATAATCCAGTATTTATTAATTGAAATTAAGCCTCACTATCTTCATTGAAATTTGAGCTCATACCCAGAGCATTAGCCTAGAACTCTTTTTGCTAATCCAGTAAATTAACTATTATACTATTGCTCCCTGATTACAGAAATGTTCATGAAGTTATATTAAAGTGATTTTTATCTCTGCATTTTCTTTGCATTATTTTCCTGATTATCTTGTTTATTAGATATTGATGGACAATATGCTATGACCAGAGCCCAGCGGGTTCGTGCCGCAATGTTTCCTGAAACACTGGATGAAGGAATGCAGATCCCGTCAACACAGTTTGACGCTGCACATCCAACTAATGTTCAGCGCCTGGCCGAACCATCTCAGATGCTGAAGCATGCTGTTGTTAACCTAATCAACTATCAGGATGATGCAGAACTGGCTACCCGTGCTATCCCAGAACTGACAAAACTACTCAATGATGAGGATCAGGTACTTCCATAATATAACTTAAAATATTTCAAATATCTATTTTTTCATCGTCGCAAGGTTTATTGCTTAAATATTTGATAAGTCTTACAACCTGTCAAGGTTTGACAGGTGTAGTGGCTACAGCAATTTTACATCTGATGTTAAGGTTTGGTGCTGTTTTGTTAGCTTCTAACTAATGAGAATGTCAGGCTTTGCTACTGACACTTTTCTAGGTTTGATATTCTGTACATTTCTATTTTCTCCTTTCCACTTCTGGTTTAGGTTGTTGTAAACAAAGCTGCTGTGATGGTTCATCAGCTGTCAAAAAAAGAAGCCTCCCGTCATGCCATTATGCGCTCTCCTCAGATGGTATCTGCTATCGTCCGTACCATGCAGAATACCAGTGATGTGGAGACTGCACGCTGCACTGCTGGAACTCTACATAACCTGTCTCACCATCGTGAAGGATTGCTAGCTATCTTCAAATCTGGAGGCATCCCTGCCCTGGTGAAAATGCTTGGGTGGGTATTGAGACTTTGGATTGGTGTCATTTCATATTGAATGTCTCTGCAGTTTGAGTTCTTTTGTTAACTCTTCATGCTTCTCTGCTCCTCAGAGGTGCCAAGAACTGATTTACTAACTCTATTGTGCAATACCATGGAAATGACGGAACATTGGTTTGTACCTGAGAGTCTCTACAGGCAAAAGAGTAGAGGCCAACTGCTAGTACACTCGGGAGGAAATGAGTGTTTGTTTGACCTGAATTTCCTCATGGCTGATGTGTAAAGAAAAATGTTAATCACCTTAGCTGTATGATGGTTTGAACCTTCACTGGAAAAAGTAATACTTTAATGAGCTGGCCTCAAATGCTTTTAATAGTTGAAGCTGGAAGATTTATTTCACAGGTGATTTTGCAGCATTTAATTAGATGTATATTGAATAGTGAATCAATTTCCTACAATTTTTGTAGGTCTCCAGTGGATTCTGTTCTGTTCTATGCCATAACAACCCTTCACAACCTGTTGTTGCACCAGGAGGGAGCCAAGATGGCAGTGCGTCTAGCTGGTGGGCTGCAGAAAATGGTTGCCTTGCTAAATAAGACCAATGTCAAATTTTTGGCTATCACAACAGATTGTCTTCAGATATTGGCCTATGGTAACCAAGAAAGCAAGGTAACTGATTTGTAGGAATAAATCTTGCAGTCAACTCTGTTTGCTTCATTTGTGCTAAAAGAACTGTTTATTCTCTAGTTGATCATTTTGGCAAGTGGAGGACCCCAGGCACTTGTCAATATCATGAGGACCTATACTTACGAGAAGTTGTTGTGGACCACCAGCCGTGTACTGAAAGTGCTGTCTGTCTGCTCCAGTAACAAACCTGCAATAGTGGAAGCTGGTGAGTGTTTGTTTCCCTCTGGACATAGTCCTGTGACTTCAGGTTAATAGACAAATTCTAAATTGCCTTCCACTACTTTTCAGGTGGAATGCAGGCTCTTGGACTGCATCTTACAGATCCAAGTCAACGACTTGTTCAGAATTGTCTTTGGACCCTGAGAAACCTGTCAGATGCTGCAACTAAGCAGGTAATTATCTGTTAATTTTAGTGAGGGGGGATAAGAGAGAGAAATGTACCAGACTTAGTCACTGGGGAAAAGAAATCACTGTTGCCGTGGTGCACTTCTGCTTTTCAAAACTGTTACTGCATTAATTAAAATGTTTTTATTCAGAAATATCTGCACTAGTTTGGCGATGCTGTTTTGGAGCATTAACAACATCTAACTAGTTCATTTGGATCTGGATTTATATCTAGAGTAACTGGCATTATTAGTATGTTGGCATCTATTGCTTGCATCAGATTTGCTTATTTTGTACAATAATTCAAAACAGTGCAGTGAGAATCGTATTCATTTATTTCAGGCACTTAAATACTGCTTCCTTTTCTACTTTAGGAGGGAATGGAAGGTCTGCTAGGAACTCTTGTGCAGCTTCTAGGGTCAGATGATATTAACGTTGTGACATGCGCAGCTGGTATACTTTCTAACCTGACGTGTAACAACTATAAAAACAAGATGATGGTCTGCCAGGTTGGTGGTATTGAGGCTTTGGTGCGCACTGTCCTCCGAGCTGGTGACAGAGAAGACATCACTGAACCTGCCATTTGTGCCCTCCGTCATTTGACCAGCAGGCATCAGGATGCAGAAATGGCCCAAAATGCTGTGCGACTCCACTATGGGCTACCTGTAGTGGTTAAACTCCTGCACCCACCGTCACACTGGCCTTTGATTAAGGTAAGACTGCATGACATATATTTTCGATTCAACTGAGGATGGTAATGAGTTTGAAAAAATGTGAACTTTTTTTTCTAATCCTTCGGCAGTGTCCCTTCCCTTTTTTTAAAAAGAAAGGCAATGAATTTGTCATTGATTTAAAAATGGATACATGGAGCTTCCACATTTAAAACACTCAGATTACAGATCTTCTTTCCCCTTCTCCTCATTTCGTATTGGCGTGATCTTGCTGGATCTTAATGCTGTTTGATAATTGATCTTTCCTGGTAAGAACATTAAATATTAAATGTCTTTTACTTATGCCTGTGTAGCAGAATTGCTCATTAGGAAATAGTTTCCATTGTTTGTTCAAAATGTAAATAAATGTTTCCTGTAACCTGGCTAAGATGGTAGATTACTATATGGCAACTCAAAAGACAGTGTACAAGTTGGGCCCTTAATTACTGGGTATGAAATCTGATCAAATCATAAAGGAGACCACTCAAGAACCAAAGAACATTGATTTGTGTCAGACAAATCTAACACAATTCTAGTGATAGTTCAGGAGTAACACTGAATCTTTTGAAACATCCGTTTATTTTTTGTGTTCCTCCAGGGTTTTTGTTGCTGGCAAGGCCAGCATTTGTTTCCTGTTTCTAACTGGCCTAGTATTAAAGGATTTGAAACCATATCAGTCTGGAACACAAGCACTTACAATGACTTCTCTGTTTATCAGGCTACTGTTGGTCTGATTCGCAATCTGGCTTTGTGTCCAGCTAACCATGCTCCACTTCGCGAGCAAGGCGCCATTCCAAGATTGGTTCAGTTGTTGGTTAGAGCACATCAAGACACCCAGCGTCGTACATCAATGGGAGGCACGCAGCAGCAGTTTGTGGTAAGTTTATTCTGGACTATCCTTAGTGGTGAAACTAGTGAAAAATCTGCATTTTAAATCTGCCCTAACTTTGCTAGGAGGGAGTGCGAATGGAGGAGATTGTAGAAGGCTGCACTGGAGCCCTTCATATTCTTGCACGTGATGTTCACAACAGGATTGTTATCAGAGGACTCAACACCATTCCATTGTTTGTCCAGGTGAGTTTTTGTTTGATTCTTGCTCTAATCCTTTTTATTATGAAATCTACAGAGGCCTCTGGCACTTTGCCCAACTGGCCATTTAAATTGCTTATGCACACGGTTTGCATACACTTGACCAGAAAGGGAAGAAGGGGTAGAGAAAGGGTCAGTTGTTAAAGACCATGTTAAACTCAACCTGATTGTATTCTCAAATGATATTCCAACTTTTCTACTGTCCTTTCTGGTAACTATTGCTCCAAACTAATCTGAAATTGAGTATTTTGGCCAATATATTCCCCTCCTTAACCCAAGCTGTTTGACATCAACTGATTCAGCACAGACACAAAATTAAACCCGTAACCACCTTGATCTGCATATCTCAGCTATGTATGTGTAAACTCATTGAATCTTTAGCTGATGTACACATTTTGTTTTAAATTAGCTTTTTTGGTTTGTCCAGTTCTAATTGTCCTTTGGTTAGGGCTGTAAATAGGAAAAGAGCGACTGTTATAATAAGCCTGTCCCAATAATATGATGCATCTGTGTTCCCTCCCACCAGTGTTTTCCTGTGTAAGGCAATCAGAGCAATTTTACTTCAGTAACTGAGGAATTTGCTAAGGTTTTGTTCTCAAATGACATCAACCATAAACTCTTTTTCCTGAACTGTTATAGTGAATTTGTAGTTACCACTGGAGCTATTGACTTAGTCCCATTATTAACAATACTATTAAAATTAAGCCACTGATTTCAAGCTAGTGCTGTACTTATGAGCATGGTCCTATTGTTTTCACTTAACCTTGAAATCTAGATTAAAAATTTGCATTTCTGTAACACTGTTCATAACTTTTGGAGGTCCCAGTGCAATTAACAACTAATTTAATTCCCTTGAAGTAGTTTCTATCATGTAGAAAATGTAGCAGCTAATTTTGTACAAATGAAGCTCCATGAACAGAAATGTGGTGATGACAAGGCAGTCTCCTTTTAGTGTGTTCATTTAGGGGATGGTTACTGCTCCACACTGCAGACAATTCTCCTGTTCTTTGAAATCCTACTATAGGATGTTTCATGCACACCTCAGACCAGACCAGATCATCATTTGATGAAAATTAAAAACAATCCAGCTACATAAGCCAATTGTGCGTAGTTGGCACTTGTTTGAGAAAGTGATGCAGGTGTCCCAAGAAATTGTTTCTGGGCCTACCTTGTAGCTAGAAATGACAGTTTCTGTATTTGACTACTTAGCTGTGCCTTTTTTAAAAAAAACCTTACATGAAAGTTTGGTAACATTTGGGAAATGGCTATCAGAATTGCTTGCAAATCAGATTCCAGCTTCAATCCTGTATCAGGTACAGTAGAGCTCTCTAATAAAATGTGATAGTCCACTTGGGCTTAGTTCAAGCTTTCTCTTGTAGCTACTGTACTCTCCAATTGAGAATATCCAACGAGTGGCTGCTGGTGTACTGTGTGAATTGGCTCAGGATAAGGAAGCAGCTGAAGCTATTGAGGCTGAAGGGGCCACAGCACCCCTCACAGAGCTGCTACACTCGAGAAATGAAGGCGTTGGTGAGTAGTGAAATGGCAGATTTGGATTGCTGAGTAATGGATGCATGATAATGAAACTCGTCTGTGCATAGCTTGTTGGAAAATGATTGAAACCTTGCCTGACATGTGCAGTTAGAGGAATTTCACAAAATCTAATGTGTTATTATCTTCAAAATGGTTCAGAGGGGCATATTTTCTAGATGGACCATATTTTAAGTTCCTGGTCACATCTCTCCACCAGTAGAGCCAAGAACATTGTGGCTGTTAAGTGATCAAGCCTGTACCGGTGCTAAAGTAAAGGTTTGGGTTATTGCAAGGCAAAGAACTACCAGCACAATCAAATTGGAAAAACTGGAGATTGAGAAAATTTGGTGCAAGCTGGGGGCATGGCAGTAAGTTGTCTTAGGTTCATGACCACTCAACTTGAAATGTTAACTGTTTATTTCTCCACAGATGTGCTGAGTGTATCCAGTATTTTTGTTTGTATTCCAGTCAGCATCTGTAGGGCCTCCTAACACTTTGCAGTGTGGACTGTAGAAACTGTTTTCTACAATGGAACTACTTTATCCCGAATATTTTTGGCACAGATTGCTCCTAACAGTGTGCGCGTGTGGATAAACTTTTGAAACTGGCATTTGAGCACTTCAGATGGGATAAAAGAATAAATCGTAATGAAATTCAACTTGTGTTTATACAGCTACCTATGCTGCAGCAGTATTGTTCCGTATGTCTGAAGACAAACCACAGGATTACAAAAAACGTCTCTCGGTTGAGCTTACCAGCTCACTGTTCAGAACCGAGCCCATGACATGGAATGAGGTGAGCTTACTCAGGACAGATCACATGCACCAGTGTTAATTTTGTACTGAAATATTTAAATTGCAAGTTAATATTTTATATGATTTTAAGATTTCTCCATTGTGTTAGTTTGCAGTTGATACTGAAATGGCAAATCACCATTTTTCCAACTTTATTCTACACAGGCAGGAGATCTTGGAATTGATATAGGGGGCCAAGGTGAACCTCTTGGATACCGTCCAGATGGTACGTCTACTTTATTCTAGCAGTTGGTGCTTTTGGTATAATTTACTATCAGAAAGAAATTAGATGCTTAGGCTATTCGGGCAGGATTTCTGTAGGTCCACTTTTTCCTGTGTGGTTTTACATTCAATTCATGTGGCCCGTGGTTCAGAATGGATGATATGGCACCTCACTCATGACTGGCTTAAAAATTGAAAGTGTTGCAGTGCCTGGGAAGCAGCAGCTGATTAAGAGCCACTCTAATGGCAATTTCCAACACTTCACCAGAATCAGACTCTCATGAGCACGCTAAGAGACAGAAAATACTGCATTTTAGTCTATGGTCAACCTGTCACAACATTGTATCTGAGCAGTGGAGTAGTACCAAATTTTCATTTTGCAGGACCTAGCACTTGAGTATAAAGCTGTTTTGCAATATTCAGACAAATGCATGCTTGCTCAGTGGTTAGTACTGCTGCCTCAGCTCAGGACCCAGGTTCGAGCCCAGCCTTGGGATGACTGGCATTTGCAAGTTCTGTCAGTGTAGGGTTTTTAACCATGTGCTCCACTTGCCTCCCATTGTACTTAGATGTGCAGATTAGGTGAATTGGCAGTGCTAATTGCCCCATAGTGTCCAGGGATGTGCAGAGTAGTGGATTAGCCATGGTAAATGCGGGCTAATGGGAAAGGGTGGAGGTTGAGTCTGGGTGGCAAGTTTTTTGGATGGTTGGTAGCAACTTGATGAGTTTAATTACCTCATTCCACGCTGGAGCATTTGAGCTGAGTAACCATGCTAGAATTTTTATCATTGATTATCAATTCAAGTATTTTGGCTTTGCTTGAATAATACAAGTGTTTCTTTTAAGGTTACACTTAACTCTTAAGCAGTTAAGCCAGGTAGGTCCATGTGTTAGTCATGTTACCAGATTCCAGGTGATTTGTGATCGATGACTCCAGTAGGCTGTGGCATTACCTTTTTAATCTACAGAATTGTGAGAGAATAGAGCCAAATTGGAGGAATGTTGTGGGGCATTCATCACAGGGAAATCTTAAAAACAGTGACCACCAGAAACTGAACAGTTAATGTAGCTGGCAATTAAAGGAGACAAATGAAGAGGAAAATTAGACTGTTAATGTTAAAGCAAAAATTGGGGGACAGATTGTTTTATAGTACTATATAAATTGAGTAATTTAGTATGCTGGTATGAAGTCTTTGTCTCCAAAAAATAGGTTCCTAAATCTGGTATATCTGAAATGTCTGGTGCGAGAATGGTTTCAAAACTGATTTAAAGGTTACACCAAGTTCCTGACTTGAACTAAGGATGTGACTTTTTTAACAGTCCTTGTGATTAGCACAAGTTTTCATACTTATTTGTAAGAGCAATTCTTGATCTTTGAATAATTTGCCTGCCTGCCATGAATATAGCTTGTATAGTTTATTTCATCACTGGTATGCTGCTGACAATATTGTGCCTTATGCCTTTGCAGCTTCTTCAGAAAAGAAAGGGCTGTTTTATTTGAACAATGCAGTAACTGTTGAGTAATGAACGTAGCCTCGGCCTTACATGCTTTTTCACTTGGCACAGCTACTAAAAGCTGGAGAATATGAATATGTTCTCACTTATTTGTTGTTTTGATGCCTCTCATTTGTTTTCATTTTATTCCACTTTGTATTGTTCTTTCCTGTACCCTTCAAACACTTAACCCATTCCCCTTTTTGCTTGCCCTGCCATTATTCTGTGAATATAGATCCTAGCTTTCGCTCTTACCATCCAGGCGGATATGGACAAGACACCATGGGTATTGATCCAATGATGGAGCATGATATGGGTGGTCACCACCCTGGTGCGGAGTACCCAGTTGATGGTCTGCCAGACCTTGGACATGCCCAGGACTTGATGGATGGGCTTCCCCCAGGTGACAGTAATCAGCTGGCCTGGTTTGATACAGACTTGTAAATAGAATCTGCATAATAGGTATGAACAACATTTAGAAGGATGAATTGTTAGCTAACTTGCGACCATTGCAATTTCCACTTGTACTTGTGGTCAAATTTTTTAAATGGCGTTTTAATCATTTTACGTTTGCTTTATAGTTAAGTAAGTTTTTTTCTTTTCTTTTCTGCAGTTGTACTGTCTGAATGAACTTGCATTGTGATTGGCCTGTAGAATTGCTGAGAGGGCTCGAGGGGTGGGCTAGTTTCTCAGAAAGTGCCTGACACTGACAAAAAGCTGAGTTTCCTGTGGGAACAATCAAAGTAAACTTTTTGTTCTGGTCCGTTGGTCGAGGAGTAATGGAGGGAATGAATTTGAAAATGGCTACCTACTTTTGAAGAACGTTCAAGATGGATCAAGAGATTGAACTTATTAAAAACTCTAGCCTTGCCTGTTAACTTTTTTATTATTTTTTAAAAAATTTCTGTAACGGTACTGACGTAGCTTGCTTTGAAGTAGAATAGAACAGTAAATGATATTCCTTTAACATAGTATTGTAGCGTTAAGTTATAGTGGCAATGTTATAGCCGTTCTCGATTTTTAATAACTGAAGTAATTGTGTAGAGCACCAATTCATAATAGATTTAATTGTATTCTGAAGTGTAACACTGTGTAGCTTTTGTATAAAAAATGTGAAATTAGATGAAAGTCCACTTGCGTTACTTTTAATACGCTGAGAAACGCAAACAGGTGAAATGAAATGTGTTTGATCTATATTGCTTCATCCTGGGAATTTTTGGGAAGGCTAAATAGAACTGTCTTTTCTGCAATGGTTGTAATAGTTTAATGAGAGGACACTCCTCCATCCCTCTTTTAAATCCCGCCCCCCCCCCCCCCCCGAAAAAAAGCTATTGTATCCTGCAATGCAGATGCTTAATGGATATATGCGGTTGTAGAAACAGAATTAAACTGGACTTATTTCACTTTTTGTGTGTGACTTACTTACTAGAGCACCAATATTAAGTTTATATGTAGCTTAAGGAATTGACTCCTCTTAGTAATTTCAAATATGTATAAGTTGATTGAATAAAACAGGTTGAAAATTCCCATAATCTTTCTATAGGATGCTTCATTCATACACAACGTTATACAGTCATCCCACTTAAAGGGGCATTGAATATGTGATGTGAATGAATTCACACTGACATTTTTTCCTTAACAGAATTGGTAATTAAAGCTGTTTAAAACAAAAATTGCAAACACCTTAATATCAATTATACTGTAAATTTTCTGAATGTCAGCATGTAACTGCAGGTGGTATATCTTAGTGTAATATTTGATTGCTTCTGTTTGGATGCTCCAGTTATTCCTTTAACATAGGTCACTGAAAACCTAGCCCAGTGAATACTATCTGTCGGATGCCTATGTTCAAGCCAGAATCTGTAGGAGTGACTGCCGCATAGTTCTACTCATACGCTGTGTGTAGGTGTCACTAGCTGGGCCTGAGATGGGTGTGACACCATAAGCCCCCTTGACCTCTGTAGTGTCATACACTCAATCACCTTCAGCTACCTCATCAACGATCTTCCCTTTGTAAGGTTAGAGATGAGAGTTTTCAGTGATGACTCCACATGTTCAATACTAATCAGGACTCCTCTGATAATGGACATGCAACAAAGGCCAAACGTTCTACCTTGACCATTGTTGTTTGCTGTCCCTCTTGTATGCTTGCAGTCACAAGTACACACGTAAATCTGTGGGGTGAACTTGTACTTGGAGATGCATTCTATTTTGTTTAAAAAACACAATTTATAGACAGTGGCATTTTATAAATTCCTACTTTAGAAATAAAGCCAGTCTATCTCTAATTCTGAACAAGGTCTCTCACCTAACATGCATTGTCTGACCTAAAATTTTACCTCTTCAGTGGAAAAAAAAAATCCTTTAGTTCTCTCAGGGCAGTGACTTGAAAGAAATTTGGATATTATATATACATATTAATCAATTGAAACCTGCTAACTGATTAAAGATTTAACAGCACCGTGGGTTTGTTTAATATATCCTTATCTAATCGACACCTAATGAAACTCCTGTTTTCAAATAAACCTGCTGGGCTATAACCTGGTGTTGTGTGACTTCTGACCTTGTCCACCTCAGTCCAACATCAGCACCTCCACAGGCTAATAAGCAGTCTAAATATATTAAGATCTAAACACAGACTTGAGTTGGTAGGCAAGTGACAAGCAATGACTAAACTCTTAACAGAAATGAATCCAACCTCTGCCCTAGCTTCTCGATGGCATTACTATCACTGAATGCTCACAATCAATATTCTAGGGCTTACCATTGATAAGAAACTGAACTAGACCAATCATAATATTGTGAAAGCAGTTGAGAGGCTGGAAATCCCATTGTGAGTAACACCTCAAAGCCTGTCAGAAAACTAGAAAAGACTGACGCAATAATCTTTGTCCAGATTGGTTCTGCTTGAAGAAGTTTGACACCAAGCAGCGTAAAAACAGTTTGCTTAATTGGCATCCCCATCACATTCAAAATTCACTTCCTCCACCATCAAGGTCAGGTTACAATACACCTTGTAGATAGTGCATCCACAATTTGCCTGTGTTTTTCAGAAAGCACTTTCCCAACCTGGCCTGCCTGACTTAGAATCACAGATGTGTGGGAATACCACCACTTGCATGTTCCCCTTAAAGACCCCCAAAATCCTGACTTGGCAATATATTGGCATTCCTTAACACTCACTGGATCAAAAGTCTGGAATTCCCTCAACAGCATTGTGGATGTGCCTACCATACTTGGATTGCTGTGATTCAAGGAGGTAGTTCACCACCAGTGTCTCAAGGGTATTTGGGAATGTACAATAAATGCTGGTATAATCAGAGTTCCCAAATCTAATGATTTTTATAAAAATAAGGGGTTCATCTTCAGCTCAGGTTAATGTTCTCTTAACAGTTCAATGGCTGGGAAGTGGCAGATCCTTAAAAATGAGATAGAGGGAGTTCAGAGATAGCAAGTTCCTGTTAGTGCAAAGGATGAGGCTGGTAGTTGTAGGGAATGCTGGATGACTACAGAAATTGAGACTCTGGTCACAAAACAGGCATGTTATCAGGTGTAGAGAGCTGGGATCGAATGAATTCCTGGAGTATAAAATGGCAGCAAGAAGGAAATTCAGGAGGGCAAAAAGGAGACGTGAGATAGCTTTGGCAAATAGTTAAGGAGAATTGCAAAGAGATTCTAAAGTACATTATTGGCAAAGCAGTAACTAGGGAGAGAATCCCGCCCCTTAAAGATCAGTGTCACCGTTTGTGTGTGGAGATGGGTGAGATACTAAACACATTAAACTTCCTGTCCGCCTTTATTGTGGAGAAGGACATGGAAGCTAGGATACTTGGTGAAATAAATATTGATGACTCGAGTCATTTATATTACAGAAGTGGAGGTACAAGAGGTCTTAAACATACAAAGATAGATAAATACCCAAGATCTGACCAGGTGTTTCCCAGAACATTTGTGGGAAGCCAAGGAAGAGATTGTTGCGCTCCCTGCTGAGATATCTATCATCAACCGCCACTGGTGAGATGCCAGAAGATTGGAGGTTGGCTAATGTGGTGCTACTTCTTTGAAAGGCTGTAAGAAAAAGCCAGGAACTAGAGACCAGTCAGCCTCATGTCACTGGTGGGTAAGTTGTTGGAGAGGATTCTATGGGATAGGATTTACATGCATTTGGAAAAGTTCTCTCCCTTACACACTTTCTCCCCTAATGGGCCAAATGGCCTTGAATTTCAGTGCTCCATAACTATTTCACCTCTCTCCATTTGATCAATATTCTTGCTCCCATACATATAGATGTCCCAAGACATTTTACTGAATCCTGTCAAACCTTTTCTGATCCAATGCCATTCTTGAAAAGGGATTCACAATTAGCATCTATGTCTGAACTCTTGAAACACATATGTAATTCTAGTACTTTATCTTAAATTCTTCTGTAGAATTCATATAAAAACATTTTTAGGAATTTCCTGAATGGTTTATTTGGTTGTTCTTCAAATGTAAACGAACTTGATTTCTGTCATTTAAATGTATTAAGTAGTGACTAGTAAAAGCTGTCATATGTTCCCTGGAGTCAGTAGAAGTACTTATTATGGCATTTCTGATTCTGGTTAGTTTAAGTACTTCACAAAGGCACCATCTACTTTCTGAACCAGTCTCCTAGGCCCCAGCCTATTCTGATGAATCTCGCAATCTAAAAATTGTTCCTCCTCAGAAAATATTTTCCAGTTATTGCCAAACACTAGTTTTCCTTTACAGTCTATATTGAGTCAGTTACTGAAACCAATGATCATGTGCCTTTCTGGAAAATTATCCAATTACCATCAACAAGCCAGAGGCCAGTAATTTATCTCCCTTAAATTTGCTATTATTCCCTGGAAATGCTCTTATTAAGAAGACAATTCATGTACATTTTCACCCAAATGTCATGAGATCAAACTGGTAAGGACTGTGCTAAGAATGCAGGCATATATTTGAATTAATATATTTTAGATTGGAACGTGCACAGTTTGGTCAATTTTATAGTTGTCATCAGGAAGGGACAATGCAACATTAATGACAGAGGAAAGGTCAGGAGTGTGGGCTGTTGGCAAGTGGGAAGGTGCAGCTGTGGTTAATGATATTGCTATTAATTGTTTGATCATGCACAGCCGAGACAGAATCTACCTTAACTTCTTGCTTTCCTGCGCTTCAACTTGTTGATGTTTACATAGTGGGAAAGATAATTGCCCTCAAGAACCAGTTTGCACAGCTCGCTGCAAACAACTGCACTTGTTACCCCAACCCAGAGTTCTATAAGATTAGATTAATTAGATTCCCTACAGTCAAAATGACCACACCGCCCCTTGGAGCATCCCACCCAGACCCATCCCCCTATAAACCACGGGCAATTTAGCATGACCCATCCACCTAGCCTGCACATAGAACAGTACAGCACAGAACAGGCCCTTCAACCCACGATGTTGTGCCGACCATTGATCCTCATGTATGCACCCTCAAATTTCTGTGACCGTATGCATGTCCAGCAGTCTCTTAAATGTCTCCAATGACCTTGCTTCCACAATTGCTTGCTGGCAACGCATTCCATGCTCTCACAACTCTCTGTGTAAAGAACCTGCCTCTGACATCCCCTCTATACTTTCCTCCAACCAGCTTAAAACTATGACCCCTCGTGTTAGCCTTTTCTGCCCTGGGAAATAGTCTCTGGCTATCAACTCTATCTATGCCTCTCATTATCTTGTATACCTCAATTACGTCCCCTCTTCTCCAATGAAAAAAGTCCGAGCTCAGTCAACCTCTCTTCACAAGATAAGCCCTCCAGTCCAGGCAGCATCCTGGTAAACCTCCTCTGAACCCTCTCCAAAGCATCCACATCTTTCCTATAAGAGGGCGACCAGAACTGGACGCAGTATTCCAAGTGTGGTCTAACCAAAGTTTTACAGAGCTGCAACAAGATCTCACGACTCTTAAACTCAATCCCCCTGTTAATGAAAGCCAAAACACCATATGCTTTCTTAACAACCCTGTCTACTTGGGTGGCCATTTTAAGGGATCTATGTATCTGCACACCATGATCCCTCTGTTCCTCCACACTGCCAAGAATCCTATCCTTAATCCTGTACTCAGCTTTCAAATTCGACCTTCCAAAATGCATCACCTCGCATTTATCCAGGTTGAACTCCATCTGCCACCTCTCGGCCCATCTCTGCATCCTGTCAATGTCCCGCTGCAGCCTACAACAGCCCTCTATACTGTCAACGACACCTCCAACCTTCGTGTCGTCTGCAAACTTGTTGACCCAGATAATATTGGACTTGAAACATTAACTCTTTCCTTCCCCACAGATACTGTCAGGCTTGCTGAGTTTCTTCAGCATTTTCCTTGTTTGTATCAGATTTCCAGCATCTGTAGCATTGTGCTTTTATCCTTATACGCACAGGAATGAATAGATAAACTTTAGAACTCAGTTTTTGTTAACTCAACATTCAGACTGCATATTTTTCCTATTTATCCAAGTTACATGAAAATTAGGAAGGATGGAGATTTTGAACTAAAACTATGGCTGTTAATGGCTGGAACTCCGTGTCTATTTTTCATTTTTCCACGTCCTTAAATGCAGTCCCATTTTCATTCTGCTTTTATGTTCTTTTTCTCCACTGAAACATCCCATCTGTCACCTTTAGCGATGTAATTCAAAGTAAATCTTCACCTGAACTGTAGATTTACTATCCCTAGTTTGACTATCAGTACTGGTTTCTTCCATCTCCAAGGCATCTACTTCTGCTTCATTGTCATCATTTTCAGCGCACACTGCAGTAAAAGTCCAAAAAAAAATTGCTCCCATTTCAGCTTCATATCGATTCCTTACCTGCAAGGAAGATGCAGAAATAAAGAAAACATAAATTTGATCTTTGGGAGGAAACCGGAGCACCTGGAGGAAACTCACGCAGACACGGGGAGAATGCGCAAACTGTGCACAGTCGCCAGAGGCTGGAACTGAACCTGGGTCCCTGGCACTGAGGCTGCAGTGCTAACCGCTGAGCTACCATGCCACCCTAAAGGTTCCTCCAAAGTGGTGCAAGCAGCAGAAATGTTATTCAAGGGTGCTGAAGGTGTGGCATTCCCTGTGGAAACAGGGCCCTAATACAGACCTGCTGTGCTTGTCTGTGTACGTTCCAATAAGAGTCTAGGCCCAAAACGTCAGCTTTCCTGCTCCTATGATGCTGCTTGGCCTGCTGTGTTCATCCAGCTCTACACTGTGTTATCCTAGTGTCTGGATAATGGACAGTTACCTCAGTGGCCCCATAGATAGTGAAAATGGCTGAATTCATGCAAAGCATGTGCATTCAATGGCACCCCAGCTCATGTGTGAGGCTGCAGTCTGTTTAAAGACTTGTGCTTGTTCCACTGCTCATCTCTGGTTAGAAGGAATGAGATGAAGCTCTCTCCCTGTGTTGAGAGACTCAATGACCTCACATACAGCAAACTGCAAGATGTTTGGTGACAGTTCCTGAAACAGCCTGGAAAGAGGCAGAAAAGCAGTATAAAAGCAAAGGCTCATCACCTTAACAGCTGAGGCTGCAGTTGTAACTGCACTAATTGGCAGATTTCAAACATGGCCTGTTCAGTAAAGTGAAGACATCTCAGCTCATTGAAATTGAGGTAAGGGTATTGCTCCCTATAGATCCTTGGTGGATATACCCTCCTAACCCAGCTGAAAAGTCCTCCTCTCCCTCCCAGTAGCTTGTCCTGCCCTGTGTGTCTGCTTATCATTCTCCCAATGGTGTTCAATACCAAGAAGAAGACATACCAGACCACCCACGTCAGGAAACAATCTGTTTCAGCACAAGCTTCTAAATCAATGAAGAAGGACTGAAATACCAGTCAGACCCTGTAAATTACTGAAACTTAAGGCAAGAATAGGCAATGCAAAAGTTTATAATATACACCATACAGTCAGAAGAAATAATCCAGCAACCAACGTGTAGATAATTGTTGATCTCTTTAAGTAGCACTGGTAAAGAAGGGTGGGCTTCCTCAGGCCATTTAGCATTGTGATCAGCTCGTGAAATAGTCCACAGGCTGGAGAGTGGTGTTCAAGAATGGCAATGGTGGCATAAAACCTGCCTGGCAAGCTGCCTGATCAGGTAATCTGCCTACTCAGCATGGTTAAGTATGCATTTGTAAACCTTTATCAAAACAGAATCTGACACACTTCCTATTAGAAATGCATGTGTGCACCTCTGGTGGCATTACCAACCATTGGAAGGTCACATATAACATTTTCTTCCAAGATTTTCATGCTTGTACGATAAAGGCAGATATTTATCACCCCACTTATTCTTAACACATCTTCACAATAGTACTTTCATTGACAACAGTCTCAATTTCTACAACAACAGTGGAATATAAATAACCAGTACCAACACTGCAGGCTAGCAGAACTACATTTAACAAGCAAAAGCTGCCACTCGAAAGTTTCTCTGGGGGCAAAGGTGATGACAAAAGTGTAGCCCAAACTTTGTTGTTGAAGATTAAAGTCTCAGCTCGATCTTACACTCTAACAGCATTGCTTTTACATTGCAGTCTTGCACTGACCTTCCCAGAGATGAAGGAAGCTCTTTGACCAGTATAATGATCCTACCTGATATTATTACCTTACAAGTTAGACCTCAAACTGAAATATGCTTGATAGATCATACTTTTCATTTTAACAAGGTGGTCTCACTGAAACATAAGCACACTGCGATTTGATTTTAGCAATAAAACATAAATTAGTGATGCTAAAATAGAATTGACTGACTGTTTACATATAGCAAAAGCAGAAATTACTGTAGAAACTCAGCAGGTTTGGCAGCATCTGTGGAGAAAAACCAGAGTTAAGGTTTTGGGTCTAGTTCTAAAGACTTCACTTCCGAAGAAGACCCTTCAGAACTGCTTTATTAATATCTAAAACACACCTCTAAAGATTTTGAAACGAATTATAAAAATATAATCCCATTAAACCCAAAAGAACCCCTTTATAGTACTCATGACAGACAGAATTCCCTTCTTTATCACCCGTATATGGCTTAACTTTAGTTTCAACTCTCAGTCTTGAGAATCTAACACTCTTGTTGAAACATTCATACAACTGAGCTTAAATTTTCTGAGCTTCAAATAATCCTTTTGGGTTTTAACCAAACACTTCTGGTCTGGAACATTTACTCAACTTTTCCACTGAAGCAATCTTGCCCTTAACAATTCTAAACTGTCTTTAGGAATAGAAAAGGCAAGATTAGGGAACCATGGATGATAGGTGAAATTGTGAGACTAGCCAAGAGGAAAAAGGAAGCATACACGAGGTCTAGGCGACTGAAGACAGATGAAGCTTTGCAAGAATATCGGGAATGTAGAGCGAATCTGAAACGAGGGATTAAGAGGGCTAAGAGAGAACATGAAATATTGCTGGCAAACATGGTTAAGGAAAATCCCAAAGCCTTTTATTCATATATAAAGAGCAAGAGGGTAACCAGAGAAAGGATTGGCCCACTTAAGGAGAAAGAAGGACAGTTATGCGCTGATTCAGAGAAAATGGGTGACATTCTTAACGAGTACTTTGCATTGGTATTCACCAAGGAGAGGGACATGACAGATGTCGAGGTTAGGGATAGATGTTTGCTTACTCTAGGTCAAGTTGACATAAGGAAGGAAGAAGTGTTAGGTATCCTAAAAGACATTAAGGTGGACAAGTCCCCAGGTCCGGATGGGATCTATCCCAGGTTACTGAGGGAAGCGAGAGAGGAAATAGCCGGCGCCTTAACAGATATCTGCAGCATCCTTAGACACGGATGAGGTCCCAGAGGACTGGAGACTTGCTAATGTTGTCCTCTTGTTTAAGAAGGGCAGCAAGGATAATCCAGGTAATTATTGACCGGTGAGCCTGACGTCAGTGGTAGGGAAGCTACTGGAGAAGATACTGAGGGATAGGATCTATTCCCATTTGGAAGAAAATGGGCTTATCAGTGATAGGCAACATGGTTTTGTGCAGGAAAGGTCATGTCTTACCAACTTAATAGAATTCTTTGAGGACGTGACAAAGTTGATTGATGAGGGAAAGGCTGTAGATGTCATATACATGGACGTCAGTAAGGCGTTTGATAAGGTTCCCCATGGCAGGCTGATAGAGAAAGTGAAGTCACATGAGGTCCAGGGTTGCTAGCTAGAGGGATAAAAAACTGGCTAGACAACAGGAGACAGAGTAGTAGTAGAAGGGAGTTTCTCAAATTGGAGACCTGTGACCAGTGGTGTTCCACAGGGATCTGTGTTGGGACCACAGTTGTTTGTGATATATGTAAATGATCTGGAGGAAGGTGTAGGTGGTCTGATCAGCAAGTTTGCTGATGACACTAAGATTGGTGGAGTGATAGTGAAGGAGACTGTCAGAGATTACAGCAGAATATAGATAGACTGGAGAGTTGGGCAGATAATTGGCAGATGGAGTTCAATCTGGGCAAATGCGAGGTGATGCATTTTGGAAGATCAAATTCAAGGGCGAACTATACAGTAAATGAAAAAGTCCTAGGGAAAATTGATGAAGAGAGAGATCTAGGTGTTCAGGTCCATTGTTCCCTGAAGGTGACAACGCAGGTCAATAGGGTGGTCAAGAAGGCATATGGCATGCTTTCCTTCATTGGACAGGGTACTGAGTACAAGAGTTGGCAGGTCATGTTGCATTTGTATAGGACTTCGGTTCGACCACATTTGGAGTACTGTGTGCAGTTCTGTTCGCCACATTACCAAAAGGATGTGGATGCTTTGGAGAGGGTGCAGAGGAGGTTCACCAGGATGTTGCCTGGTATGGAAGGTGCTAGCTATGAAGAGAGGTTGAATAGATTAGGATTATTTTCATGAGAAAGATGGAGATTGAGGGGCAACCTGATTGAGGTCTACAAAATCATGAAGGGTATAGACAGGGTGGATAGCAAAAAGCTTTTTCCCAGAGTGGGGGATTCAATTACTAGGGGTCATGAGTTCAAAGTGAGAGGAGGAAAGTTTAAGGGAGATATGCGTGGAAAGTTCTTTACACAGAGGGTGCCTGGAACGCGTTGCCAGCGGAGGTGGTAGACGCAGACACGTTAGCGTCTTTTAAGATGTATCTGGACAGGTACATGGATGGGCAGGGAGCAAATGGACACAGACGGTTAGAAAATAGATGACAGGTTAGACAGAGGATCTCGATCGGCGCAGGCTTGGAGGGCCGAAGGGCCTGTTCCTGTGCTGTAGGTTTCTTTGTTCTTTACCCTGCTAAACTGTCAAAACTGATTCTAAAACTATTTTTCATGCTATAGGTATTTCGTCTAATGAACCCCTGACCATTTAAATGGCAAACCGCACGCACAACTGTTTATTTTGTTCACTGGTAGAATGGTCGCAATGCCAACAAAATCCCATTACTCTCCACATAGTCTTTCACATTTTGTTTTAAAAGAAATCATCATCATATATTATACCAGAAGAGAAAATCTTCATGAGGTTACTTATTGTTTTATTGGGCACATTCTCACTGATTTCTTTATTATAAGATACAGTCATGCAGTGACATTATTTCTGTATTTGCGTTGATGTATGGGATATTTGGACTTGCTTGGAAGAATTAACCAATATTCTCAATTATCAACACAGCATTGAACTTAAAGCCACAATACACAAAGAAAACCTTAATTTTTTGGTTTTGCTACAGCAGTTTTTTTTAAATAAAAGGACACATGCAAAAGCAAGGTGTCTAAACATGCTGCTGCCTCTTTGGTGGGATTTGAACTCAAGTCCCTACAGCCCGGGTCACTGAATTACTAGTCCAGTGACATTATGTAACATTGTGCTTGAACCCACTGCTAGAGAGATGGTGCAAGCAGACACAGTAGCAGCATTCGAGAAGTGCCTGGATGAAAACATGAATAGGAAAGAAATAAAAGGATGCGGATCCTGTAAGTGAAGACAGTTTTTGTAAGGAAGAGAAAAATGTGTTGGCACAGGCTTGGAGGGCTTAAGGGCCTGTGCTTGTGCTGTACTATTGTTTGTTCTAGTATCATTACACCACTGTCTTCCATTTGGTTATTCCATATATTTCCTAATTTAAGTCCTGAAAAATTTATTTTTTAGAAAATGCTCTCTAGTTCTAGGTTCCCCTTATTAGCTTATCCCATTTTCTACTCAATTCCCAGCCTGGCCTGAATGATTTTTGCTTTTGCCACCAGTCTTGCCAGGCAGACTTGCAAAAATCAAGTCTCAACAGAGGCAATGACTGAAGATTTCAGGTGACCTTAACCTGGGGTGGAATTGGGCAATGTTATCTCTAAACAGTAAACAAAACTAATGTTCAAAAAGATGATGCACACTCTCTACTCCTTTCAATAGCCCTATTTAGTATACCTTGCCTAATAATTTTCAGAGAAGTAATCTTATGTGGTAAACTTTTGCACTCCCTAAGGGCTCTATCTACCATATATTAATCTGCTGCAATATCCTGAGTTTCCACAAATTATACTTTAAGCAACTACTCTCAATCTAGATGAAACTCCTCAAACAGCATCAACACAACACTTCACATCAACTGCACTATACTTACTACACCATTATCTTGCTGTCATTCAGTCTGCTGATTCATGTGCTCAAATTCTCCCCTCATTCTGTTTCATAATTTGACTTGCTTACTTCTGTGAGGGAACTTAATTAATCAAAGCTTAGTGTTCAATTTGTCTAAAATTGAATCTGTTGCTGTAATATAGGTCAATCCAATGACTGATCCAAAACAGCAGACAGACTGCAGCAAACTGATGCCAACTTTATAATGAAGTAGCATAGGGTTAAAGACTAATCAATTATGAAATAATTGAACAATCTGAGAATGAGGGTAGGAAAAGAAAGATAGGCAGACAGATACACTTTTCTTGCCAATTTTCTTCCTTTTTTAGAATTCTGAAGAGTCAGAATTCCAGATTAACCAGTCACCCGAAAATATCTTGCCTTCATGTTATGGCAGCTAGCTAAGCAATGTAAAATATGAATGATTAAGAAAATGATCTTCTGTATATTTTAAGATTATAGCTATTTGGTACAGAGTTGAGTGTTACTGGAAAAGGCACATCTTGTCGAAGCTTTCCATTTATAATCAATGGGACATTTCACAAGAATACAAATTCAAAGGGAAGATCAATATCTATGTGACATGAGAGGAGAGTGCTATTGGTTGGCAGATGGACTCTGACTGGTAGAGAGATTGCCATGGATAAAATACCACTGCACTTTTATAGCCTTTGAGAACAATAATGGTATTCGCATGCCACAGAAAAACCATAAACTCCAGGTCACACTGTTTCCATACACTCAATATCTCACCAGGCAAGTGGGCAAAGCATAAGTAAAGGTTTACCCTTTTACTTTAAGAGTTTCAATAGTGTAAGATACAATGACAACATCTCCAAAGCAGAAATATTCTATGTAATTATTACAGTTGTTTATTGATACAGCACCAGTTGAAGATTTCAAAAATATCGCTGCTCCATTGACCAAGCAGAGGATTTCTTGAAATTGACAGCAACAAAATGTCTGGTTAAGAGGACACAGCATTTTTAAAACATTTTCACTGCAGAGTAGTATGAAACTCGGAAAGCTATTATGGTTATCTTGAAATAATTTTATTGTATTTTACAGATATTAACTTGAAACTGTTCATGGAATATAGTGAATAGAAACATTTTTCTACACATTTGAATATTAGGGATCTTATATCAACTCAGAAGAGAAAAAAAAAGTCCAAAGTGTCATAAGTTATCAGATAAATACACTACTAGAGTGGAAATTTCTTCATAGTCTCAGAAAATCAGAAATCTATTAAACATATGGAAAACAATGACTTTTATCATTTGTACTAAGACTTCATATCATGTTAAAGATGGTCAAAAACATCTTTTTACCTGTTGCTAAGTAATGACCTTTTAAAGAGATTTTCATCACTTTCTTTCTTCCCAATTCTGCAGCAGTGTTTTGAAGGAATTGCTGTTGTATCAAATCAAGCCTTTCTTTTGCTCAAAGAAGACCAGCCAACACGGAGACCAATGGACAAGATCAATTCCGCTTCAACCCCAAATGACAATGTGTTACTGGGAGCTTTACTGTTACCTCCTGTTCACTGCTCAATGATTTTCAGGATTTCAGAGGCCAAAGATCCAATGGCAATATCAGCATGGGACCTGGAAGATACAGAAAAAATACTCTAAATAATCAAAAAAGACTCTATATAGCCCTTTCATCAGAATTCAACAGGTTCAAATAACTGCACAGAAAAATTAAGTAATTTTGTTGTAAGTTGTGGTGGTAGCACAGAGACGCTTAAAGGAATATTTACAAATTAAGTTATGGGCAAGAATAAGGCAGAATGAATATAGTGTGGAGAAGTTATCCACTTTGAAGGAAAAGTAGAAAAGCTAAACTTTTTAAAACTGTGAGATTGAGCTACGTTATATGTTCTTGAACACAAATCACAAAGTTAAAATACAGTTATAGCAAGCAATTAGGAAAGCAAATAGTATTGAAATGAAGACTCGCTGTAACAGTACAGGGCCGTGGTGAAACCACACCTGGAGTACACTTGAAAGGAGTTGACAAGGGTTCACTAGCTTGGTCCCTGAGAGTAGGGAACTGTACTAGAAAGAAACAGTTGGGCTGACATACTCTGGAATTTATAACAATCCAAAATAATCTCCTTGAAACGTTGAAGTTTTTTAAGGGGCTCAGTAGGTTGATGCTGAAATGTTGATTTCCCTAGCTGCGGAGTTTAGATCTATGGGTGACTGTCTCAGAGCAAGAAGGCGGCCATTTAGGAGTGAAGTGAGGAGAAATCTCTTCACTCAGACGGGTGTGATTTTTTCTGGAAGTCTAACCCAGAGCACTGTGAATGCTCAGTCATTAAGCAGGACTCAGATTGTTAGATATTTAAATTTAAAGAGTGGGGGGTGGAGTTGACGTGGGTAATCAATCAAATTTTACCAAATGGCTATTTCCTTAAGAGCTATTACAATTGAGGCTTAAACATCAATTCTGAAGTGCTGGATAACAAAGTGTGGAGCTGGATGAACACAGCAGGCCAAGCAGCATCTCAGGAGCACCAAAGCTGACGTTTCAGGCCTAGACCCTTCATCAGAGAGGTCTAGGCCCGAAACGTCAGCTTTTGTGCTCCTGAGATGCTGCTTGGCCTGCTGTGTTCATCCAGCTCCACACTTTGTTATCTTGGATTCTGCAGCATCTGCAGTTCCCATTATCACTGATACAATTCTGAAGTGCTATCTCCTTAGTTCCTCTCTTCAAGCTCTTACTATCTTTCACACTATGGATGCTGAAATCCATCAACGGACCTATTCTTTTGTCATTTGGCCTTTGCAGGCCCAGCAAATGAATATTGATAGGCTATTCAACTGTGAGGAAATCACAGCCAATGTCAACTTGTTCTTGCCTGATGATCCACTGAGGGGCACTTACTGGTAAGGACTCTTGTATGTCCATTGGTAATAAAAACTTCCTCTGTGCTTTCTCTAGAATGCTAAAGGACCTTTTTGACCAATTGCCCAGCCACTAGTGGCACTTTGACAACTCAGCTAACTCACAACTGTGGATCTTCCTGGCTCACTACTATTCTGGGAAATGCATTTTGCCCCACTAAAAGGATCATGAAAATAATTTATAAGACGTGAAAAGTTAAATTAATTAAACAAATACATTATATCCCATTGTAAATTTTTGTAAATCTTTGTAAAATCTTTGTAAATCTATGTAACGCAGAGTTGCTTTCAGGAACATTTTTAAAATGGGGACTTTACACTGATCTGTGCAAGAGGGCAAAACAGGCATGCTGCACAAATAAAGTCACTAATTCATAAGTTACTGAAAACCAACATGCAACTGCAGCAAGCAATCAGGAAGGTGAATGGTATGGTGGCTTTTATTGCAACAGAATTTGAGTCCAGGAGCAAATATATCTTTTAATAGTATAGAACCTTGGTGCGATGTACCTGGTATACCGTATGCAATCCTTGTCTCTTTATCTAAAAAAAATACTTGCTACAGATGGGGTACAGTGGATGTTTACCGGCCTAGGTGGGGGTTTCTAGGACCAGGGACATTCTTAGATTGAAAGGCAAGCTATTTAGATCTGGGATGAATAGGAATTTCTACATTTCAGAATCACACAGTCAGATAGCACAAATCAGGCCATTTGGCCCACCTATCTACACTAATCTCACTTCTCAGCACTTGAATGTTATAAATTTTAAGTGTTCGCCTAAATACTTTTTAAAGATGTGAGGTTTTCTGCCTCAACTACCCTTCCAGGCAATGTTTTCCACATTCTCTCCACCTGCTAGATGAAGAATATTTTCCTCAAATCCCCTGCAAATGTCTTGCTCTTTAAAATTGTGTACCCTTGTTGTTGACCCTTTAAATAAGGGGAACAGCTATTTACCTTGAACGTGCCCTTCATCATCTTTTACAGCTCAATCAGATGCCCCTTTAGCCTTATCTGCTCTAAAGAAAACAACCCAAGCCTATCCAGCCTCTTTTCATAACTAAAATGCTCCAATCTAGGTGATATTCTGCTGAATGTCCTCTGTGCATTCTACAGTGCAATCACATCCTTCCTATCATGCAGAGACCAGAACTGCACACAGTATCCACCTGTGGCCAAACCAAAGTTTTGTACAACTTCCACATAACTTATCTGCTCTTATAATTCATGCCATGACTGATAAAGGCAAATGTTCCATATGACTTCTTAACTATCCTATTTCATTTCTCCTGCCAACTTCAGGGATCTGTGGACAAGGGGCCATGTCTTTTTTCTTAAGTGTCCCAAAACCTCCAGTGCTTGCTCACTCCCTATATCAGAGTGCTGAAGAATCTCATAGTCCCTGTTCCCAAATTCTGTAATTACGCTTCTCCTGAGTGAAGGCAGAAATGTAGTAGTCATTTAACACCTTGCCAACGTCCTCCGGCTCTATGCACAGATTCCTCCCTTGGCCACTAATGGGCTCTATTTTTTCCCTGGTTATCCTCTTCTTCTTAATATACTTAGACAATTTAGAGTCATGGAGTCATACAGCATGAAACAGACCCTTTGGTCTAACCAGTACATGCCAACCATAAACCCAAACTCAATTAGTCCCACATACCTGCACTTGACCCAAATCCCCCCAGACATTTCTTATTCTAAATGTCTTTTATATGTTGTAACTGTACATGCGTCTAACACTTCTTCTGAAAGTTCACTGCACACAAGAACCATACTGTGGAAAAAAATTGCCCCTTATGTCTTTTTTTAAATCTTTCTCCTCTTGCCTTAAAAATATGCTCCCCAGCCTGAGGAAAAGACACCTGCCATTCACCTTATCTATACCCTTCATGATTTTATAAGCCTCAATAAGGTCACCCCCCAATCTCCTATGGTCCAGTGAAAAATGTCCCAGCTATCCAGCCTTTCCATATAACTCAAACCCTCCATTCCATTCCTGGCAACATCCTGGTAAATCACTTCTGAACCATCTCCAACTTAATAATTTCCTTTCTACAACAGGATGACCAGAATTGTACACAGTACTCCAGAACAGGCCTCACCAATGTCTTGTACAACTTCAACATTACATCTCAACTCCTTTACTCAAAGGTCTGAGCAATGAAAGCAAGTGTGCTAAATGCCTTCTTAACCACTCAATCAATATGAGATGTAAACTTCAAAGAATTATGTACGTGAATACCTAGTTTCTACAACACTATGCGTAGCCCTCTTTAATTGTATAAGTTCTGCCCCTGTTTGGGATTGTATTTTGAGATTTTCCCTAATTTTGCCCTTCAGTGTTTCTTCATGCCTGCATTTTCTCTCCTAATTGCTTTCTTATATTCCTTAAGTTCTTAAGTTGCTTCCATAAGATCGCCCATGCAATTTTTATTCTCCAATAGGGCCTCTGTTGATTTGCTCCCTTCACATCTGCTGTAAGTCTTTATTTTCCTTCTTATCCTGTCCAGAAAATTCCTAGACAACCAGGGTTTTCTGGGCTTGTTTCAAGGTGGTGATTTTTTGAAATTCCCTACCCCAGAGGTCTGTGGAACCTCAATCATTGAGTAAATTTGAGACACGGATTGATAGATTTCTAGGTAATCATGACAACAAAGGATATGGGGATAACACAGTAAAGTATTATTGAGGTAGATCACCATGTGAAGATCCATAATGGTGGAGTGGCTTAAAGGGCTGATTGATATACCGTTAGTCCTATGTTCTTAAGGAACGTTTCTGGGCTCTGTCAGACCTCTTAAAGTACTTCAGGGACCATCTGAGACACTACATAATGTTGGAGCAAAGAAACAACATGGTAAGTCATGTATTTACGGTGGCTGAGCAGTCACTGGCTTCACACTGTACTGTATAATATTAAATATCCACAGCAGCAGTCGCCCAGTGGTAGCATCCCTACCTCTGATCCAGAAGCTCGGATTTGAGTCCATTCCAGGTCTTGAATGCTACGGAAGGGGCCTTCATAACTGAATCAAACAGTTTGAGCATCAACTTGCAAATCAGAAACAAAAACAGAAATTGCTAGAAGTCTGGCAGCATCTGTGAAGGGAAAGCAGAGTTAACATTTTGGGTCCAATGACCCTTCTTCAGTTCGGAAGGCTGTTCTGAAAATCATTTGATCTCTCTCCTCCCATTCGAACTTCTGCATAAACATCAACTTTTTTGTACTTGCGATCAGTTCTGAAGAAGGGTCATTGGACCTGAAGCGTTAACTCTGATTTCTCTCCACAGATACTGCCAGAATTGGCAAGATTCTCTAGCAATTTCTGACTTTCTTTCAGATTTCCAGCATTTGCAGTGTTTTTTTTTATTTTTGTAACTTGTAAATCAGCTTTAGTATGAACTTGTAAATGTTTCCAACATACATTAAAAGCAGGTGGCAAGAACAGGAAAAATTACTCTACAATCATGAAATAGAAAGATACTAAAGTCTCAACTAGATAGCTCTATACAAATATATACAGATGAGTATGTAGTCACAGCAATTTGGGACTCCTTGGTTGGTTCATTTGGATGGTATTGTGCTAATATGGATTTCAATCTCTATTCCAGGTGAAGTGTTCTACACAAGATGGAGATTGCAATGCTGTGTGTCAGAGCTGCTTGCAAGTAGCGAACTCAAAAACAGTATGTCCAGCAGGCAATTTGGGCTCATGGGTCTTCATTTAATGTCCTAGTGTCATAGAGCTGTACAGCATGGACACGGACCCTTTGGTCCAACTTGTCCATACTGACCAGATGTCCTAAATTAATCTTGTCCCATTTGCCAGCATTTAGCCCATATCCCTCTCAATCTCCCTATTCATATACCCATCCAGACGCCTTTTAAATTTTGTAATTGTACCAGCCTCCTCCTTTGGCAGCTCATTCCGTACGTGCACCACCCTCTGTGTGAAACTGTTGTCTGTTAGGTCTGTTTTAAATCTTACCCCTCTCACCTTAAACCTATGCCCTCTCCCCCATCCTGGGGAAAAGAGCTTTGTCTACATTTTATCCTATCCATGCCCCTCACAATTTTATAAATCTCTATGAGGTCACCGCTCAGCCTCTGACCCTTCAGGGAAAATACCCCTGGTCTTTTCAGTATCTCCCTAAGGCTCAAACCCTCGAACCCTGGCAACATACTTGTAAATTTTTTCTGAACCCTTACAAGTTGCACAATATCCTTCCTACAGCAGGGAGACAAGAACAGCACTCAGTATTCCAAAAGTGGTCTAACCAATGTCCTGCACATCCCATGACAGTGACTATGAAATATTGGCTAAATATGATCATAAGTCACTAGCGTTCAGTACAGCAGAATAACAATTCTGAGGTTTGTTGGAGGAAGCAGAGATGTATTTAAAAATGGATCAGGAGCAGTAAATGAAAAAGAATCTACACATTGTGATGGAAGGCAGAAAATACATCTGAATGAGTTTCTATCCATGTCAAGTTCTGCTCACTTGACTGGGGGAACAGAATTGGGTACAGTTTGTGGTCTCCTCCTTGGTTCAATGACTGGTAACACTCCTAACTGGTTGGACTAGGTATCAGAGAGTAAAGTGGAATGGTATCCTATCTCAGCTAAAAGGGGGCATATTAATCTGAATGGCTTGGTTTCTCTATGGAAATCAGCATTGTACTGAATGGTTCCATGATATACCTCCACTCTACAGCTCATGAAAATAGTCCTCAAAATAAAGAGAAGGTTCATCTGCTCTCTAAATTTCCTGTGGAACCATGTGTCGTCCCTTCATTGTGTCACTTCTGCACTCTATTTTCAACTGAATTATGTATTTAAGTGTAAGTTTTGAAATATTTTATCTCATGTGCAGGTAAGTATAGGAAGACTTGGTTAAAAACCTTACTAAAATTGATATAAACGTGGTTGTAGTAGGATGAATTGAAGCTAAATTGAAGATAAATGCATTGTGATACCAGACTGTGAATTACAATGGTTTTACAATGCTATTAGTCTGAGCAACCTTCAATTTTAGCATTTTATGCAGTCATAGTCATAGAGTCATGAGCTAAGTGTTAACAACTATATTGGCCCCAAAACTGGTAATGCTTCAATTCAATTTTACATTGATTATCCTTATTCTAAAATCCCTCTATGGTTTCACAACTCTCCATCTCTGTAACATCCTCCAATCCTAAACCCCTTGGTGATCCTTACATCATCTCCAATTTGGATCTCTTGAAAATCCACTATTTCAATCGTTCCACCATTGGCAGATGTGCTTTCAGCTGCTATGATAAGCTCTGGAACTTTCACCCTAAAACACTATGTCTTTCTCTCCTTCTTCTTTAAGATGTGCCTTAAATCCTAAATTGTAGGCTTAGCTTTTAGTCATTTCTCCCAATATCCCTTTACATGATTTGGTGTCAAAAGTCTGTTTGATAATCTTCTTGTTGATAATGCTTTATAAATATAAATTGTTGGTGTTACTGCTAGAATGAGAGAACCAAAGATAACCGGTGAAAATTGCTGAGCCCCAGTCTTCTCAGTTTGAAATTAACAAGTATTAAATACAAAAGTGTTTTTTGTGGTGAAGCAATGCCACCAACTTAGAGGACAACAAAGATGCTTCTTCAATTACATCTCAACTCTTTCCTGTCACTAGGGGTCTTTAGGAGGCTAATTCCTCGGGTGGAGAGACATTCTAGAGCAACTGTGTGTTCTGTCAACAATGCTGCAGAACAGTGAGTCCTGAGATTTGCGTTGCAAAATAAGACCCTACCACAACCATGCAGACACAAACAATATGCAACTGGTAGAAGAACAGGAAGCACCTAATCCAACAGAAGATCGCAATGTTCACAAAAAACTTGTTTTATCTCTAGAGATTAATATCTTCATATTTGTTTTGGACTTTGACGGAGAAGACCTACAAATTTGCCAATGAAGGCTCTCACCTAAAATTAAAATAAGCACTGCAGAACATCCATTAAACAGCAGATGAGTTGATATTAGTCTAATTCACTTTTACGTTTTCCTATCCTATTTCTGTGCAGTTAGTTGTTTGAGGTGAAACTGGAAATTCATTGGATTTCTGCTTGTCAGGAACATAAACATAATTATGCCAAGAACATACTTTGTGGCTTGAAAGTTATTTCAATGTACTTGAAAAACTTACGATTCCTTTCGGGGATGTAAAAAGCTAAGCTCAAGTGAAGCAGACTTTAAGCTCATAACTGGCTGTAAATGAAAGCAGCAACTTTCAGAATCTTTGATCATGCAACCCAGCTCCAGTGTACACTAACAATTGATCAAAGTCAGTCTCAGGAAGAAGCTGGAGGCTTTCAAAGGCTGATTCAAGTGGAGTCTACACCAGTTGCAAAGCATTGTAACCCGATATGTCTGTAGTATATATCTGATACATACATAAAATCTATGGATACATATTCAAAGGCTTGGAAATTCCTTTAAGGCTTTAGGGTTCTCACCTGGCAGCTTGGGCCAGCCTTTGAAGGGTTTCAATGAGAATGTGTCCTTTGCTCTTAACGCTTTCAGCGTGTTTCTCATTCGAACTCACCTGACAAGAAGAATGAAAAACGATAATTGTCAAGACTGCATGGGGAGAGTAAACATTTCATTAGATGTAGATTTGACATGCATTCAAACACATCATTCAAAGTACATTTAAAATTGTTGGTTCTTTGAATAGGTAAATCCCCAAATTATTTAATTTTTAAAACATTTTGTCCATGGGATGTGAAAACCATTGGTTAAGCAAGCATTTATTGCCCAGTCCTTATTGTCCAGAGGGCAGTTAAGAGTCAACCACATTTTTGTGTGTCTGGGGTCACATTTGACTACGCCAGGTAAAGATAGCATACTTCTTTCCCTAAAGAGCATTACTGAACCATACAGGTTTCTATGACAATCGACAGTGGTTATGTGGTTGCCATTAGACCAGCTTTTCATTTCATACTTTTATTCAAATTTGAATCCATGGCCCCAGAAAAAAATTGCCTGAGGTTCTGGCTTACTTGTTGCATACTATTACGACACCACTGCTTTCGTCATTATAACATTTGGGCAAGATGGTCAAGGCTGGTTAAGTTCAACAATTCAGTGTACAAGAAGTCAGAGCGCTCATAAGCACACAAAATATCTCTTTGCAGGAAGCAATGAGGTTGGAGTTGAAAGTTAATTGATTGAGACTTACTATGGAAACACACATTTCACACAACTGTCTAACACCAAAGTGGGGCATATTTGCTGTCGGTAGACATGGCTTTTGCTGGGTCAGACTTCCAGAAGTAACCTGGAAATGCTTCCAAACTGCCCTGCACTGAAACCTGGAATATGTCCAGCTCTCTTAGCCTGACAAAACCATAGATATTGTCATCTGTCATAATGTAATCACGGGGAATTGGTCCTGTACATTTTACACCAACAGAGCAATCTGCAGGAGAAATCTAGCATAATGAGATTCAGACTGTATGTAAAAAGACAAGGCCCCTTCACTGAAACTAAACATTCTAACATTGAAGTGCTTGTATTTTGGGGTTTCATCAAATCGTACAGTATGGAAACAGACCCTGTGGTCCAACCAGTCCATGCAGAATATAAGCCCAAACAAAACTAGTCCCACCTGCCTACTCCTGGCCCATATCCCTCCAAAACTTTCCTATTCAAGCATTTATCTAAGTATCTTTTAAACATTGTACCTGTGTCCACATCCACTACTTCGCCAGGACGTTCATTCCGCATATGAACCACTGGAGGCCTGATTTTGAACTGAACAGTTTAGTTTTTGAATGGGCTATCCACTGTCTGATATTGGATAGCTTCATCACCAATATGGTGATCTCCAGCATATATGCTTATGAAGGCATCAGCATGAAGCCAGTCTCATCACTTTTGTTCCCAGCAGTGTCAATGTCATGGTGACCAAGATACAGGTTTGCTTTTGTAGACTCCCATACCCAAACAGCTGCCTCTGAAACAGTACTGCATCTCCAAACACAATGGCATTACTACATACATGATGACATCATTCCCCCCTGTGTAATGCCACTGTGTCTTGTTTCAATGGCCGCCAGCATTGGTCACACTGCTTTTATGTCTACTCAAGCAATGTTGATGTCACCTTTTAATATGCTGCTCAAATGCCCATGAGTCAGAATCCATAAAGACTCAGAAATAGTTCAATTTGGTTGTGGAGAGGCAGACACTGGAGGTGTACAACTGCACAACTGTGACAAATGTGCACTCGGAACTGACAGTCAAACACTGTGAATAAAAATAGTTCCCAACAGTGTGCACAATAGCCAATGCGTAACAGCATGGTAAGATGAAAGCAGCCAAGTGTTTATTGTAGCAGCTGAGTCTTAATGACATGCCTACATGCCCCTTCATAAGAGGAGAGTGCTCACTATGCCTATGTGAGAAAGCTACCAGATCAAAACGTTTCTGATTTAAGAGCTCCAGTGGTACAGGTGTTAGATGTGATGCTTGGTTTGCAAAGTCATGCTGCTTCTTTTTAAAGTGCATTTCTCGATGGAAATATGGCCTCAACTTGAAATCCTGCTTTATATTACATTAGCCAGCAGAGTCTCATATCTTATTTCTCTTGAGAGACAACGCATAATCTAGCTTTCATACAAGCCAATGAGATTGAGGGCATGTGCTCAATTTATATTGTTGGACTGCTCCAGAGATATACTTCTCAAAAGTTGATTTGTATCAGTTTACAGTAACGTTTTGAGATGGGAGGGCAAAAATGGGAGTAAAGAAGGAATTTAAATTACAAGTCCACTGCCAGTTTGTGCTGGCATGTGGCTTACTGTGTCAAACAACTCCGATCTGGGATTCACTGCACGTGGTACTGAGCTCAACGTCTGACTTTGGGACTTTAGAAACGGATATGTTGTGAAAACATTCCCAAGGCAAACCACAATAAGATTGTTACAGTGCATTGCCAAATAAGTACCAGTCTCCCTCTCAAAAATAGACAACTGAAGCTTTAAAGGCAGAAAAATGTTGTGACTCCTCCAGGAGTGAAGGCAGGTCACATATACTGTCCAAGACCTATCCAAAATAAAAGCTTTGGGGTGGTACCATGTTTTACTTCAATAAAAGTTGCAATGGTCAAAGATCAGGAATACCAAGTCAACCCCAGGTTCCAGCTGAAATGTTCGGCACTAATTACCCAAATTTCCCAGTGTGCTGATGAGAGGTCACCAATTTGAAATATTAGCTGTTTCCTCTCTCCACAGGCCCTACTTGACCTGCTGAGTGTTTTAACAGCAAGTTTGCTGATGACACTAAGATTGGTGGAGTAGCTGATAGTGAAGGGGACTGTCAGAAATTACAGCAGAATATAGATAGACTGGAGAGTTGGGCAGATAAATGGCAGATAGAGTTCAATCCAGGCAAATGCGAGGTGATGCATATTGGAAGATCAAATTCAAGGGCGAACTATACAGTAAGTGGAAAAGTCCTAGGGAAAATTGATGAACAGAGAGATCTGGGTGTTCAGGTCCATTGTTCCCTGAAGGTGACAACACAGGTCAATAGGGTGGTCAAAAAGGCATATGGCATGCTTTCCTTCATTGGATGGGGTACTGAGTACAAGAGTTGGCAGGTCATGTTGCGTTTGTATAGGACTTTGGTTCGGCCACATTTGGAGTACTGTGTGCAGTTCTGGTCGCCACATTACCAAAAGGATGTGGATGCTTTGGAGAGGGTGCAGAGGAGGTTCACCAGGATGTTGCCTGGTATGGAGGGTGCTAGCTATGAAGAGAGGTTGAATAGATTAGGATTATTTTCATGAGAAAGACGGAGATTGAGAGGCAACCTGATTGAGGTCTACAAAATCATGAGGGGTATAGACAAGGTGGATAGCAAAAAGCTTTTTCCCAGAGCGGGGGACTCAATTACTAGGGGTCATGAGGTCAAAGTGAGAGGAGGAAAGTTTAAGGGAGATATGCGTGGAAAGTTCTTTACACAGAGGGTGGTGGGCGCCTGGAACACGTTGCCAGTGGAGGTGGTAGACGCAGACACGTTAGCGTCTTTTAAGATATATTTGGACAGGTACATGGATGGGCAGGGAGCAAATGGACACAGACGGTTAGAAAATAGATGACAGGTTAGACAGAGGATCTTGATCGGCGCAGGCTTGGAGGGCCGAAGGGCCTGTTCCTGCGCTGTAGGTTTCTTTGTTAACCCAGTTGACTTGTCAGAGTTACCAAAATGTCAAACAATTTCAAGCATGTCTCGTTACCTACAAAATGAAGATAATTCAGGGCAAAAACACGTTGGTATAAATGCTGAAGGTGAGGTGGAGTGAGGAGTTGGCGGCGGGGGGGGCAGAGTAAACAAGTAAAACAGTAGCAATAGAGCACAGGGGAGAAAAACAGTCAGGCAGACAAAGGAGTGAGTAAAGGTCAGCTTAGGAGAATGAATAGTATCCATTCATAGACTTCATTAGCAGCTGACAGTTTGTGGTAGCAGTCAGTGTGATAACAAGGCCTGTTATGTGGGGACCCAAAACGTTAATTCTGCTTTCTCTTTACAGATGCTGCCAGGCCTGCTGGGTTTTTACAGCAATTTTTCTGTTTATTTTTGTTTCTGATTTCCAGCATCTGCAGTTCTTGGGTTTTTTTAAATTCAGGGCAATTGGTTGAACAAGCATCCACCAATCCATCCATCAAAGTACTGCTTAGATGGATTGTACATCAACCAGAGGAACAGCTGATAGAACTTGGGTTCTATGTTTAATAATTACATTCAAATTAAAATGGTCATGATCCAGAACACAGCATTACTCAAAGTCACTCAACAAGTGTCCACTGTTGCTTGCAGGTAGTTTTCCGCTCACACCCTGGGACCAGTAATGGAGGGAGACACTCTTGTTATGGTGAGGTTTTTTGCAGTTTCCCAAAGATAAGGTATTTGGATGAATTCAATCCTGTCAACCATTCAGAACTGAGCATGGAAGTGTGCAAATTTCCATCAATAAATCAACATAAATCAAAGGGACAAAATTCAAGAAAAGCATTTGCCAACTGTTTGTTGTTTAGTCCCATGCAGATATTTATTGCTTAAGTAAAGAGTGCAACAGAATGCACACCTCTTTAGCAACACAAGATTTGCTGAGACATTCTTTGTTGGAGACCACTGCAGCTTTAACCCAGAATGCCTTGCATATGCCATTTCTTTTTCACCATTTTCTTTGGCAGTCTTTCAGGGTTAAGAATGATCTGCTTTCACTTTTGGATTGGGGGGTGGTAAATTCTGCAGTGGCTGAATTGTCAAATCCTGGAGTTACAGACTCTGCCCCAGTTGAGGCAGGTGATGTTGGAGGTGGGAGGCTCTGGATTTTGCGCGTTTCTGCTGGTTCCACTGGGTCGCCACATAAAAAACTCAAGGACACACAAAGTGGTTGCAGCCTTCGTGGATGCTTCTTCTCCAGTTTGTGCATCCTAGACTAAAGTGATTCCTAAAATTCGGTGGGGATGCCATATTTGTTTAGGGAGGCTGACAGGGCATGTTTGCAGCATTTCCTCTGCCATCCTAAGTAGTCACTTAACATTGCACAACACTCCTTTATGGAGTCTTGTGTTGGGCATGCAGACAATGTGGCCCACCCATCACAGTTGGCTAAACGTGACCAGTGTCTCAGTCCTGGGAACATTAGCTGGGAGAGGACCATCACATCGGTACACCTATCCTGCCAATGGATTTACAGGTTAATGTGAAGGCAGTATTTGTGATAACTCTCCAGGGATTTGAGGTGTCTGCTGTACATGGTTCACGTTCCTTATGCTTACGGGAAGGTGGTGGCCACAGTTACTCTGCAGACCAGCAGCTTGGTGCTGGGTTTGAAGTTTCAAACTTTGAACATTCTGTTCAAGCGTCCAAAGGCTGCACTGTCACATTGAAGTCAATGTCAAATTCATCATCAATGTTTGTTCACATCGAGAGGAGGCCTCCTGGTATGACAAATGATCGTTGTTCTCCAGGGGTTCGCTGTGGACTTTGATGGTCAGGAGACAATGTTGTGTGGCCGGCGTGGGTTGATAGAGAACCTTTTCCAGATGTTTAGTTTGAGGCCCACTTTCTCATAGGCTTTGGTAAATGCATCAGTGATGGTTTGTAGCTTGACCTCTGAATGTGCGTATGTGTAAGTGTTTTCTGTGTACTGCAGCTCAATGACTGAAGCTGCAGTGGCTCTTGATTCTAGCCTGGAGGTATCAAAGGTTGAAAAATTTCCTGCCTGTTCTATAGGTTATCTCCAATCTAATGGAGAGCTTCATGGGGATGGGGTGGAGTGTTGTAGCAAGGAAGATGGAGAAGACTGTTTACGTGATGATGCAATCCTGCTTTTCCACAGTTTGCACTTGTTTTAGGTCTGTGGTAGATCCATTGGTGAAGATCACAGCTTGGTGTCTTTGTGAAGTAGGCAAAGAATGGTAAGAATTTCTGTGGGCAGCTGAATTTGAGGAAGATATTCCACAGTCTCTCAATGGTTGACAGAGTCAAAAACCTTTGTGAGATTAAAGGACACCATGTACAGAGGTTGATAGTATTCCCTACAATGTCGCACACTGAAAATCTGACCACTGTGTCTCCAGGCAGGTGAAAATCATGTTGAGACTTTGAGAGCAGTTCTTCAGCTCATCTCTGGTAGGAGATGGTTGTGGAGGAATTGCATGATGGCTTTCCTGTAACAGACAGTAGGGAAATCCCTCTGTAATTTCCAGTTAGACCTGTCTCCTTTCTTGAATGTAGTCACAATTACAATGTCTCTGAAATCTCCCAGCATGCTCATTTTCTTCCAGACATGGGCAATGAGGCCTTATGTCAAGAATGCCTCTTCACCTTAAGTTAGTGCTTCAGTAGAGAATCCATCTGCTTTGGAGGTCTAGTTGTTTCTCAGCTGTTGGATAGTTTTGATGACCACACGACAGGTTGGAGGTGCACTGAAATGGCAATGGGTAGTGTGTTGTTGGATGGTGTCAAAAGCACTTGTGTCAAAGGCTGCATCTTGGTTGAGGGCCTCAAAGTACATGGGTGTTGACTGCCTCTAAGTCTTTAATGAGCAATTCTCCATTTTTGGATCTTAATCCGCTGGCAGAGGGCAATTGTATTACGATCTGACTGAGATCATCCGCTCAATATAGACTGGAATTCAGGCCTGGATCGTTTTAGTCTGCTGGTTTCTAGTACTGTTATGAAATGTGTCCAATTGCGTGATTCATTCGTTGTAGGAATCTAAACCGTAGCCGTGAGGGAAATTAAATTTGTCAATGTGAGGTAACTGAAACTCTAGAATTCTGAAGTTGCCAGATTTGGATCCATACACCCAAAAGTCCTTCCATGTGTGCTTACATGGTCAGAGTTAGAATGGCTGATTTAGCAGACAGGCCCGCTTAGCTGAGCAATAACTGAGGAGAACTGCATGGTCTTCATTTGAGATTTAAACTGATTACTCATATAACTCCTTAGGTCAAGAAAAGCTGGGAGTGGCATGATGGCTCAGTGGTTAACTGTGCTGCTTAACAGCACTAGAGACTTGAGTTTGATTCTACCCTTGGGTCTGTGCGGAGTTTGCACATTCTTCCTGTGTTTGCGTGGGTTTTCTCTGGGTGCTCTAGCTTCCTTCCACACTCCAAAGATGGGCAGGTTAAGTGGATTATCCATGGGAAATACAGGGTTATGGGGATAGGTACAGGATGGGTCTACGCGGATGCTCTTCAGAAGTTCGTTGTGGACTCAACAGACTGAATGTCCTGCTTCTATGCTGTAGGGATTCTATGATCCTACAAAAATCAAGCAGCCATTTAATTTCAGTTCCAGTTACCCTTTGTCAGAATTCAGTATGATGAAGGGTCACTCGGCCCAAAATGTTGACTCTGCTTTCTCTCCACAGATATATCCAAACCTTCTGTGTATTTCTCCATAAATGTCTGTTTTGTTTCAGATTTCCAGCACCTTCAGTTCTTTGTTTTATTTTGTATTATCCATAAACTTTTCTTATCAAGGGTATGATTTGAGAATTGAAGTTAATTTAAATGCAAGTACTATCCAGGACATCCCAAGTGTGCCATGTTGTTGTGCGATAGTATACAAGGAGACATTTTGTTTTGCGTTTTTCCTGTATTTTCTTATAGGCACTGGTAAACAGACAGTGATAGAAAGCTGTCAGACTGGTTTCTTCGAATCAGCTGAGACCACTGGCACCATTATCTCATGGTCAAAGGGGTGTCGGAAACAAGGGTGTCATCTGATTTTGGACAGCAAGAAAACAACGAGCCCATGCATGGTTAGGGTGTTGACCTTTATGAGATCTTTAGAGACTGGGTGGTGACACAGCCAAATGCATGGGTATTGGCTCCAAGAAAACTCAAACCTCAGAATAATGGGAACATTGAGAAAATCTAAAGTGAACTCCTAATAGCTGTGGCACACCTGGTTTCAGGAAAAATAAAAAGAAAACTAACATTGTGTAATTTATAGGGGACTCTTGGATGGAATTAAAAACAGAACAGGTCTGTTGAGAATTTTGGTCTTCTTGAATAAGGGCTTATGAAGTATAGTGTTAGGTTAGTAGTGCTTCCTTTGATTCTTGTACAATAGATTTTTTGTTTAGTATGTGAAGGCTTGTGATACAATATTTTCAGTTAACAACAGGGAGTTGGAATTTCTTTTTAAATATGCATGGTCTCCCAAAAATCATAACATTATACTCAGCACCCTCAATCATGGGAATCAGAGGAACTAGTGCAGGATCTCTTACTTCCATTATCTCTACGGTTTTGTTGCATAGTTGCAATGTGGACTACATCTACAACAGGTTTTTTTTAATCAGCTTTTTATTTACTCTTAGAAGGGTGTGCCAATGACAAGATCAACATTTATTGCCCACCCTTAATTTTCCTTGATAAAGTGGTGGTAAGCTGTAGCCACCATCTTCTTGAACCACAGAGTCTGCGTGGTCCCACAGTATGTGACAGAGGGAGTTCCAGGGCTTTGACCCAGTGACAGTGAAAGAACGATGATCTGGTTCCAAATTAGAAGGATGTGTGCCATGAAAAGGAGTTTGCAGGTAGTGGTCACAATCTAACCCCTGCTCATTCTTAGCATTAGTGATTATTTCTGTTCTCTACAGGAATCCTGTTAATCCTACAGCAGAATCAAAATAAGTTAAAATTTCAGTTCTTAAAGAGGATTAGCATTTGGAAATTTTTAATTTACTTTTGGTCTCACAATTCTGATTTATTTAGAGTACCACTGTTTTTATTTGCTTTTGAGCAGTGACATTTACAGATCATACACTCAACCACCTCAGAATTAAACTATACAAGATCAGTTAGGACAGTGGGGAGAACTGTCTACTCTGCCTTGAAACAGTGCCATGGGATCTTTCACATTTGGCTGAATGGACAGTCAGGCCTCATTCTATAGGCCTAGTATGGGAAAGTAGGACTAGTGTAGGTAGTAGTGTATTTTTCGGTGATACAAACTCAATGGGCAGAACAGCCTCTTCTGTACTGTCTGATCCTTATGATTCTATTAGCTGCATCTGAAAGATGGCACCTCTCACAATGCGGCTCTTCTTCATTACATTACAACACATTAAAAAATTACAACAGTTCATAAATTTTTCTTTTAAATTCTTTCATAGGAGGTGGATGTCACTGGCAAAGCCAGCATCTGTTGTCTGCTCCCAATTGCCCCTGAACAGAGTTTGTACTTTTTGGAGGGCAGTTAAGAGTCAATGAAATTACTGTGGATTTCCAGTCATATTATTGTTAGACCAAGGACTACAGATTTCTGTCCCTAAAGGGCATTAGTAAACCAGATGGGATTTTAGGACAAATGATGATAGTTGTTATGGTCACCATTACTGACACTAGTTTGCATTTCCAGATTTATTAACTGAATTTAAATTCCAGCAGCTGGCATGAGCAGAACAATTAGTCTGGCTCTCTAGATTACTAGTCCAGTGACATTACCACTATGCCTCTGCCACTTCAATGCCATAAACTGTGTTGAGCTGTTCAGTGGACATGAAAATGCTATATAATTGCTAGTCCATTAGTACGTTTCCTTTAAAAGATTTGATTTCAAGTAAAGATGAAATCGTGCATCTTTCTTCTTCTTTAGGTCTGGGATAGCACGGCGAAAGATGACATTTTAAACTGCTTTCACTTTAGCATTTCAGCACCATGACTAGATCCTTTCGCTGGTCATTTTGTTTAAGGTGTGATTGACGGGAACAGATTCACGAGCGTCTTCACATGCTTTTTATCTAATGGCTAGAAATCTGGCTCCAGACAGCTTTCTGCATGACAATGAAACCCTGGCAGCTGTCTGCAATGTAATGCTGTTTTTATAGCTAAGCCTGGCTCAAATAATCTGCCTCTGCAGTAACCTGCAGCGCGATTGCACAAACAAAACCTCCCTTCTCGGGAAAAGCAGTTTGTTAACTGTTATCCTGGTGACCTCAGTGAGCATTCTCAGCTGAGCACCCAACCTAGCGAACGAAAGGAAGTGATAACCCTAAAGTGTGCACTTAAAATGCTGTTTAATAAACCAAGTTATCAGTTCAATGGATGTTTACCACAGCAGGTATAACAACCATGTTTGATGATCTATCTTTGTCAAGTTTACAAGGTTATCAGAAAATAGTTAACTCAGATTGATGTTGTAACAATAATGGTGTAAATAAGATACATTTTGTGGAGGACTTTTGTAATCAGTTTACAGGCAACCTTGGAGGCTGGAATTACAGCTGCATTCATTGTTTCAATACTTGTTAATAATTTTGTTGAATCAGTTACATAAAGGAAATCTTCCTCCCCAGGTGTAAAAATATCACCTGGCGATTGAAATTTGCAGAGGAAGGCAATGTGTTTCATGGTGGTAGACTGGTCAGCAAGGTTAGATCACACGGAACAAAGACAGAAGTTGCTGGAAAAGCTCAGCAGGTCTGGCAGCATCTGTGAATTAAAAATAAGAGTTAACGCTTTGAGTCCAGTGACCCTTCCTCAGACATGCATTTTGAGGAAGTGCCACTGGATCTGAAATATTAACTCTGATTTTTTTTCTTCACAGATGCTACCAGACCTGCTGAGCTTTTCCAGCAACTTCTTTTATTGTTCCTGATTTACAGCAACCGCCGGTCTTTTGGTTTTTAGACCACATGGAATAAAGGGAGGAACAGCCATTTGGATACAGAACTAGTACTAAGGTAGAAGACAGAGGTTAGTGGTGGACACCAGTGACCAGTGGTGCGTCATAAGGATTGGTGCTAAATCCACTGCTTTTCATGCATATAAAATAATTTGTATGTGCACATAGCTGGTATGGTTAGCAAGTTTGCAGATGACACCAAAATTGGAGGCGTAGTGGACAGCGAAGAAGGTTATCTTAGGGTACAACAGGATCTTGATTAGATGGGCTAACAGGCAGAGGAGTGGCAGTTGGAGTTTAATTTAGATAAATGCTGCATTTTGGAAAGATAAATCACGGCACGAATTATACACTTAATGGTAAGGCTCTGGGGAGTGTTGCTGAACAAAGAAACCTCGGAGTGTGGGTTCATAATTCCTTGAAAGTGGAGTTGCAGTTAGACAGGATAGTGAAGAAGGCATTTGGTATGATTACCCTTATTGGTCAATGCATTGAGTTGGAAGGTCATGTTGCGGCTGCACAGGACATTCGTTACACCACTTTTGGCATACTGCGTGAAGGATGTTGTGAAACTTGAAAAGGTTCAGGCAAGATTTGCAAGAATGCTGCCAGGGTTGGAGAGTTTGAGCTATAGGCAGAGGCTGAACAGGCTGGGGCTATTTTCCCTGAAGCATCGGAGGCTGAGGGATGGTCTTATTGAGGTTTATAAAATCATGAGGGCATGGATAGGATAAATAGGTCTTTTTCCCAAGGTGGGTCCAAAACTAGAGGGCATCGGTTTAAGGTGAGAGGGAAAAGGTTTGAAAGGGACCAAAGGGGCAACATTTTCATGCAGAGGGTGGTATGTGTATGGAATGAGCTGCCAGAGAACGTGATGGAGGCTAATACAATTACAACATATAAAAGGTATATAAATAGGAAGGGTTTAGACTGTTATGGCCAAATGCCGGCATATGTGACCAGGTTTATCTACGATATCTGGTCAGCATGGACCAGTTGGACTGAAGGGTCTGTTTCCATGCTGTACATCTCTGTGACTCTATGATAGACAGAAGGTTTGAGATTAATTTCAAAACTATAGCCTTTATACCTTGTTCTTTCAGTGAGATTTGGATCCTTGGCAGAAAAGGAATTTGAAAGATGACATGCGGCTTGATCACTGAAAATTACTTTTTCTAAAGGCAGACTATTTTACAGTAGGTGCCACTACCACATTTTAGATTGAACTTTGAAATGAAAAAGGTCCTAATGAGGCAATGGTGCATGATCTCACTGATTTTGTTACACAGGAAACTGCATTTATGCTTTCCCTGTTTGTTGGATTTGATGAGCTCAGATGGTGAGACCACTAAATTATGGATTAAATTAACACCAGCAGCATGGCACTCGATTCCTGTTCTGGCTGAGGTAGACTCAGTCTACCTGTAGTAAACAAAGTCATGGCATTCTGACATGGTTTGGCAAATAACTGTCATGGTCCTTACAATTGGGCCAACTTAAGAAGAGGAGGAAGCAAAAGCAGCAGCAAAGCAAACATTCCAGGGTATCAAAAGCTATTGGAGCATGCTGGGTGGCAGAGGGGATGAAACTTTAAAGAAATGTTTGGCGGGGAGCTGGTACTCATTGTTTTGCTGCCAGGTCAAATAATTCTCAGTGGCGGGTAAGTAGATGATCTTCCATTCTAGAGGCCAATGGTCCTGCTGCCACTGCCAGTAGCAGGGGGATTCTTTACTCCATGGGGTCAGCATCAGTAGAAATTGGTAACCTCCCTGCTGGCTCAGGACATGGAGGGCCCCTAAGCAGGCACCCTGTGGGACTCACGATACCCCTAGTGGCAAACACCATGTCCATGGAACCACCCCTGCCCAGGCCCTCAACAACTACTGCCCACACTCCTCGAATGGCTCCAACAACTCTGATTCTACTTCTGTGGATCCCAGAGTGGTGTTAATGACATAGCTCCTAGCTGCTGCAATCCTGGCAGTGAGTACCTGCTGCTTATGGCCCTGTGAGACAGAAGAGCTGCTGGCGATCCTATTGGGAGAGGACCCTAATGCCAGGTAGTCAATTACAGGTTGTCATAGAATCATTTCAAGGCCTGCAGAAATAACTGAGGCAGGGATAGCCCCAGCATAGTTACCCCCTTGGGGCCACCATCACCCCCAACAATATTCAGTCCAGGTCTACTCATTCTCACATGTGAGACAAAATCCACATCCAGGTGACGATAGGTTAAGGATGAAGTACAGGTATAATGTCTCTCATAGCCAGGCAGCATGCTGAAATACACTACTTAGGCTCACGCATAAGAGCATTTGGGCGAACTACTTGGTAGCTGCAATTGTCTGCACAAGTCTATTGCAGCATAAATCAGTACCTTTAGGACAGAAAAGGAAATGATAGAGCCGGATGGGGCAATAGAGAATGAGTGTGGAAAGAATGAAAATAAAAATGTCAAACTTCTTGCCACTTCTGTCAATTTTGACACAACATGCCCAAACAGCTCAGTGCTTGGAGACAGCACAGTTACTTCAATGCTGAGTGTTGCTGACACAAGCCAAAAACAGCTCAGGTGGGCAATTGCCATTTGCTTTTATCAAAGAGCTGCTTGACAGCAATTAATTTGTACAGGAAGTGCCCTAAAATGTGACTTATGAAGCAATTATTTTTCTTTTCAAAATAAGGTGAGCAAAATAGCATGGGCATGTAACAGTAGCTCTGTGGAAGTCCAAAACACTCCATGGGAATTTGAATTCTCAGAAGGTAGCCTTTATTAACCGACATTCCAATTTTAGTGTCAATGTAATTTATCCTACCTAATGGCATTCAATATGAAGTGGATTTTAGCAGCAGTGATAAATATTTAAATTATATCCCTAGGCTTTCATTTCAGATATACAGACACTTCTCAACTTTACTTGGGAGGTTCAGTGGTTAGTCTTCTTGCCTCTGAGTTCAAGTCCCTCTTCAGAGTTAGAACACAAAAATCAAGACTGACTGAAGCGCAGTACTGATGGAGTGTTACACTGTCAATGAGATATTAAACAGAGATGGATGAAAAAGTTTTGATGTCACTGTTTTGAAGAACAGGGTGCGCTCCCTGCTGTCCTGGCAAAATTTGCCATCAATCAACGTCACAAAAATGGGCTACATGGTCATCGAATTGCTGTTTGTGGAAGCTTGCTATGCTCCTTGAAGTTCAGAGAATTTGTAGGATCCCTACAGTGTGGAACCAGGCCATTCAGCCCATTAAGGCTACCACTGCCACTTCAAACAACAGCCTATCCAGATGCACTCCCTATGCTGCCCCGATAATTCTGCATTTCCCATAGCTAATTCATCCAACTGGCACAAACTAGACGCTATGGTCAATTTAGCATGGCCAATCCACCTAGCCTGCACATCTTTGGAAACCACAGCACCCGGAGGAAACCCACACAGACACGGGGAGAATGTGCAAACAGAGTAGCCTGGGGTGCAAGTGAACTCGGGTCCCTGGTACTGTGAGGCAGTAGTGCTAACCACTGAGCCACCATGCCACCGTAAAACAAAATATAAAAGCTCCTTTCAGTTCTGTAATAGAGTCATGCAGAACTTGAAGTGTTAACTGTTTCTCACTCCACAGATGCTGAAGACCTGCTGAGTTTCTCCAACATTTTCTGGGTTTCGAAAGCAATTTGCTAACTGTAAAGTGTTTTGAGATGTCTGATGCTCACGAAAAGCACCACAGTAATACCAGTTGGCTTTTTAAAATTTTTAACCAAGTATTAAAGAAATGAAACCAGGGAAAATTAACGTTTCATCCACTCAAGCCTGGAGACAGAATAAAACTGTTTTGAACAAAGAGACCAACAAATGAAAAAAATGATACATTGTTCTACATATGTAATACATCATTCATTTGTATATTGGACTTACTTTTAACCTGACATCATTGTGTCTGACATCTCAGAAAACTGATTTATACCAACTGAAGTCATCAGTAAGAATAGGGTCAGCCAATAAACCTCTATTAGGACCACCCTCGACAAGATAGCTATGATATATCAGACTATCATACTGGAAGGAATGCCCACATTTTATGCTATTCTTTTCCTGAATTATGATCTCTCAAGACCTGAAATCAAATTTGCAGAAAGACAAATCACATAAGACCAGAAGGTGCAGGAGAAGTTGGACATTCAGCCCATCAAATCTGCTCTGCCATTCAATGAATATCATGGCTGAAGTGAAATGCTCAACTCCACTTTTTTACTTTATCCAATACCCCTTGATTCAATTACTGATTAAAAATCCATCTATCTCAGCCTCAAACTTCTAAAGTCATACACAGTAAAGGTTTCCACAGGTTGCCTAACCTCAGCGGAAACATTCCATCTCATCTCTGTGTGGGTCTCATAGTTAATAGCAAAGTAGACAATTACAATGTGGAAATTGTCTTGCCCACTGCCAAAATAGAGTTGCTTATTTTACTTACTAGCAAATCTGTCACTGGCACTTTGCACAAGAATATCTACATTCTAAACAGAGTCCTTTAATTAAGGTTCTCTGCAGGAGCACAGTTCATTTGATTCTGTCTGAAGCCATGTGCCAAATTAAAAAAGGCATTTTCAGGTTTCAAGTAAGTCAGTGCAATTGAATTGTTGATATGTGGACATGAACAGTGGCTTCATTCAAAGAATTGTAGAAATCTGGGATAAAAACAGAAAGCACTGGAGAGACTCGGCAAGCCTGCCCATCTGTTGAGAAGTAAACAGAGTTACCTTGGAGAGAATCTGAGATAACAAAGTGTAGAGCTGGATGAACACAGCAGGGCAAGCAGCATCTTAGGAGCACAAAAGCTGACATTTCGGGCCTAGACCGTTCATCAGAAAAGGCGGATGGGGAGAGGGTTCTGGAATAAATAGGGAGAGAGAGGAAGGCAGGTCAAAGGTGGATAGAGGAGAAGATAGGTGGAGAGGAGACAGACAAGTTAAAGGGGCGGGGATGGAGCCTGTAGAGGTGAGTATAGGTGGGGAGGTAGGGAGGGGATAGGTCAGTCCGGGGAGGACGGACAGGCCAAGTGGGCGGGATGAGGTTAAGAGGTAGGGAATAGAAGTGGGGCTTGAGGTGGGAGGAGGGGATCGGCGAGAGGAAGAACAGGCGGGGACGAGCTGGGCTGGTTTTGGGATGCAGTGGGGGAGGGGAGATTTTGAAGCTTGTGAAATCCACATTGATACCATTGGGCTGCAGGGTTCTCAAGTGGAATATGAGTTGCTGTTCCTGCAAACTTCGGGTGGCATTATTGTGGCACTGCAGGAGGCCCAGGATGGACATGCCTTGCCCCCACACCTCCTCCCTCACCCACATCCCAGGCCCCAAGATGACTTTCCACATCAAGCAGATAGAACATAGAACATTACAGCACAGTACAGGCCCTTCAGCCCTCGATATTGTGCCAACCTGTCATACCGATCTGAAGCCCATCTAACCTACACTATTCCATGTACGTCCATATACTTGTCCAATGACGACTTAAATGTGCCTAAAGTTGGAGAATCTACTACCGTTGCAGGCAAAGCGTTCCTTTCCCTTACTACTCTCTGAGTAAAGAAATTACCTCTGACATCTATCCTATATCATTCACCCCTCAATTTAAAGCTATGCCCCCTCGTGCTCACCGTCACCATCCTAGGCTCTCCCTATCTACCCTATCTAACCCTCTGATTATTTTATATGTTTCAAATGTTCACCTGCACATTTGCCAATGTGGTATACTGCATCCACTGTACCCGTTGTGGCTTCCTCTACATTGAGGAAACCAAGTGGAGGCTTGGGGACTGCTTTGCACAACATCTACGCCTGGTTCGCAACAAACAACTGTACCTCCCAGTCCTGAACAATTTTAACTCCCCCTCGCATTCCTTAGACGACAGATCCATCCTGGGCCTCCTGCAGTGCCACAATGATACCACCCGAAGGTTGCAGGAACAGCAACTCATATTCCGCTTGGGAACCCTGCAGCCCAATGGTATCAATGTGGACTTCACCAGCTTCAAAATCTCCCCTTCCCCCAATGCATCCCAAAACCAGCCCAGTTCGTCCCCTCCCCCCACTGCACCACACAATCAGCCCAGCTCTTCCCCTCCACCCACTGCATCCCAAAACCAGTCCAACCTGTCTCTGCCTCCCTAACCTGTTCTTCCTCACCCATCCCTTCCTCCCACCCCAAGCCGCACCTCCATCTCCTACCTCCTAACCTCATCCCGCCCACTTGACCTGTCCGTCCTCCCGGACTGACCTATCCCCTCCCTACCTCCCCACCTATATTCACCTCTACAGGCTCCATCCCTGCCCCTTTAACTTGTCTGTCTCCTCTCCACCTATCTTCTCCTCTATCCACCTTTGACATGCCTCCCCCTCTCTCCCTATTTATTCCAGAACCCTCTCCCCATTCCCCTTTTCTGATGAAGGGTCTAGGCCTGAAACATCAGTTTTTGTGCTCCTGAAATGCTTTTTGGTCTGCTGTGTTCATCCAGCTCCACACTTTGTTACCTTGGAATCGAATGGCATTGAAATGTTAACTCTTTCTCTGCAGATACTGCCAGATCTACTAAGTCTATCCAGTGCTTTCTGTTTTTATATTAGATCTCCAGCATCTGCAGTATTTTGCCCTTATGGGAATTTAGAACATTGATGAAAATATTCAGGTAATCTCACCAATGCTGGCCCTTGGAAACAGTTATCTACCTGGGGCTATTGCCCCTTGTCTTCTGCATAATACCATTCCCACAATACAGCAATAATCCCAATATTTTGTCTGCCACTTTCCCTCAACACAGACGCACAGGGGAAAAGATTTTGGACCCAGAATCTTATCTGGCTTATCCAGAAGGAGTCTGAGATGGTCCAGACATAGACACATAGAAACACAGAAAATAGGCGCAGGAGTAGACCATTTGGCCCTTCAAGCTGCACCATCATTGAATATGATCATGGCTGATCATGCAATCTCAGTATCCCATTCCTGCCCTCTCCCCATATCCCTTGATTCCTTTAGCTGGAAGGGTCACATCTAGCTCCCTCTTGAATATATCTAATGAACTGGGCCCAAAAGATTCCTGTGGGAGAGAATTCCACAGGTTCACAACTCTGAGTGAAGAAATTCTTCCTCATCTTAGTCCTGAATGGCTGACACCTTCTTCTTAGACTATGATGCCATGTTCTGGACCTCCCCAACATCAGTAACAATCCTCCCACATCTAGCCTGTCCAGTCCCATTAGGATTTTGTATGTTTCTGTGAGATACCCCCTCATTCTTCTAAATTCCAGCAAATAGAAGTCTTTCCTCATATGTCACTGGGAATCAGTCTGATGAGCCTTCATTGGATTCCCTCAAAAGCAAGAACATTCTTCCTCAGACTATGAGACCAAAACTGCACACAATACTCAAGCTGTGGCTTCATCAAGACCCTGTATAACTACGACAAGACATCCTTACTCTAATACACAAATCTTCCTGCTAGGAAGGGGAACATACCATTAGCTTTCCCCGCTGCCTGCAGCACCTTCATGCCAAACTTCAGCGACTGTTCCACAGTGATACCCTGGTCACATTGTACCTCACCTTTTCTTAAACAGCCACAATTCAAATAATAATCTGCCTTCCTGTTTTTGTGACCAAAGTGGATATCCTTACATTTATCCACGTTTAACTGCATTTTCCAAGTATTTGCTCAGTCAGTCAGTTGTCCAAGTCACCCTGCAGCCTCTCAGCATTCTCCACACAGCACACGCTGCCACCCAGCTTTGTGCCATCTGCACATTTGGAGATATGGCATTCGGTTCCTTCTTCAAAATCGTTAATCTATATTGCGAACAGCTGAGATCTCAACACTGAACCCTGCAGCACCCCACTCAACACTGCCAGACAAAGGAGGTCTGGGCAGAGTTCAGCTGGGATTGTGTGGGGGCAAATGCTAAAATTGCTTTGGCACACCCTTAGAATGAGGAGAAGATTTAAGCCTGGGCCAGGTTCTCGTTCTTGATTTGATATTCTGTGCAGAAAGACTTGGCATCAACCTGCATTGACCATAAAACACCAATTGAATAAAGATGACTTTGGTGATGTACTCTCATATCTGTGGCAGTACCACTGGAAATGAAAGGAAGATTGGCAGCACGGTTGAATTATTTTTATATTAAAATGGGAGTAAAAGTAGATGTGTTAAACACAGCCAACCGGACTAAGAGTAGGAATAGATTAAAGCCATAGCCTTTAGAAAAGCTAAGCAACCTTACTATTATATATTTGTTAACCAGGGGCACAAAGTTCCTTTAATATAAGCTACAATCAGACTTGAATCGGCAAATAGTTTCTTTTATAAATTCAAACAGTATCTATCTATCCCTACTGCTCCATAAATAAATCAATTTAAGAAGCAGCAGACTTTCCCAGATCTTCCTTCCCTCCTCATAATCGATAATTAACATTGTTTTGCTTTGTTCTACGCAATACATTTCTTTGAAATGTTATTTTTCCAATACGTCATTTATATCACATACTACACTGTGAAACATGTTCAAAGAGAGATCATCCGAATATCTGAAATATACTTTTGACTATTCGTGCAATACAATATTTGTTAATTACTTTTGAAGATCTATGCACTTTAATTAATCTGCTAATGAAGATTTTATTTGCACTTCTTGGATGGTGATTGAAACTAGGATTAAAGTCTATTTTCTACAGTAGTCTGGCTTTGAACACCTCCAACTGCAATTTAAATTAATTACAAAACAATAAAGATGAAAGGCTAAGGTTATAAGCCTTGAAGCAAAAAGGGATATCACTGTTTAAACTGTGACAGTTTATCAGCTGATGTCATGCTTCCCCAACACAAATATGTGCAAAAGATAAGATGTAGCAGACCTGGCACATTCCACAGAATGGACCAACAAGTGCTCCAAGCTGCAATTATATTCACTGGAAATAAATTAGCACTGGTTCTAAATTGAGCTATTTGCAAAGATGTAAACCAACATTTCCCTCTTCAGTTTTTAGTTAATTTCATATCCTCTCCACAGAAGAATTCTATGATGCTGATGCTGATGCTATGTCCATTGTGGCTCAGTTGGTAGCCTCTTACCTCTGAGTCAGAAGATTATGGTTTCAAGTCTTACCTCTTCCTCGACGGTCTGTTGAAAGGCTCGTTATGACGAACAGTGCTGTACGCTTGACCATGGGCAGGGAATGAGGCAGGTCTCGAAACCACTTCAGCCAGAATGGGGATGAAACCCCTATACTGTTGACACCAATCCTGGTCGACACTGGCCATCCAACCACTGGGCTCTTCAAGGAGTCTAAGTTGCTGTGGCAACATATACTTTGATATACATGTTGTGGACTGGAGCAATGACTAGTGACGATATAAACTTTAATTTTCTTTTCATCATGGCTGGCCATGAATCTTTCTCACTCTTATAACACTGGCGTTCAAAGGATTTACAGCTGTTATTCAATCTATCTGCATTGTGAATGTTTTCTCCTTGGCCACGAGCCCTGAAACGGAACACAAAGCCAAAGTTTCTGGCATAGAAGCAGTGATGCAACTCACTCCACCACAAGACCCCCTCAAAAGTCCCACTCCAGCACAAAGGTTAAAATCTGAAACTTTAGTACAAAATCGAGAGAAGCTGCACTATTGCAAGGTGCCTTCTTTCAAATGCGTCATTAAACTGATGACATCTCATGTGGATGTAAAAGGTGCCAGGCACCATTTTGAAGAATGGCAGGGAATTCTCCTCAATACCCCAGTCAATAGTTAGCCTTCAAACAACATTACAAAAAAAAAATTATCTAGTCCTTATAAGGGGAGCTTACCGCACACAAATTGGCCACTGAGACTCCTATGTTAGATTAGCACCTACACTTCAAACGTACCTCATTGGTTGTGTGACATAATACTTGTGTATCATTGTAGAGCATGAAATTGTGAAAGGTGCTTTCTAAAATCAAGTCTTTAAAAGATGAGAAACTTAAAAAGAAGCACTCCTAATGGTACAAATTTATCACATGAGAAATTGCCTCAGGCAGAATAGCAAAGTAAAACTCTGATCTTTCAGGCAAGGTACTACAATTAGCATTGTAACCTATTAATTAGGACAAAAGCAACAACCAGGTTCTCTACTCCTCTTCATGATCCATCAAAGTATGTGTACACTACTGGTGGAGAAAGTTGCTGAGTCTTAGCTGCGTTGACTTTCATGGTTAGATAACCTGCTGACACTTATGCTCATAATTCACACCTGGCTAAGTGCAGTGAGCCAAGTGGTACCTATAGACTGGCATCCCAGAAAGTTAATATCTTTGGGGGAGAAATACGCAGGAGTAAAATGAAGAAGAAGAAAAGTGACAATAATAAGTTTAACACCATCAAATTCTCCTCCAAGCCACTCACCATCTGACATGGAAATACATCGCCATTCCTTAACTTTTTCTGGGTCAGACTCCTGGAATTCCCTCTCTAATAGGCCGATAGAAAGTGCATGGACTGCAGTGGTTCAAGAAGACAGCTCACCACCACCTTCTCAAGGAGAACGAGGACAGGCAATAAATGCTGGCCTGCCAATGACGCCCATGTCCCACGAGTGAATAAACATGCCATTGAAGTGTAATACTGAGCTATGTGTAACTTGAATTAATGTAGTTTCTTTAGCACAGAAAAATGTTGAGAGGCAACAGCAAAGGATATTGCTGCAAATGAATAAGCTTTTGCCCACAGATGTAGGTTTTAAGAAATCGCTAAAAGGGAGGATAGAGATATTTCAGGTGAGACATGTCTGTCCAGTGGGTGGACAAAGTCAGAAGTCACATGATACCAGGTTGTAGTCCAACAGGTTTATTTGAAATCACAAGATTTCATAGCACTACTCCTTCATCAGGTGAAATGGAGGAAAGTGCAATGATCTCTCTGCCTATAAATTCTGTACCTGTGTGCTGTGAAACATTCAAAATGGGAGTAAAAACAGGCCATTCAACTCATTATGCCTGATCTGCCATTCAATCTCATCATGGCCAACCCCCTATGCTCTCATCTCCTCCTGTATCCTTTTAACAGATTTTGGCTCTAGAAAGCTCTTATTTCTAAACACATTTAGTGACTTAGCCCCCATAGCCTTCTATGGTAGAAATTTCCACAGGTGAATTCTGAGTGAAGGATTATTTCCACATCTGTGTTTGAAGTGACTTACTGAGCGTATCCTGAGACCATGACCCCTTGTTCTGAATTCTCTGACCAGGGGAAATACTATCTTCGCATGCAATCTGTCCAGTGCTGTCAGAATTTTATAAGTTTCAATTAGTTACCCTCTTATTCTTCTAAATCCCAGTGAATACAGTTGTCCCAATCTTTCAGTAAAGTACAATCCTGCCATCCCAGGAATCAATCAGGGGAAGCTGAGCTGTACTGCCTCTATGGCAAGTATATCCTCTCTAAGCAAGGAGACTAAAACTGCACACAGTACCTCAGGTCTGGTCTCACCAAGGCCCTGCAAAGCAGCAGTAAGACCTCCTTGCTCCTGTACTCAAACACTCTTGCAGTGAAGGCCAACATACCATTTACACCTTCCAAACTGTTTTTTGTACCTGAGATAATGGGAACTGCAGATACTGGAGAATCCAAGATAACAAAGTGTGAAGCTGGATGAACACAGCAGGCCAAGCAGCATCTTAGGAGCACAAAAGCTGACGTTTCGGGCCTAGGCCCTTCATCAGAGAGGGGGATGGGGAGAGGGTTCTGAAATAAATAGGGAGAGAGGGGGAGGTGGACTGAAGATGGATAGAGGAGAAGATAGGTGGAGAGGAGAGTATAGGTGGGGAGGTAGGGAAGGGATAGGTCAGTCCGGGGAGGACGGACAGGTCAAGGGGGCGGGATGAGGTTAGTAGGTGGGAAACGGAGGTGTGGCTTGAGGTGGGAGGAGGGGATAGGTGAGAGGAAGAACAGGTTAGGGAGGCGGGGATGAGCTGGGCTGGTTTTGGGATGCAGTGGGGGAAGGGGAGATTTTGAAGCTTGTGAAGTCCACATTGATACCATTGAGCTGCAGGGTTCCCAAGCGGAATATGAGTTGCTGTTCCTGCAACCTTCGGGTGGCATCTTTATGGCACTGCAGGAGGCCCAGGATGGACATGTCGCCTAAGGAATGGGAGGGGGAGTTAAAATGGTTCGCGACTGGGAGGTGCAGTTGTTTATTGTGAACCGAGCGGAGGTGTTCAGCAAAGCGGTCCCCAAGCCTCTGCTTGGTTTCCCCAATGTAGAGGAAGCCACAATGGGTACAGTGGATTTTTTGTGCTCCTGAGATGCTGCTTGGCCTGCTGTGTTCATCCAGCTTCACACTTTGCTTTTTTTGTACCTGCATGCTTGCTTTCAGTGACCAGTGTAAAGGACATGCAGAAACATTTCCCAATCTAACACCATTTAAATAATAGTCTGTCATTCTGTTTTCCCTCCTGAAGAGGCCAACTCCACACATTTATATTGTATCTGCCATGCATTTGCTCACTCAGTAACCTTGTCTAAATCATCTTGAAGCCTCCTTACATCCTTCTCATCACTCTCAATCCCACCTAGTTTTGCGTCAGCAGCATATGTGGAAATATTACATTCGATTCCCTCAATGATAAACTGTGAACAAGTGCAGTCTGAACACTACACCTACAGTACCCCACTTCTCACTGCCTTCCTCTCTGACAACATCCCATTTATTCGTCTTCTGTTCCTTGTCTGCTAATCAATTCTCAATCCTTCTACAAAATTACCACTAATTCCACATGCTTTGATTTTACACAATAACCTCCTATATAGGACCTTTTCATACACTTTCTGATATCCAGATACACCACATTCACTGGTTCTTTCTCATTTATTCCATTTGTTATGTCCTCAAAAATTTCAGGTTTTTCAAACAAGATTTACCTTTAATGAGCCCATGTTGATTTTGAACGATCCCACTGGCATTTTCTACGAATCTGTTAATGCATCCTTTACAACATTCTGGCAATATTAAATTAGTGCATGTTGTATGAAGCTAGCATTGAAACAACCCTTCGGATCAGGATCCCATTTGAACATCACACGTGAGCTGAGGGGACCATGCTATAGATTCTGGAAGCTGCAGAAGTAGGAAATCTTTCAGCTCCTGTACTTAATCATCTGGCTGGGTCAGAGCTAGCCCTTGGGGGTGATGGGTGTGCTGTGAAAATGGAGCACAGCCCCACAGATGTCAATACCAGAGCTCAGAAAAGGTGCTGTGGTTGCAATTTGTGAAGCGATATGTATCTGAAAATTGCAGACGGCATCATACAATGGAAGTGAGAGATGGATCTTGAATTATCTAATTAGCCGGGTGCTGGGAGCAGGTGGGTCCATTTGTAGGTTTGTCTGGAAAGTGTTACAGATGACAGTATTGCCCTGAACAGACTTTGCTTGTTCATGTTTAATTGGCCACATGGGTGTTTTCCTTGTGGTGGAAAAATTTAAAAATGTATATGCATGGGGGCCCTCTTGTGGTGCAGTGGTAATGTCTCTGCCCCTTGACCACAGAAGCCTGTCTTCAAGTCCTACCTGCTCTAGACGTGTATAACAACATCTCTGAACAGGTTGATTAGAAAACTGAAATGTGTAACAGGTTGGATGAGGATGACAATGATGGAGGCAGGATGCTGCTCCCCTTTCCCTCCACAGCAACAGACCCCCACTCCAGTCCTCCACATCTATTTTCAACTACCTGTTCCTTCAGATGGTTACCATATAAGCTCACAGAAGGAAATGAAACTGTTATAGAACATAGAACAATACAGTGCAGAACAGGCCCTTCGGCCCTCGATGTTGCGCCAAGAGAGAGAGAAAGGAGAAAGAAAGAAGATTTCCCCTACAATAACAGTATTCTGTTCTAAATATTCCAGTTATAGATGTCAAGGCATCATACAGCACAGAAGAGGCCCTTTGGCACATTGAGCCTGCACCATCCTATTTACACTAATCCCAATCTCTCGTACCAGGCACTATACCCTGAATGTAATGTCTTTTCTATATATGTTTTGCTTCCTCAAGAAGAGTCGTACCAGACTTTGAGCATTAACTTAATTCCCTTATGACAGTGTGCACGCAACAGCTCATCATCAAACAACATGGACAACATTCAGGGAAGTGATCCATGACAGTGACAATCAATATAGAATGTTTACTTTGGGAAGATAGACGAAAAAAAAGGAATCCAGAAAGTACTTCAAAAGCTGGATTTTGAGAAATTACGTTGGTTCACGGTAAGTCGACAAACAGGATTGTTTTGGGCTTTCTTGATCTATTATGCTGTAAACGTCAAAACAATCTCCTGGAGCATTTGTGAAGAGAGTGAAATATAAGCAGGCGTTTAGTACAAACTTGCTGGAGTGGCTCCCCAGAGTAAAGGTACAACACGTTGCAAATACTCTTTTTTAACATAATCAAGACCTTTAAAATCCTTTGATACCAAATAACCTTTGGTTGCTCGGTTACTTCACCATCATCTGAAGCCCTTTGTCATCAATCATGTAAGTGATCTACTATCGAATCAATGAATCACAAGGTGAGCAGCCATGTGCTTTTTCATAAAAATACCCTTCACATTTAACACTGCACAGCAGGAGGACAGACTCACTAATCAGTTATTTTGGTTGACAATTTATTTCTAGGAACAAAGTGTTTTCTCAGTTTCTATCCTTGTTATTCTTCCAATCCCATCTTTCTCAACAGCATCTGTCATGTGACTCAGCCCAGGTACAGCCTTCATGCGAGAACCACATGGTGAATTCTGGTAGGCTATTTAGCTGTAGAATGCATCACAGGAGAGCCATCCTATCATCTCAACTCTTAACTAGTTTTGTAAAGCTCAGATACCTTCTAAATTAGTTATATGTTGCCATTTAAACCAAAGTGGGCACTTCCAGTCTCATAAGTCAAAAGTTTGTACGGTGGCATCCAACTCTGTATTGAGCAGTACCTGACTACCTGAGCCATGGGAAAACTGATAGAAGGAAATAAAGTCAGGGAGTCAGTGGCTCAAACATTAGTGTGGGAAGAATGGGTTTCAGTTCATGGGGCACAGTCACCAATGGAGGGGTAGAACGGAACTGTTCTGATAGAACGGGCTTCATTAGAACTATGATAACACCAGTATTGTGGCAAATTGAAGAACTAGGGAAATATAGACAGCTTTAAATAAATGGGGGGGTGTTGTGGAGACTTTAAAGGATCTCAGATGGATAAAAATGCTTATGGTATTTTAATAGCATAGATGATACAAATTAAGAGATAAATCTAAATTGATACAAAACCTTGGTATAAGACATCGATTAGAGTACCGAACAGGCAATGCAGAGGGTACTGTACATTTTCATTATGATGCTGGCCAGTGGAGGATGTACAAGTAGAAAGAAATATGAAAACCAAAGAACTACGGATACTAGAAATCAGAAACAAAAACAGGAATTGCTCGAAAAACTCAGTACGTCCGAAAGTATCTGTGGAGAGAAAGCAGAGTTAATATTTCAGATCCAGTGACCCGTCTTTCAGAACTGATTGCAGCTAGGAAAAGGTTGCTACGTACATTAAAGATGGGTGGTTGGTGGTGGTGTTAGTGGGCGGGTGTGGGGAATGATGATGGTGGAGTGAATGATATGGGAGATGGAGCCCAGAAGGGCAGAGAGACAGAGAGACAGACAGAGAAAGAGAAAGAGACAGAGAGGGAGAGCGCAACAGACAAAGAGAGAGAGCGAGAGAGACAGACAGACAGGCAGAAGACAGAGAAAGAGAGAGACAGAAGACAGAGAGACAGAGAACACTTGAGCAGCTGGGAGAATGAAAGATGGGGGCCATTATTGATTGACAACGAGTTGTTTGTGTTATCAGCCCATGTGGTGTCAAGGCCTGATGCGTCAGGATTGTGGCAAGGATACGAGAGAGGATGCCCAAATCCTAAAGTTGTTGAACTCCGTATTGAATCCAGAAGGCTGAAGGGTTCCCAAGTGAAAAATGAGGCGCTGTTCTTCCAACTTGCCGAGCTTCGCTGGAACACTGTGAACAGAACTAGGTGTTCTGTAAAGCAGTCGCCCTGTCTGCACTTAGTCTCCCAAATGTACAGCAGCGAGTAGAGTAGACTAGATTTGAGTAAAGTGCAGGATGCACCATCAAGGTCAGTTAGTTAAGCAGACATCAAAAGTGATATCAAAATCACCACAGTTCCACAGGAATACAGACTGCTCATTCGTTGGAGAAGAATAACAGGTAGTGAGTTTAATCTAAGGGTCAATGAGCCTCAGACATGAAGCAAGGTTGAGAAGCCAGGGCCCGTATTAGCCTGATTAAACTGAACCTGTGCTGTTGGCATCGCGCTGCATCACAAACCAGGCGTCCAGCCAACTGAGCTAAACGACACCTAAATAAAGACCCTGGGGCCACTCAAGAATTGGTTGGATCAGACATTGAAGCAAAGAAAAATACAGTAAATCCTCAATAAGCATTATGATTGCATTCCTCAAAACCACAAATTTAAGTAGATCAAGTCAATTAATGTTAAATCAGACCTGTGTTTCTTTGGGCTTTTGTCTGGAGAAATAAATATTTTCCAAAAATTCACCTGTATTTTTTAGTGTGGCCAATCTCCATTTAGTTGGAGCAGATGGTCATTGCAGGGAGATGCAAACTTCATGCCCCAATCAACCTTTGGCACGAGGTGGAGAAATTAAGTATGTGTTGAGAGCAGCAGCAAGAAGAAGGGAGTGGTCCAAGGCAAGAACAGAGGGTGGGAAGCAAGACTGACATTTGGGCAGAGGGAGGGCAGTCCAGCTGGAAGAAAGCAAAGTCAGGTAGGGTGGTAATGCCAGAGAGAAGCAAAACCAGGGTGGAGAAGTAAGGGTGGGTGGAGAGATTACTCTGAGTTGAAAGGCCAGAATTGGGAAGCAATAATATTACATCACAAATGTCCATGTCATTTGAGGATACAAGCCTTAAATATAAAGCAACGTTAAAACAAAATGATGTTAAGTGGGGCAATTTAAAGAAACGAGGAAAAGATTTACGATAAAGGGACATGGAAATAGAGTGGGGATATAGGATTAGAACTACTTCTTGCATGAAGAATTAGCATTGACGTAGACTGGTTAGACTACACAGCCTGTCGTTGAATTGGAATTTCTATGTAATGTTTTAACTGTACACATTGTTTTTGCTGGAGAACAGGAAATGTCTTATGGAAGCATCATGGACTGGAGATGTGACATTTTCTCAATGTTCTTAACACACTCAAAATATAAAGGAGTGTTCTGATAGCACTGAGGATTCATGTCTCACAAGTTGCCGTTAGATTATTAGCTTCCTCTACTGTGTTGTTAAAAATGCCAGAGTTGCTTTTCTGTGTTTACAAACATTGAAATGTCCTGCTCTCTATTTTGTCTGACACTGCAGCCAAAGACCCTGCTGTCAAAAAACACATACTAGTTGAGGACAACTTTCTAGCAACATAGGGTAGAGGAGGTATTGGTGAGATTGAAACAGATACTCTTTTTATTCATTCACAGAATGACAGCATCATTCGCTAGACCAACATTTAATGCCCATCCATCAGTGCCCAGAGGACAGTTAAAAGGGTGGGTCTGGAGTCACATGTAGGCCAGATCAGGTAAGAATGACAGTTTCTTTCCCTAAAGGTCATTAAATAATCACATGCGTTTTAATAGTTTCATGATCATTATTAGACTCTTAATTCCAGATTTTTTAAAAATTGAATTCTAAATCCACCATTTGCCATGGTGGGCTTCAAACCCAGATCCCTGGATTAACAGTCCAGTGATAATACCATCAGGCCATCATCTTCCCTTGTATGGTTGTAGTACGCAAGATACAAAACTGACACTAACTGGAAGCTTCATTTATTTTACGAACGATGGCATAACTTCAATAATGAATAAACTTAATGCTTATTATGACAATTAAATGGCTGACATCAACTTGCATTCATATTCTAGCATGTCTCTTCAACGTTAGTAGAAATGTAATTGAGAGTTTGAGGCAGTTTTAGTTAGGTATGATTTAAATAAATTTATGGTAGTACAGAAATTGAGTGTTCCTAAAAAACACACACTGTCAAAGTGTTCTGTCTCGTACTCAAGGGAATTCACAAAAAGCACCAAAGTATGGGCAAAATGTTGATACTATCTAAGAGGAGAATGCTGACTGGTTGGCATGTGCACTTGGTGCTTCCATGGAGAATGCACCAATTAATGATGACTTACAGATAAGGGTCAATCTACAAATTTTAAACCAGGAAGGTCGATTCTGATTTGTTAGGGCATTGCCCTGAGGAAATGAAACAAAGATTGGCTGTCAACAATTTTGATTGACTTGAAGCAGGTGCAATGCATGGACATATTCTTTCTATGCGCAAAGAACAAGGACCTGTGTTGTATATGGAGCAGGAAAGCTGACGTTTCGGGTCTGGACCCTTCTTCAGAAATGGGGGAGGGGAAGGGGGCTCTGTGATAGAAATAGAGAGGTGGGGGGAGGCAGTGATAGAAGGTCGATAGTGGAGCAGATAGGTGTCGAGAAGATGGACAGGTCAAGGAGGCGGGGATGAAGCTAGTAAAGGCGAGTCTAGATAGGAAGTGGGGGTGGGTGTTGCTTAGTGAGGTGGGGGCAGTGGATAGGTGGGAGAGAAGATGGACAGATCAAGGAAGCAGGGAGGAGAGGTGGGGGCTGGTCTTGGGATGAGGTTGGGAGTGGGGAGATTTTGAAGATGTTCCCGACGTGACCTCATCAAGGAGATCAAGCCAAGGCTTGGAGACCACTTTGTGGAGCACACACGCTCGGTTCACGACAAATGACAATACCTCCCAGTATTGAACCACTTCAACTCCCCCTCCTGCTGCCTGGATGACATGTCCATCCTGGGCCTCCTCCAGTGTCACAGTGATGCCATCCGAAAACTGGAGGAACAGCACCTCATATTCCACCTTGGAATCCTACAGCCCAATCATCTCAATGTGGACTTTACGAGCTTAAATCTCCCTAGTGCCGATCTCATCCCAAGACCAGCAACACCCGCTCCCTCCCTCAACCCCACTGTTCTCGCCTACATGACCTGTCTGTCTTCTCTCCCACCTATCCGCTCCTCCCTCCTCACTGACCAACCCCCATCCCAAGTCCCTGCCTACACTCACCTTGACTAGCTTCATCCCCGCCTCCCTGATCTGTCCATCTTCTCTCCACCTAGCTGCTCCATCATCCATCTTCTATCACCGCCCCCCCTCTCTCTATTTATTTCAGAGCCCCCTTTACCTCTCCTATTTCTGAAGAAGGGCCCTGACCCAAAACGTCAGCTTTCCTGCTCCTCTGATGCTGCCTGGCCTGCTGTGCTCGTCTAGGTCCACATCGTGTTATCTCAAACTCCAGCATCGACAGTTCCTACCAACCCTGTATTATACGGGGAGCTTCCAATAAACTGTGATTGAAGAGAAAAAATTCAAAACTATAAGACATAAAAAGGGGTTGAAAGGGCAACATGTATAACAATGTGAAAAAAAGTAAAAATATGTCCTACAGACATATCTTTTCAGAATCTATTGAATACATTCAAGGAAATTTGAAAAGTACGGATTTCTCGTCACAAATTTCTTGGTCAGAGCTTATTCTTATCACTGCAAGAAAAAAATCTATCACATACAAATGATCAACTGAAACTGAGATCTTCATAATTTAAAAGTTGAGGTCACGTTGGAGGATAAGCATGCTCGGTCTTAATTCTCAAATTGAGGAAAGAGTGCTTTATAAAGCAAAACACTTTAAGAATCCATTATTCATTGCATACCTTGGGAGTGACTGGGCTCTTATATTTATCATGGGCATGCTTTTTAAAGAGGTGTAATATTAACCATCCTGTGTGCAGCTCATATCTGATTAAATGTCTGTCAGAGGGTGTGTTTAGATCCACTGAATCTGTACATATTATTATATAGAGTTTAGTCGGAGCAGATGCCCCGCCAATCTCCAGCATTCCGTGCCAAGTAAACAAAAAATAATGTAGGAAAGGTTTATTATAGATGCATCACATTCAGGAATAGAGGCATTGGTTAACAAGGTAAGAGCTGAAATTAGTAGTGAATGCTTCCATAAAGACTGTATGGCACTTTGCCTCATGAAACCATCGGCTTAAGGTGTTAGCTTCTTTTTTGTACCTGATCGGAAAAGCCTGGGATAATGCGGAATATCTTAGTTGTCAGCGAATGAAAAGGTTTAATACTTATGGTTTTATGAGGAACTTTGCACGAAATAACTGTTACCATCAGTCTTGGTATTTAAAGCTTAAGAATGATTAGGAAACCACTTTGATGCATAGCTTGAGAAAGTCTTGACAGCCAGGTCTATTAAATCAAGAAGTATTTTAGTCACTTTGATCTGTCCAACAGGCAGTTTATCCAAAACTAATTTTCGGGATTTATCTTTTTCACATGGATTCTAATATTATACATGAGAATTTCTCAGATGTTTTGCTTCAATAACAGGAACAATAATGAGCATGAAAATAAAGCCTGTCATGTGGAGAAATGTCCTAAGGTGCTTCACAAAAAGATGTAAAAGGAGATAATAATAGGTCATGTTAAAAACAAAACTTGCACTTACATAGCTCCTTTCATAACTACTGGACATTAAAATGAGCTTAAATGAATACAACAAACAGTGGCGTCATGCTGGAGGAGGCTGAGGTAGCAGAGGAGGCTGGTGGGCTAGAAGGTGAGGGCCAAAGGACAACCTTATCAGGGATGCAGTAAGAAATGACAGCAGAAATGCAGGAAAGGGGACCAGTCAAACATGTTAAGGGGTATAGATAACACAGTGTGGAGCTGGAGGAACACAGCAGGCCAAGCAGCAAAGCTGCCATTTCAGGTCGGGACCCTTCTTCAGAAATCTTTGTTACCATTGTAACATTTCTGAAGAAGGGTTCCGACCTGAAACGTCAGCTTTCCTGCTCCTCTGATGCTGTCTGGCCTGCTGTGTTCCTCCAGCTCCACATGGTGTTATCTCTGACTCCAGCATCGGCAGTTCTTACTAGCTCATGTTAAGGGGGTATTCTTGCTTGAGGAAAGAGGAATCTGGCATCTAAGGCTGTATCATCAGAATATATGTAACACAGATGGAAAAACTGGAAGAATGAAATGATGTTCTTAAAGGAAGCAGATGTGAGGAAGAGCAGTTGAGGTAATGAGGGAGTCAGTGCCTGATGGTGATATTGGTTGATAACCTTTCCCCAGAAATAGATGCAGAAAAAAAACAAGCAAGGGATGAGAAAAGAAAGTGGTGGACCATGTGATAGTGAGAAAAACATGGATACTGGAAGAATATTTGATTAGATATTCCATTTCAGGACTAGAGTACGCAACGACATTAATGCAGTCAATGTACTGTGAGAAGAGATCTGGTAGGAGTCCTAAGCAGGACTTGACCAACAATATTCCACACATCCCTGATTCTTAATTCATTTTCTCTGGGAAGATCAGGAGTAACATCTTGCCATTGCCACTTAGTTCCTGACCTGAAATTGAGACCACTGAGCTTGTAGTTCAACTGGGAAAATCTAGCCAATCAGGTCGAAAAGAATCATCCTCCGTTCCATTTTGAAAACAACCTCAACACGGTGCAGAAAACAAAAAGAGCACGATTGTCTTCTCCAACATGCTGCACCACAAAGCAATCAGTCATTATCTTTAACAGTACTGACAGCAAATCACTTGGGTTTACTCAATTCATATTAGGTTGATCAAAGTTGCTTATTAAAATATATATTTTGTTCTCTCATATTCTGTCAATTTTTTATATCATGAACCACTTTTCTTCTTGAGCAGTGTAGCATACATTTAACATTATTTTATATTCATACCTTATTAACTGTCTAGAGTGGATCATTCGAACACCCTACACCCTGAATATGCTATGCATTCCCATTTGGAGTTTACTACATTTTTAATGCCATTACAATTTCCTTCTGTTATTTTTATGACATAACATCCTACCTCCAATATCATGTCCTAATTCTACCAACATTTATTTACATACGTATTCATCTCAATATGTATTTTCCCTCCTTTCTCAGTCCTCAATACCTACCTTTTGTTATTTTCCAAGTCTTCCATATGTCTCAAAAGTACTTTGAAAATATTCATATGGCTACTGCCTTCTATTGCATGTTCAGACCTGTCTGGGATACTGCTTCCTCTCAGACCTCACTACCATCTGATTAATTCAAATGATGCTCGGTTGTTGTCTCGATATTACTCTCTTCCTATCTGGTTTAGGTACAGCCTGTCTCTCCTGTGTTTTTATGTTTAGCAAATTATTCCCAGTTACAATGAACAAACATTGCATTTGTTGTTTTCTCAAAATATCAGCAGCCATTAATTTACATACACAATGAATTCTGCTTCTTTTCCAAACAGTGAAATGTACACTGGAGAATATTGACTTGATGCTTGACTTTTAAAACCCCTGTGTTATTTTACTCTATGTTCGTCACATCTGTTATGGACCAGACCAAACCCCCACAAAACATATCACAGAGATAGCCTAAACCCTAACTTTTATTTAAAGGCAAGTGTAAGGTACTGTGTTCCAGATGTTACTTGATTGGTTAAATTACAAGGTTTGAAGCAAAACATACTTCATTCTTAACTCCACAGTTAATATACAAACATAAAAAAATTAGTACAACTTTAACTCCATACAAATACTTAAAACAATATATTATTTAACTAATAATCAGCTTTTCCAATATAGCAGCATCCCATAAACACACGCTTCGCCAAGGCAAATTCAGCAAAACAGATTTCTCTCAATTTCTATCTTCTCCAGTACAGAATAAAGAACACCAACAGAATAAATCTAGCAGCTTCAACTCCAAAAATCCCAACTTCAACAACTGAAAGCAAAAACTATAAATCTTGGGTCTGTGTAAGCCTGACTCCACCCTCTCGTGCTTCTTTTGTCTAATTTAAAAGAAATCCAGAATTACTTTGCTTTCTGTGAAGCACGTACCTCAGCACCAGATTTACAACATGCCCCTTCCAGGGAACTAGGAAAGACAAATCACTCTTAAAGGCACACATTGTCATACATTTATGTGGATGACCACCACTGTAGCTCCGCCTGACCCCTTCAATATCCCTCTGCTGTGTGTACTATTTAAGTTCCAACTGGTATTTTCATTGCAATATACAGTTAATGAAATAATACAAAAAAAAACAAAGTATTCCAGTCACAAAGCTTAACATAAGTAAAATTTAACTTGTGATGTAAATGTAAATGAAGACCAGTAAGAGTGTCGAAGAAGCCGGTGATTATATAATCTAAAGTTGTTGCTCCAGCTGGCATTGTCTTTGGCACTATCCATTTTCCTGTGCAAGCTGTACTCTAATAGTGCACCTTTATCCAGGCTATCTTAACTTTTCTTTCAACTTCAACCTATGTTATTGGATGGAGCTGTATGGAGCCTAGAATTGGTGAGTTGATAGAATTTCTTTCATATCTTTACAATCCTTATTGCCATTTTGTGATGCATCACTGTTTTTTTGTCCAGTTTATGCCGCAAGTCTTTTTTCCCTTAGTTTCAAGTGTAGACAGCTGCTTATGTAACCACCCATAGTTCACATAAAGGTAGGTTTTGGTTCAATGCTCCTCTCTCCAAAATGCTTGTGAGCTTTGCAATTGACAAAGCTTTGGTTTCAAATACTATGAATATATTACAAGCTCTTGGTAGTTTGCCTGAATACTGCAGTAAATCATCCTGGTAATCACAATAAATGAAGGAAAATATGAAAACATACACACATAATGCTAGAGAAACTTAACAGGACCAGAAGCATCTATGAAGAGAGAAACAGATTTGATGTTTTGAGTCTGAAAAATCTTCAAGACACATTAGACTTAAGCTATGAACTCTTTTTCTCCCTCCACTGATGCTGTCACTCCTGCTGACATTCTCCAGCATTTTCTTGTTTGAGATTTGCTTGTTTGAGATTTCCATCATCTGTAATTTTTTTTATTTGAAAGAAAAGTACTAAGTGCGCAAGCTGTCAAAATACATATTAGGAAAATTAAATCTTGTTAATTAACTCTCAAGAAGAGAGATCTTTCCCTCTGAAAGCTCTGGATGAGCTCCAAATTCAAACGCTGTGAAATTTGATTCAGAATTTGAAAGAGCAAGTTTTTCCAACAATCCAACTAATTGCAGTCAAATCTAGATAAATACAAACTTAAACTTAATTGGAGGAAAGTGAAGTGAAAGAGGGAGTAATGTGCTTTGAATGTCGAGGCTCCAATTGGTGCACAGTTTTGTATTAAAGTAATGAGAGATGAAATGTTATTATAGCGTGCTTTCCCAGGTCGCTACATTCTTCCTGTATTGCTGCGAAATTCTCAGGGACAATGCTTCTTGCCTTGGCACGCTTTGCCACCTCTGCTAACTGGCGCTGCAAAGTTTTCTTAGACATCCTTTTGCTGACGTGTGAAAAAGTGACCTCCCTCCTCTGTTGACTTCCTCCAACAATACCTTCAGAGCAGTGCTGGATGTGCTTGCTGTTTTATCTCTGATTGCCACATTGTGCAACTGCAATTCAACTGAATGCAGGCAAAATGCACCTCCCTTTGAGAGGTGCCGGCACTAGTGACACCAGATTTCATTATCCCCAATTGGGCGAGCTGCCAAATGTACACTGGAAGTAATGCTAGCAACTTGCCAATTTTAATCAAGTAAGGCACATGACCAGTCTGGCTTTTGTATATTTCGTTGGGTGTGTGGAGCAATCACTCCACTGATTTCCAGACTAACAATGGACCTTAACCAATTGTTTTTCCTACTTTTATTATTTGGCAGGACAGTATTGTTGATATGTGTTTCAATTCATAGCCATTTCAGTTCTTCTGCAAGCACCCTGTCCCACTTGGTTTTTGTCTTACGGCTAATGCTCCGTGGGGCTTTGCTGAGAACAACCTTCCGAAAAATTAATTCCACATTTTTATTAACACAGTACACATTGCATTGATTACTGTAAGTAATCTCTTCTTTTAGTTACACAGATGCCAAGGAAGCCATTCATCATTACTTCAGCAGAGCTGGACTCCAAATCTAGCCCTCAGAGATGAAAGATAACCCTCTAATAGTCAGCAACCTGTAATCTGTAATAAATGAACCTGTTACACGAATAAGGTGTCAGACAATGCTGTGATAACATTGGTACCTCAAGTTGAGAACGATTGTCTCAAACATCAGAAGGCAGTCGCTGTGTGTCCTGTTACTCTCCAACAGTTTTCAGCTGAAGCCAAGGTCTGTGGGATAAATTAATTTGAAAGACAGAGGCTTTGGAACATTTTTGCAGAAGAACTCAATTGCCCAATTTTCTGATTATGAACAAAAATGAGAATGAGTGAGGCAATGTGCAGAACAGCTCTGTCTACAGTAATGAACTGGTCTGTCTACAGTCTTCCGATGAGAACCCACCTGCCTCTTCAACTGTCATGCCTATATGTGCAGGAAAACCTTGGCTAGAAGATTTAGCTCGGGTTCTGGTATTAAAATGCTTTTACGGAGACTGAGAGAGATAGAGGGTGTGTGGGTGAGTGTTAGAGTGAGGGAGTAAGTGATTGTGTGATGGGGGTGTTGTCAAAACATCACCATATATAACCAGTCTCCCTCAAAGGAAATATGGGAACGACACTGGGTAGTCGAATACTTGTAGGATGCCTCTCAAAGGCAGTTAGCATACTTTGAGCTTGAAGATAATCGTCCAATTAAAAAATGGGTATGAATTGCAGTGCAGGGACTTGTTGATTGATGTCATGAACACAGATCATAACCATACATCATCTAGAGTTACACTCTACTTTTAATTATGATTCTTTAGGATTATATATGCACAAAAAATGGCTGAGAATATAAGTTGTGAATGAAATATTTCAATCCTATGTGAATCACCTTCAGCCAACAGAGAAACCCTGGAATCTCACGCCTTACAGGTGACAAAGAAGCTTCAAAAGGGAGAAATGTACTACAAACTAAAACTCTAATTCCCTGAGTTCAGGCTGTGAACATGATGGAGAAAAAACGAGCAGTCTAGGTGACATACATGTTTCTGTTTTCCTTTTTAAGAATTTACAAGAAAGGGTGAAAAGCCCTGGTTTGTGTGTGCTTGTAGATGAAGGTGTATGATGAGGGTCACAGCTGAGAAAACTCCTAGTCATTTCAATGTTGCAGATACAAAAAATTCTGATAAAGCCAGAAAGCAAAGAAAACTACAGCTTAAAGGAAACAGGACCAAGGCCTTTCAGATAAGCTGCAATTCCAAGCATCTCTAAATCACCTGCTCACCTACCAAAATCATTGCTCTTGATATTACACGATGTAACAGTTGTACATCCATCATTGATTGTCCAAGGAACTCAGAGACTGATCTGTGTGCCTTCTTTAATTTTTATCATTTTTTTGCTTTCTCTCTCATTTGTAATCTGTGTGCATATGTGTTGTATTATTATTTTTTCTTGCATTTGGTAACAAATAAACTCAAAAAAGCCTGGTTAAATTGGCTCCTATTAAACATTTAAAATCAATGAATTCAAATATAAAATTCCTTTTATGCATTAATTTGGTCTGGGAAAAAGGCATCCCCAAGGGAAGGGATCCTTTTTAAAATAAATCTCATTGTGACCAGCCAAGGGATGGTTGAATAAAGAGGGGGAGCCAGTTCACCCTTCCTCACCCAGGAGTTTCACAATTTGGGATATCTATCTGGAACTGTATTAACTTGGGGAACTTCACCAAGGGATTGGTTATAACACAAGCAATTAGCCAAGTCCTTGCATTTGTTTGCAAATGAAGAAGAAAGCTTGCTAATGTTAAAGATAATGATAAGTCTGCTCTTCACTACTGCACTTATTTCTTCTGGGCAAGATGGGAAAGTCCAGAATTCAGAGAGACTTTTTATGTCCTTGTACAAATCACAAAGCTAACATGCAGGTGCAGCAAGCAATTACAAAGGCAAATAATGTACTAACTTTCATTGCAAGCCCTATTGTAATTAAGTAGTGCTTTGGTTAGACAGTACCTGGAGTATTGTGTACATTTCTGGTTTCCTTCCTAAGGATGAACATAACGGCCTTACTGGGCATGCACAAAGGTTCACTAGAATGATTGCTGGGATGTTTTATGAACACAGTAGAATTGAACTGCATTCTTTGGAGTTGAGGAAAATGAGTTTTGCTCTTATTGAAATAAGAGAAAATTTTTTAGAAGGTATTGAGATTGTAGAAGCTGAGAAGTCATAAACCCTGACTGGGGAGTTTGAAATGAGGAGCCACAGGGGTCTTGATCACTCCACTTCACCACCTTTAAGGAATGCCTGCTAAAGTAAATGCCAGTTAGGCACTTAACCCAGTAGAAGTGGACCAGCCCTACGATCAAGAATCCTGGGGGTGAAAGTCTCACCCATTGAGAGGCAGTTCTTCATCATTCAGCCCAGTGGAGCTAGCTGCTATTGGTATGGCACTCACCACAGGATTATGATTGCAGTGAACCAGATGTAGCTGAGTGATCATCAGAGGGGAGAAGTGGGCAGGAAGCGTGGTGGTTCTCAGTTGGCCGAACTCCTTCCCAATGCTGGGCCTCTGAATCCAATGAGTAGTTTTGAACAAGGGACTCCCTTGGAAACCCACAATCAACATAGACAGGGTCTGCTTTTTAGACTTCCCATTTGGTACATCCCCTGTACTCTGTTGTATGAATGCAAGTAGTGCAGGGATGAAGTCCCTTGACGGATGTTAATTGCTCATAAGGGTTTCAATTAACAGCAAGGCAGGACGACCATCCAAATGGGATAGAGATGGGATGATAGTAGGAACCGTGTCTGCCACGCTCCCACCTGATTGAATGCCACATCACCACTAAACTCACCATGCAGTAGGGCATTAAGTATTGCCCACAGTTTCAGGTTAAGGGCCTGAAATGAGAATAAAATTCTTCATTCAAAGGGTTGTGAATCCATGGAAATCTCCACCCTAGATGTTTGTGGATGCTTATTTGATAAATGCTTTTAATATTGAGATTAATATATTTTTGGGCACAGAGGGAACACGAAGATATATGGAAGTGACACTGAAGTGAAAAACCAGTCATTATCTAATTGAATGGTGGAGCAGACTTGAGGATAGGGACTTATTTCGTATACACTTGGCTGCAGTATGGCTAGCCCTCATCTCTCACCAATCATTTTCCAGAGTTTCCAATCCTTCCAAAGATGTTGCAACCATAGTCTGTTCATTATTGATGGTTTTCTGACCATCTCTCAGAAACCACACTCTGCCATGATAACATTTCTGTGGCAAGTACACATGTGAATGCTCATCACATTTTTGTACATATGATCATGATGTGTACATGGGTGTCATCTATTACAATTTGCACTGGAGGGAAGGCAAATACTTGGTGTGTGAGCTGGGAGTGTGTCCAGCTGATGCCTCCTTTCCACAGAGAATGTAGAAGAAGGAATTTCTCTTTCAAAACACATAGTATTTAAAACCTGCACGATATGTGTTTGTGAGCTCTCTGATGAATGGTCTAGGCCCAAAACGTCAGCTTTTGTGCTCCTGAGATGCTGCTTGGCCTGCTGTGTTCATCCAGCTTCACACTTTATTATCTTGGATTCTCCAGCATCTGCAGCTCCCATTATCACTGATATGTGTTTGTATTATCCTTAAGTGGTGTGGAAGGGTGTGACAATTTGGCTGCTTCCTGCAATCACGATATGCAGGAACAAATAATATAGCAAGATAACAATGAAAGCAAAAAAAACCAAAAATGCATAAGTAGCACCTACCAGCCAACCAATTTTGCATAATATCATAACATTAACCAAAAAAATACACAAAAAATTTTCTTAGAAAAAGTCTTGCTCAGACCTTTAAGTATATGAGTTGGGACATCCTATGGAAGTTGTACAAGACATTGGTGAGGCCTCTTCTAGAGTACTGTGCCCAGTTTTGGTCGCACTGTTGTAGGCAGGATAGTATAAAGCTGGGCAGGGTTTAGAAAAGATTAACCAGCATGTTGCCAGGAATACAGGGTTTGAATTGTAAGGAGAGGCTGGATAGGCTGGGATTTTTCCACTGGAGTTTAGGAGATTGATGGGTGACCTTTCAGACGTTCATAAAATTATGAGGGGAATAGATAAGGCGAATGGCAGGTGTCTTCCCTCCAAAGTGGGGGATTTCAAGACCAGGTGGCATATTTTTAAGGTTAGAGGAGAAAGATTTTAAAAAGTCATGGGGGCAACCTTTTTTTCTACACAGAGAGTGGTTCATGTGTGCAATAAACTTCTCAAGGAAGTGATGGATTGAGGTACAGTTACAAAGTTAAAAAGACATTTGAATAAGTACATGAATAAGAAATGTTTAGAGGGATATGGGTCAAGTGCAGGCACGTGGGTCTATTAGGTTTGGGATTATGGCCAGCATGAGCCAGTTGGACTGAAGGGTCTGTTTCGGTGCTCTATGGCTCTATAACCTTGTAGACCACCTGAGGTCACCCATTACAACTGGCAAACAGCAGCAACTGATTCGTTGTCAACAGTCTGTCGCTTGGGCAACGGGCAAAATTGTGTGCAAATGATGTTCATCCTTGTCAGCAGCATAATCCCATTTTGTGCACAAAAATAAAATTATTCTTCAGAAAATTAAGTGCTTGAGGCTCTGGCGGATGCATAATCTTGGAGAAGTTAGCTCATTAAGCCGAAAAGCAAAGATAGCACAAGTGAAAATTAGTGCCACAAGTCATTTGCAAACAAACTTTGACAGGCTTTGTAATCGTCATTTAACGAATGATATGAAAATAAATCCAAAAACTCCTTGGGGCATTTGGTTTAGCGAACAAATAACGTGTTACCCCCCGCCTGGACTTTGTACATTTTCCCCACCAGAGTTTTAACTGTGCAGCCTCTGCCTGTACTTATACTTATGAGTACAAACTACACCTGACACAAAGACAAATGATAACGAAACGTGAGGCTGGATGAACGCAGCAGGCCAAGCAGCATCCCAGGAGCACAAAAGCTGTCGTTTCGGGCCTAGACCCTTCATCAGAGAGGGGGATGGGGTGAGGGTTCTGGAATAAATAGGGAGAGAGGGGGAGGCGGACCGAAGATGGAGAGAAAAGAAGATAGGTGGAGAGAGTATAGGTGGGGAGGGGATAGGTCAGTCCAGGGAAGACGGACAGGTCAAGGAGGTGGGATGAGGTTAGTAGGTAGGAGATGGAGGTGCGGCTTGGGGTGGGAGGAAGAGATGGGTGAGAGGAAGAACAGGTTAGGGAGGCAGAGACAGGTTGGCCTGGTTTTGGGATGCAGTGGGTGGGGGGGAAGAGCTGGGCTGGTTGTGTGGTGCAGTGGGGGGAGGGGACGAACTGGGCTGGTTTTGGGATGCGGTGGGGGAAGGGGAGATTTTGAAGTTGGTGAAGTCCACATTGATACCATTGGGCTGCAGGGTTCCCAAGCGGAATATGAGTTGCTGTTCCTGCAACCTTCGGGTGGCATCATTGTGGCACTGCAGGAGGCCCATGATGGACATGTCATCTAAAGAATGGGAGGGGGAGTGGAAATGGTTTGCGACTGGGAGGTGCCACCCAAAGGTTGCAGGAACAGCAACTCATATTCCGCTTGGGAACCCTGCAGCCCAATGGTATCAATGTGGACTTCACCAGCTTCAAAATCTCCCCTTCCCCCACCGCATCCCAAAACCAGCCCAGTTCGTCCCCTTCCCCCACTGCACCACACAACCAGCCCAGCTCTTCCCCTCCACCCACTGCATCCCAAAACCAGCCCAACCTGTTCTTCCTCTCACCCATCCCTTCCTCCCACACCAAGCCGCACCTCCATCTCCTACCTACTAACCTCATCCCACCTCCTTGACCTGTCCGTCTTCCCTGGACTGACCTATCCCCTCCCTACCTCCCCACCTATACTCTCCTCTCCACCTATATTCTTTTCTCTCCATCTTCGGTCCGCCTCCCCCTCTCTCCCTATTTATTCCAGAACCCTCACCCCATCCCCCTCTCTGATGAAGGGTCTAGGCCCGAAACGTCAGCTTTTGTGCTCCTGAGATGCTGCTTGGCCTGCTGTGTTCATCCAGCCTCACATTTCGTTATCTTGGATTCTGCAGCATCTGCAGTTCCCATTATCACAAAGACAAATGAGTTCTCTCCATGTCATTTAGCACATGGTTATGCAATGGTTGTGCCTAAGTCCTCTTGAAGAGGAAGCATATGGGTGCATTTAGCAGGAGGTGCATACCTTGGGGGCTGGTGTCCATCATTTCCCCCACCAACTCCATTTCAATTTAGTTTCTTCCCTGTCTTCTCACCCTCCCCTATCCTCATTATTATTACAGTGGCCCACGTCGGCAGTGCTTGTGACTTATTATTTTACCTAGTGATACACGTGCTTCTGTGCTGATTTAATTTTTAAAAAGTAGACTTCAATTTTAAAAAAGTGATGTGATTAGAATAGAAGAGAATTTCTTTTATTGTCACACATACTCAAATATAAAGTGTGTACTGTTGCCATACTCAGGGGCCATTCACATTAATTTAGAATAAAAAACTTAAACAGAGTCCAACATTTCTGTCTCCACTGCTACAGCATGCTGCTGCCACAGTCCTGCTCCGGGCTTCCCAGCCCATGCCATGCCACCATGACTGCCTCACTCTGGACTTCATTATCACCAAAACCTCAAGTATGTAAAGACTGACTTTCGCTAGGAGGCTGTGCTGTTGGACTGTTTTAATAATTTCTTCACAAGCAAGTCATTGAACCGCTCTGTGCTTAAATATTTTATCTTGTGCCTCAAATTTATTTTCTTCTATTCTTTCATGATATGCAAGCATCACTGGTAGGGCCAGCATCTGTTGCCCATCCCTAACTGGCAGTTAAGGGTCAACAACATTGCTGTTGCTACTACAGCCAAGTGTATACCAGACAGGAGGTCCAGTGAAATAGTGGTAGTGGCCACACTTCATGGCTAGAAGGCCTAGGTTCAAGTCACACCAGCACTACAGGTGTATCATAACATGTCCAAGAAGGTTGATTAAAAATAAGGGTGTTCGTGGTGCAGTGTTAGTGTCCATAACGGTCAACCAGGAGACCCATGTTTAAGTTTCATCTGCTCCAGAGGTACGGATTATTATCTCTGAGCATTTTAGTTGGATAATATTTATGCCAGGCCAGAGACAGAAGGTCTGAGTTCAAGTCTCACCTGCCCCAGACATACGTCATAACATGTTTGTGAACAGGTTGATTAAAAATATCTACACCAAACCAGGCATGGATGGCAGCTGTCACTTCCTTCAAAACATGAATGAACCACATGGGGTTTTAACAAGTGTCAAAGCTCCAGGTTTATTGATCAAATACAAATTCCACCAGGTACCATGTTCCTAAAGGTTTAGACTGGACCGAAGGATTAGCCTAGACCTCTTGATTACTGGTTAAGCGACATTAACTTTACACCACTGTCTCCATATTAAAAACATATAAAATAGAGCAATTTCACTGCATTAACCAATGAAACATCTTAAATCAACTTGAATAGAAAGGATAGCTTCTTTTCTACCTTCTTCCATCTAATTCCTGAACGTCACCAACTTTACTTCTAATGCCAATAACAACTTGCATTCAGATAGCACCTTTGTATAATAAAATGTTTCAAATCACTTGACAGCGGAGTGATCAGACAATGTGAAGCATTCATGGATTTCGTTGTATTCAAGTCTGAAACCATTAATTGACACCTCCACAAAATATCCTGATCATTTCCTACGAGACAACAGTAACTACACTTCAAAACTACTTCACGGCTTATTAGATCTCACTGCAATTATGTGATATTCCTTTAATGATCATACTCATGATGTGATCACCATATCAGTGCATGTGACCAAATAATATAAAGCTCCTAGTCTCCATTTTAGTGAGCTCTGTTCTCTTGCAGTATGACAAACTGTGGGAATTGACAGAATTCATCCTGAAATTTGAGAGGGAGAAGCTGGCATCAGATGTATTAGTACTACAATTCAGTAAAGATAATTGCAAAGGTGTAACAGAGGAGCAAGACAGAGTTGACTGGAAAGGAAACCTAGCACAGAAAATGGAGAAGCTGCATTGGCAGGAGTTTCTGGGTATAATTTGGGAGGCACAATTGATATGTGTTCCAAGGAAGAGAGAAACATACTAAGGTGAGGATGAAGCAACTATGGCTGAAAAGGTAACTCAGGAATAGCAGGCTCTTGTGGTACAGTGGTAGTGCCCCTACCTCTTGACCAGGAGGCCCAGGTTCAAGTCTTACCTGCTCCAGAGGTGTGTGATAGCATCAATAGACAGGTTGATTAGGCAATTTAAAAAAAACAAAAGAAAAAGTATATAATGTGGTGAACATTAGTGGGGAATTAGAGGACTGGGAAGACTTAAAATCCAGCAGTGGGTAACTTAAAAAGCAACCAGGGAGATGATGAAATCTAAGGGTAAACTAGCTAATAATAGAAAATTGTAAGAGTTTTATTAGATATAAAAAGTACAAGAGAGGCAAGAATGGACATTAGATTGTTGTAAAATGAGGCAGGAGAAGGATGAATTGAATAGACACTTTTCATCAATTTTTATGGTGAAAGAGCAGTAGCATACCAGAACCTCCAGAGTTAGAGGGCAGAGTACAGTGTATGTGCCATTAGTAAGGAAAAGATGCTGGGGAAGCTGAATGGTCTGAAGATGAATAAATCACCCAGATGAGATGGACTTCATCCCAGAAAGAGATTGCTGAGGAGACTGTGGAACCATTAATGGTGATCTTTTAAGAATCAGTGGAGTGAGGCAGTGTGCCAGAGGACTGACTGGACAATGTTTAACGTAACCACCTGTTTAAGAAGGGAGGGATGCAGAAGGCAGGAAATTATAGGCTAGTAGCCTGACTGGAGTGCATTATTAAGGTTGGTTTGTGCAGTACTTAGAAGTGCATGGTAAATTAGAGTTGAGTCAACGGGGCTTTGTCAATGAGAAGTCATGCCTGACAAATCTATTAGGATTTATTTTATATACATTCACTTGCTAGGCCAGCTTTATTTCCTGTTCCTAATTGGCCAGAGGACAGTGGAGAGTCAACTATATCGCTGTGAGTTTGGAGTCACATGTAAGGAAGACCACGCAAGGATGGCAGTTTCTTTCTCTAAAGAAAATTAGTGAACCAAATGGGTTTTCAAACAATCAACAATGAATTCAAAGATTCTTAATTACAGATATTTTACTGAATTCAAATTTAACTATCTGCCCCAGAACATTACCTGGGTCTCTGGATTAACAGTCCAGTGATAATACCACTAGGCAATCGCCTCCCCCCTTGAGGAGTGTGTTAAATAAAGGAAAGTCAGTGGATGCAATCTTGAATTTAGACTGCATTTGGAACACTGGAAGATGTTTCCACTAATTAGAGTGAAGGGATGACCCTTTAGAATTGAGATGAGGGGGAATTTCTTTAGCCAGAGGGTGGTGAATCCGTGGAGCTCATTGCCACAGAAGGCAGTGGAGGCCGAGTCATTGAGGAACTTAAGACAGGAATAGATAAGTTGTTGATTATAAGAGGATGAAGGGTTTCTCTCTGAGACTTAATAACGTTTCTCATGCCATTGTTCAAATGTGCTTCATTAATTACCTACCACATCCATATGGCGGCCCTCTTATCTGATACTAACCTGATTCTCTCATTCGCCATAGTTACAAATGCTAACCATTGCCAGGATCCTTGTCACCAGGAGAGGCCTTAAAAGACTGTTGTGCACCCGGTAAAGTTCTGACAGTTAAAAATGGCTCACAGTATTTTCCCCAGACAAGGCAGATAAGGGAAAATTGGTACCCTTCTTTGTGGACCGTAAGATGCAGGAACAGAGGTAGGCCATTCAGTCCAGTGAGTTTACTCTGCCATTCAATGAAATTATGGTTGATCTGATAATCCTCAACTCCACTCTCCACTTTCTTACCCTGTTCCCATACTGTTTAGAAATCAGTCTATCTCAACCTTAAATATACTTAACCACCCAGCCTCAACAGCCCTCTCAGTAAAGAATTCCACAGATTCACTACTTTCCCTCGTGCTAACATCCTTCATGGGGAGAACCTCAGAAAATGTAACCAAATGCTAGTTAGCAATCTCTTTGCATCATCTATGCTGATCTGCTGAGACTGCTTGCAAAAATAAGTGCCATATAACTGTAGCAGATGGATGTCTTGATAATGCTAATAAGAAGATTAGAACTAGGAGCAGGAGTAGGCCATCTGGCCCCTCAAGCCTGCCCCGCCATTTAATAATATCATGGCTGATCTTTTTGAGATCAGCTCCATTTACCCACCCACTCACCATAACCCTTAATGCAGAATTAGTAACGCTAATATTGAGTTCTGAGGATGTGTCACTGGACCTGAAACATTAACTTTGATTTCTTTCCATAGCTGCTACCAGGCTTGCTGAGCATTTCCAGCAATTTCTGTTTGTTTGTGTTAGTAATGCACCTGACTGATATCTTCCTAACAGAAACATCAGGAGTAGGTGGCCATTTAGTCCCTCAGGCCTCTGGAACCATTCTAGATCATTTATCTCAAAATCATTAACCCAAACTATCTTGGTAACATGAATATTTGAAAATCTATTGGTCTCTGTCTTGAACATACTCAATTATGGAGCTTCCACAGTCTCCCAGTTATGGTCTTCCACAAATTCACCACCCCCTGAATGAAGAAATACCTCTTCATCACTTATCTGTTGCTATCTTAGAGACACTTAATGACATAGTGTCACAGAAGGCTGTGGAATCTGAGGCCCACAGATGAACCAATTTCTGGAGAAATTGCTCCTCATCGCAGTACTAAAGGGTCATCCTTTCATTTTGAGGCAATGCCCTTGGTTCCTAGTCTCTCCTACTGGAGGAAGCATCTACAATAAAGATTAATGGGTATGATCTTATAGTCATATCTGTGTAACGGGAACATGGAAGTCATAGCTGGGGACCAAATATTCAGGAGTATGTGACTTTCTGATAGGACAGATGGGGTACCGTTGTTCGTGTGGGATGGAATAAGAAGGTTAGTGAGAAGTGATTTTGAATTGGAGGATGTAGAATGCATTTGGTTGGAGGTAAGAAATAGTGGGGAAGAAAAGACTAGAGTAGTCTATAGGCCTCCTAACAGTAGCTATTCAGTGGGACAGAGAATAAGTTAGGAGATAATGGGGGCACACAACAAAGGCAGTACATTTATTGTCGTAACTTAATCATCATCGAGATTGGGATAGTCACATTAGCAGAGGAAACCATGAGGAAGAATTCATAGAGTATTTTCAGGACATTTTCCTAGAACAATATGCTGTAAATCAATCAGGGATCAGGCTATTTTGGATCTGGTGATGTATAATGAGGCAGGTTTAATAAAATATCTCAGTAAAAGATCCCCTTGGAAAGAGTAACCATAACATGGCAGAATTTAGCATTCAGTTTGAGAGGGAGGAACTTGGTTTAGAAAGAGCTATGCTGAAGAATGAGGGCACAGCTTAGCAGAATAGATTGGGGTAGGGGTTTATTAGCAAAGATGGTCAAGAAATGATAATCATTTAATAAAATATTTCATGGCTCACAGCAAAGACATTGCAGTGAGGATTCTAGGAAGGCGATATAAGCCAATCATGGTTAACCCAGGAAGTCAAGGATAGCATCAGATTGAAAGATAAAATATACAATGTGGCAAAGATCTGTAGTAAGTCAGAGGATTGGAAATGTTTTAAAAATTGACAAAAGACATTCGAAAAAAATAACAAGTGAGAAAATAAACTTTGAAAGGTAAACTTGCAAGTAAGTCCAAGATAAACAGCAAGAGCTTCTTCAAATATGTAAAAAGGAAGAGAGAAGCCAAAGTGAGTGTAGGGCTCTTAGAGATTAAGTTGGGAAAATAATAATAATAATAATAATAATAATAATCATCATCATCATCATCAGGAGCCGGGAAATGGAAGAGGAATTGATTAAATGCTTTGCATCAGTCTTGAAATAGAAGCCACTAAGAGCATCCCTAAATTGCTAAATATTCAAGGGGGATTAAAAAAAGGAAATAAATACAGTAACAATCACTAGAAAAAAAATTGCTGGGCAAGCTAATAGGACTAAAGACTGATGGGCCCTCTGGACCTGAATGAATGCAACCTAGGATATAAAGGAGGTGGCTGTCGAAATTGTGGCCAGTTAGCTTACTATCCCCTGTTATTGGGAAAATGTTATTCTACTATAAAGTATGTAATAGACCATTTAGAAATGCATAATATAATCGAGCATAATATAATTATAACTTCTTGAAGGGGAAATCATGTCAGACAAGTTTACTAAAATTCTTTTGAGGAGGTAAAATTGGATAAAGAAGCAGCAGTGGATTTTCAGAAGGTAATGTGCCACATATTATGCTGCTTAGTAAGAATGAGAGCCCATGGTGTTGGAGGTAGTATATTAGCATGGATACAGGATTGGTTAACTGATAGAAGACGGGGGGGAGGATGAAGGACAATTTTAGAATGGCAACCAGTTGTATCAGTGTTGGAGTCACAATTAATAGCTGAGCTGAGGAAAGTGAATGTACTATAGCCAAGTTTGCAGGTCATACAAAACTGACGTGCAAGACAAGTGCGAAGATGACACAGATCTTGCAGAGGGATATAGACAGTTGGGTGATTGGGCAAAAACTTGGCAGGTGGAATATAATGGGGGAAATGTGAGGGTATGTATTATGGCAGGAAGAATACAGGAGGTGAATATCATTTAATTGGGGGGGGGGGCGGGGAGAAACTGCAGAAAGCTACAGAAGAGGGATTTGGGAGCCCTTGCCCATACATAACAAAATGTTAACATCCAAGTTCAGCAGGTAATAGGGAAAACAAAAGGAATGTTGGCCTTTATTTCAGAGTCAGAAGTCACACGTCAGGTGAACCTGACAAAACAGCAGTGCTTTGAAAGCTTGTGATTTCAAATAAACCTGTTGGACTATAGCCTGGTGTCATGTGATTTCTAACTTTGTCCACCCAGTCCAACACCAGAACCTCCACATTGCTATATTCCGTTCTCTCTAAAATAAAGTTATTTTGCTATACAAGGTACAAGTCAGACTACAACTGGCATAGTGTGAACAGTTGTGGACCCCTTACTTTAGGAAAGGTGTGCTGGCATTGGAAGCAGTCAGAGAAGGTTCAGTAGGCTGATACTAGTATGGAGGGACTGTCTTATGAGCAGAGGCCAAATAAATTGGGCTGTACTTGTTGGAATATTAGAATGAAAAGTGGCCTTATTGAAACATACAAGATTTTTGGAGGACTTAACAGGGTAGATGCATAAAATTATGTAGGTGTAGGTGGCATAATCTTGGAATAAGCTGAAATATTTAAAACAGATGAGGAATTTATTCTGAGGGTTGTGAATTGGCCAAATTCTTAACCACAGAGGGCTATTGAGCCTAGGTCATGGAGTATGTTCAAGTCTGAGACGCATTTTTCAATCAGTAAGGGTATCCAAATTTATGATAAAAAGGCAGGAAAGTGGAGTTGAGGATTATCAGATCAGTCATGATCTCAATGAATGGCAGAGCAGATTTGATTGGTTGGATCACCTACTTCTGCTCCTATGTCATCTTATCTCAAGTGTCTGTCCTCGATATCAAGAACCCTAATGAAATTGAAGTCACAAGGAATTGGTAAGGGTTGGCGGTGGTATTTGGGGGTGGACAATCTTCAACTCCTTTAACAACAACCTTCTCCACAACATAATGTCAGAAGGAAAGATATTCGTTGATGATTGCACAGCATTCAGTAGCATTTGCATTTCTCAGAGACTGAGGTAGTCAGTGTCAGCATTTGGCCCTGGAGGATGTCCAGTGGAGATTCACACAGATGATGCCTGGAATGGTAGGTTTATCGTAAATAAAGACATTTGGCCCTGGAGGATGTCCAGTGGAGATTCACACGGATGATGCCTGGAATGGTAGGTTTATCGTACAATGAACAGCTAACGATCCTGGGATTGTATTCATTGGAGTTTAGAAGGTTGAGGGGAGATCTAATAGAAACTTACAAGATAATGTATGGCTTGGAAAGGGTGTACACTGGGAAGTTGTTTCCGTTAGGTGGGGAGACTAGGACCTGTGGGCACAGTCTTAGAATTAGAGGGGGTAAATTTAAAACGGAAATGAGAAGATATTTGTTCAGCCAGGGAGTGGTGGGCTTGTGGAATTCATTGCCACGGAGTGCAGTGGAGGCCAGGACGTTAGATGCCTTCAAGGCAGAGATCGACAAATTCTTGATCCCACAAGGAATCAAGGGCTATGGGGAGAGTGCAGGGAAGTGGAGTTGAAATGCCCATCAGCCATGATTTAAATGGTGGAGTGGACTCGATGGGCCAAATGGCCTTACTTCCACTCCTATGTCTTATGGTCTTATCTCAGTCTAAATTGTCCACCTGACAGAGACAGTGTCTCCTGGTGTGAGACAAGTCCCACTAGTCCCAGCCTGGGAAAACACCCTTTCTGCATCTGCCTTTGATAGTATCTTAATAATTTTATAAGTTTCAACAAGATCACCGTCATTCTTATATACCCCAGAGAATAAAGACACAGTCTCCCAATCTCTATTCATGGGCAGTCCCATCACACCAGGAATTAGTCTAGTGAACATCCGCTGTTCTCCCCCTATATACAAGAACCAGCTCAAGACAGACTTTAAAAGTCTTTTTCAAAGAGTCAACGTTGGCGCTGCATGTTAAACTACTTCAATAACTGCAACAACTGTATTAGTGGCTTTGATAGACACTGAACTGAATGCAAAAATGCTGAAAGAACTGCGGATGTTGGAAATCTGAAACAAAAAATAGAAATTATTGGAAAATCTCAGCAGGTCTGGCAGTATCCATGGAGAGAAGTCAGAGCTAATGTTTCATGTCCACTAATCCTTCTTCAGAATTGATGGCAGAACATAGAACTGCACAGCACATGAACAGGCCCTTCAGCCTGCCCTCGGTCCAAATCTCTTCATTCCTTGCATATTCATGGACTTAGCTAAAAAGTCCGTTAAATGGTCCGATCATATCAGCCTCCACCATTACTCCTGGCAGCGCCTTCCAGACTCTTGCCACTCTCTGTGTGAAAAAAAACTTGCCCCTCTCATCTCCTTTGAACTTTCCCCCTTAAATGCATGCCCCCTAGTATTAGACATTTCAAGTCTGGGAGAAAGATTCGGACCGTAAATGCTACCTGTGCATTTCATAACTTTACAGATTTCTGTCAAGTTTCCCTTCAACATCCATCACTCCAGAGAAAATAACCTGAGTTTTCCCAAGCCTCTCCTCATAGCCCATACTCTCTAATCCAAGCACCATTCTGGTAAACCTCTTCTGCCTCTCTCCAAAGTCTCCACATCTTTCCTGTAATGTGACGGCCAGAAATGAATGCAATACTCTAAGTGTGGCCTAACCAAAGTCTTTTAAAGCTGCAACATGACATTCCAACTCTTGTACTCAACTCCCTGACAAATAAACGCAAGGATGCCATATGCCTTCCTTACCACTCTATCTGTGGCCACTTTCTGGGAGCGATGGACTTGAACCCCAAGATCCTTCTGTATATCAATGCTGTTCAGGGCCCTGTCATTAACTATAGACTTTTCCTTAATATTTGATCACCCAAAGTGCAGCAGCTCACACTTAGCTGGATTAAACTCCATCTGTCATTTTCTGCCCACATCCTCAACTGGTCTGTATCCCACTGCATCCTTTGACAACCTTCGACACAATCCACAACTGCACTGATCTTTGTGATCAGAGATAATGGGAACTGCAGATGCTGGAGAATCCGAGGTAACAAAGTGTGGAGCTGGATGAACACAGCGGGCCAAGCAGCATCATAGGAGCACAAAAGCTGACGTTTCGGGCCTAGATCCTTCATCAGAAAAGGGGGATGGGGAGAGGATTCTGAAATAAATAGGGAGAGAGGGGGAGGCGGACCGAAGATGGATAGAGGAGAAGATAGGTGGAGAGGAGAGTACAGGTGGGGAGGTAGGGAGGGGATAGGTCAGTCCGGGAAGGCGGACAGGTCAAGGGGGTGGGATGAGGTTAGTAGGTAGGAAATGGAGGTGCGGCTTGAGGTGGGTGGAGGGGATAGGTGAGAGGAAGAACAGGTTCAGGAGGTGGTGACGAGCTGGGCTGGTTTTGGCTTCCTCTACATTGGGGAAACCAAGCGGAGGCTTGGGGACCACTTTGTAGAACACCTCCGCTCGGTTCGCAACGAGCAACTGCACCTCCCAGTCGCGAACCATTTTAGGTCCCCCTCCCATTCCTTCGACGACATGTCCATCCTGGACCTCCTACAGTGACATAATGATGCCACCCGTAGGTTGCAGGAACAGCAACTTATATTCCGCTTGGGAACCCTGCAGCCCAACGGTATCAATGTGGATTTCACCAGCTTCAAAATCTCCCCTCCGCCCACAGCATTCCAAAACCAGCCCAGCTCGTCCCCGCCTCCCTAACCTGTTCTTCCTCTCAACACAGACACAGAATGAATCCTCATGCTGAATACGCCATTCCCAAACTGAGCCATAAGAGGTGGCAATAAGGTACGAAACAGGGACCCTATCATTGTCCAAATGGGAGCTGAAAAAATAGAAGTGAAGATTCACATCACAGGATTGAGGCATTTCCTAGTGGCTGAGATTAGGGGCATTTGTGTGGCTGCACTCACAAATTCAAGCTGTCAAGTGAACCGGAGCAAAAATGGAGAAAATTTAGAGAAATGGAAAAAATACTGCATGGAAAAATAGATTAAAAGTCCTTCCTTCATACTGTATCATGACAACCAATATTACATTAAATTTTTGTCAGCACAGTCATATTTTTCATCTGCATTATTCATGAAGACAACATTTTTGCTGCTCTGTAGGATATTCTCTAGTTACTGGGAGTTCATGTAAGGTCACATGCTTAAATGAATGTGTTCCTTGGCCACTATATTCAACATAAAAGATGGGAGGTGGAACGGAATAGTGTTTGTTAAATGTGCAGTAACGTATTAGTACTCTACAGGGATTCAGGAGAGGAAGATTAGCTCTGCTCACCAGGCTTCAGCATAGCAAAGCTGACCAAGGGTCACCTCTTATCACTAATCTGCTGTCTGTGTAAGTTGTTTTTGATAAGTACAAATACAACTTTCTCTTCCAATAGATATGAAGAGCCTGCAGAATGAGATCCTTTAAAAGCTGCTCCACTGCTAATTCCTTGGTGGCTTCATTTATTAACTGGAAATGCATTTGGATATTAAAAAGATGTTCCTTAGTGACTGTGTAGTCAAAACCTAGAACTGCAATGAAGTAAATTAACAATATGGCCAGAGGAAAATTTAAGAATCTGTACATTTTTTCATTGAGTTGCAACATTACAAAACAGCAATTATTAATATGTTCTGTTCACAGGAAGTGACCAAAAAATACATTGAATCTTTGTACAAAGTGTTCCCAGAAAGAAGTGAGTTCCAAGACACTCATGTTATAACTGAGAAAATCAGCTAATATTGTGAACCAAAACTAGCAGTATAAAAATATTTCAATGCTGCAGATTTGCAACTTGCATGTATGTAAAAGTATAAAACATTGAAGTTTTTCCCTCAATTTTGTCCAGCAGAATCACTCGTGTTTACAATGCCAGAAAAGACCATTGGGCCCAGAGTCTTTAGTATTTCATCACTTTATAACAAACGTAAATTAATCCTGTTGACCATCCTATTCCTTAAAGACTTTATTTCAACAACAGTTTTCATTTATATAGCACTATTAGAACAGTAAAATACACTAAGACATTTCACAGGAGCATTAGCAGATACTGTGTGACATTGAGCCAAAAGTGTGCCAAAGAGTTGGATTTTAAGGAAATAAAGAAAAAGACAGAAGTGGAAAAAAGGCAAGGTTTAAACGAGGAATTCTAGAGATATTATCTTGGCAGTGCTGATGGTGGGGCAATTAAAATGGAAGGACCACATATATCTCAAAGGAGCGTATTTACCTTGACACGAAAGGCCTTGGAGAGATTTCAAAATTGAACATTTGAAAATGAGACTGAAACCCACCAATAATCAATAATTACAGAGGCACTGGGTGAATGAGTTTGCTGTCTATTCATAAGGCACAATTCAGGCATGCGTTGGAATATTCTTCACTTTCTCGGAATGGTGCAGCTCCTACAACATTCAAGATGATCTTCACCATCCAGGGCAAAGTAACCTACTTGCCTGGACGCCCCATCCACCACCTTAAACATTTACTCCGTCCACCACAAATACACAGTAGCAGCCATGTGTGCCATCCACAAGATGCACTGCAGCAACTCACCAGATTGCTTCCAGAGCTTCCAGGTTAGAAGGAGGTGGTCTTGATATCAGAGCAGCTATGCAGTTTGAAACTCAGCTCAGTATTATGAATAGATTTGATTCACACTCAGTCAGTGGTTAGGCAGACAGATGGAGTCAGTGACAAGGGAATCGAGTTTGTGGGGAAGATTGAATTCAATGGCATTTTTAAGAGGTATTCAATTGGAAGATGTTTCCACTCATCCAATAATGCTGCTTGTTTAATTATTGAATACAAATCAAAAGGTATTGGAAGATTTCAGAGGTGTATAATGGGGCAGTTGTCAGCTTAGCCTCCATGTTTTTTTCAAATAATGCTGCTGAGGAGCAGCACACAGATAAGAAGCAGAAGGGCAGGCACCAGGAGAGACCCATGGGAGACACCAGAAATAACAGCATAAAGGCAGAAGGAAGCCATCGAGGATGGCAAAGTGATGCAGCATGCAACATTGAGCATAAAGCAGAAACATCTGCTGAGGATTGTATTTCAAAGTTCTTCTGGAGATGTTTAAAAGCAGAAAGTGTTGCTCTATTGTTTGTTCAATGTTGTTTTATGCAGTGGCATTGCATTCAGTGTAGGCCAGCTCTGTAGCTTAGTCTAGGTTTCTGACAGCAGCCATGAGTCATATCTGGAGTGGACATTACTTGTCACTCAATAGCCAGCCTAGTTGGAATAAAGGCAGCATAGAGGATTGATGCAAAACAATACATACATTATAATCTTATCATTGAAACTCAAAATGCTAATTCAAATCAATATTAAATAATATGAACAGGACCACACAGGGTAAACAATGGAAGGATTTTTCCAATGACCAAAGAGTCCAGAACCAGCGGTCACAGTCTAAGGAGATGGGGTAAGCCATTTAGGACTGAGTCGATGAGACATGTCTTCACCCAGACAGTGCTGAACGTATGGAATTCTCTACTACAGCAAGTGGTGGAAGCTAAAACATTGAACATTTTCAAGATGGGATTAGATACAGTTCTCTGGGCTAAAGGAATTAAAGGTATAGGGAGAAAGCAGGAACATGGTACTGAATTGGATCATCTTGAATGGCAGAGCAGGCTTGAAGGACAGAAGGTTGGACCGAAAGCCTATTCTTGCTTCTTTTTTCTATGTAAAATTCATTCACATCTTCACAGCTCTTCCATGTTCAACAATAGATGGTTTGGAAAATACAGCACTTTTTCTGTTAATCCACCTAAGATATTTCAATGCAGCTACTTGGAAAACTGGATGCATTGTATTAGCTTGCGCTCAAGTGGTTCCCACAGAAACTTCCAGGGAGCAAAGAAGTGTGATAATCATATTAGTGAAATATACTTACAATTTTGTTTTGTGCTAAGTATAAAAGAAAGCCCCAAACTATTTTGGGTGCAATAAACCAAATTTTACTATCTCCCCTGTGCAAGCTCCTCTTTTGTGACAAACTCACAATTTGAATTAAGGTCGATTTTCTTATTTATATTGTTCCTAACAGCATATCCCTTTGGTTGCATACAACAGGAAGGTACTGATTGGTACCCAACCAGACTATGCATGTCAATTCAATACACAGAATCCAACAGTAGGTATTATTCCACAATTGGTCAACATTTGCTAAATAATCAAGGGTGTGCAAAGAACCACATTGACAACCAATTTAGAACTGGCAGTCGGGTTTGCAGTGTAGCACACTTGCACATTCTGTCTTTGCAGACAGAAAAAAGTCTATGCTCTGACTGTGCCTATTTCAACTCATTAAAGTAGATGAAAGCCTTTTTCTGGTTCGCCCCTTGGGGCAATGCCTTGATCAAAGTCAATCTATCTTGTTCAATATTTAAACAAAGCTTGGGAATAATTGTCAGTCATCATTTAGCTGGTGCATTCTCCAAGGCAATGTTTTTCCAATTAGAGATCACTTGCCAATCAATTAGCGACTCACCAAAACGTCAGCTCTCCTGCTCCTACGATGCTGCTTGGCCTGCTGTGTTCATCCAGCTCTACACCTTGTTGTACTGTATAAATATTGATTTCCCTTTACATTCTTCACCTTGCATCAATTGTTGTGAATTCTTCCGTTGAGTGCCAAACAATGAGTTTCAACAAAATGATTTTTTTTTCAGTAATACACATTGTGTGCAACCAAATGACTAACTATTTCATATCATGTGTCTCAGAACATCCCAAAGCATTTCATGTACAATTAGTTACATTCAAGCCCAATCATTGTCATGATGTGGAGAAATGGTACAGCAATTTTATATACCACAAGATCCATTTACTGTGATAGAATAAATGACCAGTTAATTTGCTAAAAATAGTATTTCAGCTCAATGAAAATTTTACTACAAGTCTTAATTGGTACAAAGTCTACATGGCTCTCACCCCCATCTCTGCTCACTGACCGTCATTGATTTCCAGTCAATTTCTCAACTGTAGAATTCTTGTTGCTGCTTTCAAATTCTTAACACATCCTTTTCCTTTTCTCTAATTGTTCTCTAATTGTCACAAAAGAGGAGCTTGCACAGGGGAGATAGTAAAATTTGGTTTATTGCACCCAAAATAGTTTGGGGCTTTCTTTTATACTTTCTCCACATCCTTTTCTCTAATTTCCTCCATTCCTACAACTCTGAGATCTACATGCTCTTTCACTTCTGGACTCTGGTGCATCCTTGATTTCAAATGTTCTGCCGTTGGCAGCCATTCATTTGACAGATTTGACATCAAACTTAGGAATTCTCGCCCTTAAACTTTTCCATCTCTCACCTCTTACAATTTACCTGGTTGACCCAATCCAATATCTCTTCAAGTGGCTCAGTGTCAATTTTTTCTCAGTAATCATTCCTGTGAAGTGTTACCATTTCAGGGTCTTATATAAATGTAAGTTGTTGTACTTGATAAATTAATTCAAGCCAGGAGATCAGGAGAACAATTTTAATGAGAATCATAAAATCCACCTAAGTTGTTAAAAAGGTGTTCAGTTTAGTCTTATTCCCATTGTATTTGACTTCTCTAGGACTAGGAGAACACATGTTCAGGAAATGGTGTTTGACTCAAAAAATCCAAACAGAAAGCAAGAAAAAAGAATGCAAAATGGGCATATTTCTTTTAAATTTAAAGTAGACATATAATTTCCCATTTGCCTTGTCTTAAGAATGTTGCCAGGACAATCACTTGCATACAAGTGCTCTCCAAAATTTAAATTTCACAATGCTCAAAGAATTTCACTTATGGTCATTGCTTTTCAGGTAAATTGTTCTGCATCTGCACACTTTGTTATTTACTTAGCAAATTGCACTTGCCCATAGCACCTACCATTTAAATGTGACCAAGTAAAATTTGGCAAAATTGTTGCAGCAGTCAATTGAGCAATGTGCTTCATGGTTGCTATGTAGCAAAGCGACTCCTGTTTGATGTTTCACAAGGGATGACTACACCATGTTGCAGTTAAATCTATGATTTACATTTTTATTGTCTTTTTACTCATTCACAGGAAGTGGGTGTCACTGATTAGGTTGGCATTTATTGTCATCAGTATTGAGAAAGCTGCCTTCTTGAACTGCTGCAATGAGTACAGTGAAATTATAACTTCGCTGCTGTTCGGAAGGGTATTCAACGATTTTGACTCAGAAGCAGTGATGGAAAGACAAAATATTTTCATGTCAGGACAGTTTGTGATTTGAAGGTGAAATGTGGAAATGGTGGTCTTCTCGTGCCTGCTGTTCTTGTCCTTCTAGGTGGTCAAAGCTGCAGGTTGTTTAGATGCTGTTGAATTGGTATTGGGAAGTACCTGCAGCGCATCTTGTACGGCCACTGTGTGCAAATGCTGGAGAGAGTGAGTGTCTAAGCTGGCAAGTTCAGCACATATAAAGTAGGCTGCTTTGTGCTGAATGTTAAGATATCCGTGTTGTTGGAGCTGCATTCACCTAGCCACTCCTGACTTTTGCCTTGTACGTGGTGAACCGATTTTGGCTAAGCAAGCTCCCCACTGAGGAATTTACTGCCTCTAACCTGCCTTTGCAGACATGGTATTGACATGGTTGCCCCAGGTTAAGCTTCAAGCAACGGTAACCCCCAGGATGTCAATGGTAACAGAATTCATTGATGCTATTGCCACTGACTGTCAAGGGGAGCTGGTTAGATTCTCTTTTGTGAGAGATAATCATCGCCTGGCATTTTTATGGTGCTAATGTTATTTTCCACTTATTCTCTCAAGTCTGAACGTTGTCCAGGTCTTGCCACATATGGCATGGATTACTCAGTATCTGAAGTGATATAAATGGCACTGTCAGGCAGTCGCTTTATTTAAAAAAACCTGGGGGCTGAAATTCAAAGGACTGGTTTTAAAAAAAATTGAAAAAGAATGACTGCAGCTTTGAAAGCAAGTAACCTGACACCCATTGCAGACATCATGTAAACAACTGCTGAGCAAGCAGTAATAGTAGACTTGCACATGACTTGAAGCAGAGGGGGTGTACTGATGCAGCTTTGGCTGGCAACAAGAAGTTGATTGATCAATGGGACTAGTAACCAATTATCAATAACAGACACCGTTTTGCCTGAGAACAACTGTGTGTTTGGTTTTTAAATAAGTGAACAGCTTGAGGCCGGAAACAAGTTACTTAAGCGAAAGAGAGAGATGCATTCACTTCTTCCCAGCTCAGGAGCAGTTTTTCTGTTCTCTACAGTCAAAATTAATTGTAAGCCTGAAAAAGACTAGCTTATCAGCAACAGTTATGTTCTGTGACTTTTACCTGATAAGTCAGAGATCCTTTATAAATCTACCAGCCACTTTGTGTCTCTCAACAATTGGTGGGAGCATCCAGAGAAAGAGGAGTGAAGCTACATACAGGGATGCAGAAGCATCATAAAGATCATCATAACAACAAGAGGTGGGAACAAAGAGTACTGATTTTTTTTTCAGTTTTCTACCCCTTTTTGCCCAGGTTGTGTTACTACCTAAATCAACAGCACCATCAATGGGTTTTTACCAAAAGAGAAACTTTGTAGAATGGAAGGATTTCCATTCACTGTTTTTTGCTGTTACCTTCTTTCCTGAAAATGAATGGCTCCAAGAATGTAATTTGTACCATTTTGCAGCTCAACTGAGAATTAAGAATGCTTAAGTTTACCTTGTCTATGTAGCATCAGCCTCAAAGCATCCCTCTAAAAGACTTCAGGCCAACAGATCAACAACAAATAAATCTGTTAGATATGAACAGAATTTATGGATATATTTTATCACTGGACTTACTTCCAAATTTATATCTTTGGAAGTAGCAGGCACGTGCTAAAGAATGTTTGTCGCCAATTTCCAAACAGTTTGTTTCATCTTACGTGGCAGATGATGTTCCTTTCATCACGTCCTCCACTGAAGAAGTCTCACACGCAGAAGTGACAGCTTTTACACAAGAAAGTGTATCAAACCTACAGCTCCAGTCTGTAGCTTCTCTGACTTGAGCATGTGTGCAAGACAGAAAATTTCCTCCTTCGTTGGGACATTTGGCTGACATTTCACCTTCAATGTTTCCAGTGTAGAAATTGGTAAGGAGCTCTGTGCCACGAGTTTATGCTGAGAGTTCTGCCAACAGCTCCATGATTTTTTTTACCCATTAACTTCAATGGCAAAGCATCACAGGCAACAATCCCAGTTTCCAGAGTTTGACTCGAAAGTGCATTTTTTAAAATACATGTGTCAACTTGGCTTACTTATATAAATCAAAAGGTTGAAGTCTTACTTTAGAGATTTGAGCATACATTCCAAAAATGAAATACAGGGCAGCACTAAGAGGGCACTGCAATGTCATTGGCACCATCCTTTAATCCAAAAACCAGTGCCTTTGGGGTGTTGTGGGGTTGGCGGGGGGGGGGGGGGGGGCGGGGGGGGGGCGGTGGTTGTTTTGAACTCCTCACAACATGGTTCTAAATAGAGCTATAGAGTTCCGGTGTCTCCAGGCCACATTTCCTCTCTCAACAAACAGTGGAAAATCAGATTATCTGGTCCTGTACTTCTTTATTCTTTACAGATAAAATCCCTATAACACCCAAAGAAATTAAACCAATGGACAAGATTTTACTTCAAGATTTCTACTATAATAAACAAATTAAAATTAATGCAGCTGAAACATTAATTAACAGGTAGCTGATATATCCAACCAAAGAAAGAAAAATAAAACATAGCAGTTGCCTGAGGACTAATTGGTCAGAGACAACACGTGGTAAGGGGCAAGATTGGCGTGATATGGATTTCATGTAATTTCAACTTATGTAGAAATTAAACCTCCACTGTTGGCCCCACTGCATCACAAACTAGCTGTCCAGCCAACCTAACTAACCAAAAAGATACCACTTACATTAACAATTGGAACCAGAAAGTAACTTTATTAAACACTTTTATTCTATGTCACACCTCTGACAAATACTTTGCATTAAAAGACAGTCTCAAAAGTTACTCTTAGCTCTCAGTAGAGGTTCATCACTCCCTGACATGACAGGTGGAAATTTCCACTGTCCACTCTGTGGTGGGCATTATGGCGCAATTCAGCTTTGCCAATCCACTAACCTGCACATCTATGGGCTGTGGGAGGAAACCGGAGCACCTGGAGGAAACTTACGCAGACATGGAGAGAATGAGCGAACTCCACACAGACAGTTGCCCAAGGCTGGAATCAAAACCAGGTCCCTGACGCAGTGAGGCAGCAATGCTAACCAATGAGCCACTGTGTTGCCCCAAAATCTCCACAATAATTCTCTCTCTCTCCCAGGTCAGAAAAACACTCAAGAAAGTTGAAACCATCTAGGACAAAGTAGCCCCCTTTATTCGCACTATATCCACAAACATCCAATTCATCCACCACCAATGCTCACTGTCAAAAGTGTACACTGTCAACAAGATGCACTGCAGAAATTCACCACGGCTCCTCAGACCACTTCCAACTAGAAGGGTTAAGGCAGCAGATACATGGGAAAATCACCACCTTCAAGTTCCCCTCCAAACCATTCACCAATTTGGAATAGATTGCTTTTTCTTCACCATTGTTGGGTCAAAATCCTGGAAATCCCTCCTTAACAGAATTGTGAATCCACATACAACACATGGGCAGCAGCGGTTCAAGAAGGCAGCTCACCACCATCTTCTCCAGGGCAACTAGGAATGGCAATAAAGGTTGCCCAGCCAGCAAAGCCACATCCAATGAGTGAATTAAAAACAGTCCTGATGAGCCAGAATTCCAGAGATTCTTCACTTTGACCCCTTTAAATTGATTAGTTGGCTCTCATAAAAATGTTTCTCACCATAGAAAATCAACTTTTGGTCTCCAACATTTCTTACATAACATAGAAGACCCCACCTGAACGCATTACTATTTCAGTGTCTACCCCCATGGTAACCTAAGATCATAAGATCACCCCCTAAAGCCAAGAGCCCGGAATTCTGATGATATATTCCTTCGCAGAATTCTCAGTTTTATTTTGCAGTAATGGTATATTTTAAAAGGGAATGGTCTTGCATGTTTCAGTGTTCATGACATTTTGGAAATCCTGAGTACTTGATAGGTTCAATATATTTTTAATATAAATGCAGAATGTAAGACTAGAATTAATATACCAATTTTACAAATGCTAACACAAATACAGTAATGGCTGAACCTGGGAGACAGGAATCTATTGTGCAGTACTTCATTCATATTTGTACAATTTCTTTCTTTACTGTTTATCCCCTTGGATGTCACTTGTCACTGAACACATACTTTCACTTGGAATAATGGGACTGTTCAGGTCATAGGCACTCTAATAATCAGGAATGTTCTCTCAAAAGGCAGCAGTGATTATCATTACAGCATCCAATTAAGGGAAATTACAAATTAGGCTGGGACGAGTATGGTCATTTGATCACTCTAATTCATTCATCCAAAAAAGAACTTATCTTCCTTCCCATCCAAATCAGGATCTGATTATTACATATAATTTCAAGGTTCTTGCCTTCATTAATTGACCCAAATGTCTATTCCACATGTTAACAGTTCTTTGCGTGAAAAACTGCATTTTGATAATGTCAACCTTTGCTATCTTTGTCTCCTGTTGTGGTTTTATGTGATGTAATATTCAGGATTTATGTTTTATTATATCAAATGAAGTCTACTTTAATTACTTTTTTTCAAGTTTATGATTTTCCAGTTTTCCCTCATAACTCAGTCCACTGACAACAGGAAATAGTCTTGTGGCTGTGCTCTGGAATTTCAATTATTTCTATTTAAGGAGGGGAGCTTCTTAGAAGTTTACGGCCTGTAGATGTACCAGCAGATGTAGGGCTTTACCCGTCTAAACACCTGCGTAGTTTTCTACTGACTAGAAAACTTCAGAACAGAACTTCAGAAGTGGACTAACACGAAAACAGTACACTTTGAGATGGATTTTGTTCTACTCAACGCAGTAACCTCTTCAGTTAGGAATGCTTGGAACCAAGGCCTTTTCTGGATGTCAGAATTGCCTGCATTATAGGATAACATTAAAATGCCAAACCACAAGTATGTGAAACTGATATAAATATGTACCTGAAATGCAGTATTAGTATTGGCACTGCTCTAAGACATAAAAAAAATTCAAACCTATCAGAATGCCTCCAGCTATCTAATCCCAGCTGTACTAGACAGAACCAGTGGCCACAAATGGGACTACAAGCAATCCCACCATACAAAGACCCTAGGTAAATTCAGGCTTGAGAGTCTCAGTGAGTCATAAGAGGGGCAGGGAACAGTGTTCAAGGCTGGAGGTGGGCGCCAGAAGGCGCATGCTCTTGGTGCTGTCTCCAATGGTGCCAGGAATTGTGAAAAGTAGGCATCTACCTCATTGACCAATGCCAGCCCACTCAGCCAAAGGTTCCTGCGTCTCCCACAGTCTGAGGGTAGAATACCAGCAGAGATGGAATGGCACTCTTAAGTTGCCATTAATTGGTGACTTATGAGCCTCAATAAGTCCAAGAATAGGCGGGCTATCCAACATTTGTCATGAAATTGCAGACAACTCGGTAAGAGAGCAGTATGAGTGGGTATGGAATGAAATGGCTACACATTGCATCTTACGAGACTCCTCCTAATCCACATTCAGTTCAGTAAAGATAACCAAACAAGTTAGAATGCACAATTGCAATTTCTGTGTTGAGTTAGGCATGGCTGAGAAGATGATGCACTTTCATAGGAAGGAGACAAAATAAATCCAAACTGAATTTCTAATTCAAGATAACAAAGTGTGGGGCTGGATGAACACAGCAGGCCAAGCAGCATCTTAGGAGCACAAAATCTGATGTTTCGGGCCTAGACCCTTTATCAGAAAAGGGGGATGGGGAGAGGATTCTGAAATAAATAGGGAGAGAGGGGGAGGCAGACTGAAGATGGATAGAGGAGAAGATAGGTGGAGAGGAGAGTATGGGTGGGGAGGTGGGGAGGGGAAAGGTCAGTCTGGGGAGGACGGACAGGTCAAGGGGGCGGGATGAGGTTAGTACGTAGGAAATGGAGGTGCAGCTTGAGGTAGGAGGAGGGGATAGGTGAGAGGAAGAACAGATTAGGCAGGCTGGAACAAGCTAGGCTGGTTTTGGGATGCAGTGGGGGGAGGGGAGATTTTGAAGCTGGTGAAGTCCACATTAATACCATTGGGCTGCAGGGTTCCCAAGTGGAATATGAGTTCCTGTTCCTGCAACCTACTGGTGGCATCATTATGGCACTGCAGGAGGCCCAGGATGGACATGTCTTCTAAGGAATGAGTTGAAATGGTTCGCGACTGGGAGGTGCAGTTGTTTACTGCGAACCGAGTGTAGGTGTTCTGCTAAGCGGTCCCCAAGCCTCCGCTTGGTTTCTCCAATGTAGAAGATGCCACGCCGTGTACAGTGGATGTAGTATACCACATTGGCGGATGTGCAGGTGAACATCTGCTTGATGTGGAAAGTCGTCTTGGGGCCTGGGATGGGGGTGAGGGAGGTAGCGTAGGGGCAGGTGTAGCACTTCCTGCGGTTGCAGGGGAAAGTGCCGTGTGTGGTGCGGCTGCATTTTTCTGATTTTCTTGATGAAGGGTCTAGGCCCAAACCGTCAACTTATGTGCTCCTAAGGTGCTGCTTGGCCATCGAGCCCCGCACTTTGTTATCTTAGATTCTCCAGCATCTGCAGTACCCATTACCTCTAATGTACACAGGCTCACATATTAGTAAAAATAAAGCACACAGGAATTTGGTACTGGCACATTAAGTGTCCGTACATGAACTTCACAGGGAATTCTTCCTGTGCTTCTTTTAAGAATATGAGACATTTTCATTAATGTGTTTAACGAAGTATCCTAAAGACATTCCAATGCAGAATGGATTTTAAATTGTTTCACAATCAAAATCTTATCTGTTAAAGGTCATCATGGTAAAATATATGGCTCAGACTGTGTGCTGTTTGCTTCAATTAAGCATAAATATTTAATATGATCCAGTTAAAGAGTATTATAACTTTAGTGTTGTGCTTTTCTGAAAACTGTTGCTTCTCTGCAAATGTTTTAGGTCTGTATTAAAAATGTATTATCACTCATAATACATTAACAGCACATTTTAGATGTCTTAAAGTGCAAACGTTTAAAGGATCTTCTACAAATGTACTGTTACAAGAAATTAGTTTAATCCTTCACAGTTTAAAGCACTTTTCCTCATTTTTTACCATATAAATGCTTTGCAAAAATTCTTGACTGCTAAGTAGTAAATTTACTCCTGTGGTAAAATATTTATTTTATAAACTGCATTGTTAAAAAATACTTATGTTAATCCTTTTAGAGTTGAAGTATGTTGTTTTAATTCAAAAACTGCAATATATTTTTTCTATAATTATATGTAACTGAATCTACAATCTCAGTATGAACTCCAATTACTTAAGGTCTATGACATTTCCTTTCAGAGAAAATGACATTTCAATTGTACCGAGATAGCTCTTTGTCCAGATCCAGTTTGGAATATTGATTTACAGTTTCATTGAGCTTCCGGAAGGATATTTTTGCTTTGAAGGGGTTTTCCAAAATTATACTAAGCTTAAAGGATTTATAGTAATAACATGGTCAAGTTATATGAAGTTGATTTTTATTTCTTTGAGTTTAAAAGGCTGGAAGATAATCTAATTGATGTCTTTTAAGTGATTTAATGGCGGAGATACAGAGAAGCTATTTCTATTGAAATCCAGAACAAGCTAAGCCATTTGGGAATGATATAATGAAACACTTTTGCAAAACCAAAAGGTAGCTGAAATCCAGTTTGCTCTTGCATAAAAGGCTTTGGATACTCAGTTGAAATTTTCAAGTCTGAAATCAACATTTTTTTTTCTGGATGCTGGTATTAGCAAATTTAGCAAAAAACTGGGTAAATGGATGTGATGTACAAAGTAGCTGCTATCCAATTGAAAGGTAGAACAGGAGAATGAATGGCTTGCTGCAGTTCCTATGTTCTCCGTTTTTATTGTTTATCGATATCCAGGCATCACTGATTTGAACAACAATGATTCCCTTTCCTAATTGCACTTGAACAGAGTGATTTGCTAAGTCATTGTTGTTAAGAGTCAATCAGATTGCTGCAAATCTGGTAACAGACATAGGTAAGGAGAAACTGACCAGCACTCATATGCCAGATGGGTTTTTAAAACAACTGACAATAGTTTAATGGCGCCATTATTGAGACTGGTTTTCAATTAATTAATTGAATTGTGAATTCTACTAGCTGCCACGGTGGACCATTAGACATTAGCCTGCATTACTAGTCCAGTGGGTACTACTAATGTACCACCATCTTCCCACTCCATGCAATTTTCTCCCCTCCTGATGACTGGCTATTTACTTCCATGGGCACTGGGTGACACTTCTTCTCCACTCAATGAGAACATTATTCATGAGTGAATAGGCTATTGACTGGTGTGCAACACAGATGAGCCTGTTCTCCATTGACATGCATAGATTTCCAGTCAGGGCTACAAGACAGTGATCAAAATTCAGATTAGATTTTCCTTGCCTAATCCAGGGGAGCCCAGGCCAGTTGTAATATTCATGCTCTGGCTATCACTAGTTAATGGAGCTTATGGACGTTCAATCTTCAGTGGTTCTTGGTCTGTCCGAGGCTCAGTTACTCATGGACCATTGTAAAGCACACCTCCCTCATTTATAAAACAAATGTGATTATGTATTGGAGATAATGGGAACTGCAGATGCTGGAGAATTCCAAGATAATACAATGTGAGGCTGGATGAACACAGCAGGCCAAGCAGCATCTCAGGAGCACAAAAGCTGACGTTTCGGGCCTACACCCTTCATCAGAGAGGGGGATGGGGAGAGGGAACTGGAATAAATAGGGAGAGAGGGGGAGGCGGACCGAAGATGGAGAGTAAAGAAGATAGGTGGAGAGAGTGTAGGTGGGGAGGTAGGGAGGGGATAGGTCAGTCCAGGGAAGACGGACAGGTCAAGGAGGTGGGATGAGGTTAGTAGGTAGCTGGGGGTGCGGCTTGGGGTGGGAGGAAGGGATGGGTGAGAGGAAGAACCGGTTAGGGAGGCAGAGACAGGTTGGACTGGTTTTGGGATGCAGTGGGTGGGGGGGAAGAGCTGGGCTGGTTGTGTGGTGCAGTGGGGGGAGGGGACGAACTGGGCTGGTTTAGGGATGCAGTAGGGGAAGGGGAGATTTTGAAACTGGTGAAGCAGAGGTTCACCTGCACATCTGCCAATGTGGTATACTGCATCCACTGTACCCGGTGCGGCTTCCTCTACATTGGGGAAACCAAGCGGAGGCTTGGGGACCGCTTTGCAGAACACCTCCGCTCAGTTCGCAACAAACAACTGCACCTCCCAGTCGCAAACCATTTCCACTCCCCCTCCCATTCTCTAGATGACATGTCCATCATGGGCCTCCTGCACTGCCACAATGATGCCACCCGAAGGTTGCAGGAACAGCAACTCATATTCCGCCTGGGAACCCTGCAGCCATATGGTATCAATGTGGACTTCACCAGTTTCAAAATCTCCCCTTCCCCTACTGCATCCCTAAACCAGCCCAGTTCGTCTCCTCCCCCCCACTGCACCACACAACCAGCCCAGCTCTTCCCCCCCACCCACTGCATCCCAAAACCAGTCCAACCTGTCTCTGCCTCCCTAACCGGTTCTTCCTCTCACCCATCCCTTCCTCCCACCCCAAGCCGCACCCCCAGCTACCTACTAACCTCATCCCACCTCCTTGACCTGTCCGTCTTCCCTGGACTGACCTATCCCCTCCCTACCTCCCCACCTACACTCTCTCCACCTATCTTCTTTACTCTCCATCTTCGGTCCGCCTCCCCCTCTCTCCCTATTTATTCCAGTTCCCTCTCCCCATCCCCCTCTCTGATGAAGGGTGTAGGCCCGAAACGTCAGCTTTTGTGCTCCTGAGATGCTGCTTGGCCTGCTGTGTTCATCCAGCCTCACATTGTATTATCTTGTGATTATGTATTGAGCAGGTTGCAAGAGACAAGACAGCCCATCTTGAAATATATCATAATGAATACAGCAAATATAACTGTACTGCAGTTACTTGGACAATGTTAATTAGACAGTACTTTATAATTATTTCAGAGCTCAACAGGTAATGTTAATGCACAACAACACAGTGGGCAAAGAAATCTTAGTATTAGGCACCATGTTTCAGCCCAGCACTCAAGTTACAAAGTCTAGAAAAGATATCATACCCAATATGTGAAAAACAACTCATAGCAGAAGATGCATTGCCATGTAATTTTGTCCTGTAGTTATGATAATTGACTGCTTTCGTGCATGCATTAATAGTTTGCTTTTCCTATTAAACATATGTACAGAGCCTTTTATAAGTACATCTTATGTACTTCCTTCCTTATTTAGGCTGAAAAATAATCAGGAGACTTTCTCCTTACTGTGAGGCCTTCTGGAATCCATGCAATCTACACTTAGCCAAGTGCTTACAAGTGTACAAGAGCTACCCAAACTCTCACAGGCCAGCAACTGTTTTTTAGCAGGACATCAACTGACATATCAAATTCCCCATGACCTCATTCTGCGTAGTAGGAATCTAACCGAAATCAATTGTTTCCCGCTATAAAACATCTGATAGTTAAAAATCACCCTTGCCTTTTGTTGATCTTCTCAAAACTTAAAAACTCCGTTCTGCACTTTAAATCAAATCTTCTAACCAGCCAGCTGTTGTCCAAAAATCTTTTGTAGCCCTTGTTGTACTTTGCAAATTCATAGACGTGCTGTTAGAAAACTTTGACGTTATATTTTCTATTATTCAAATCCAAATCGTCTACACATATTGAGGGCAGAAGCACTGACCCATGATGCTCGACTTTAAATGATTGGGCAACTGATTAGAGGGGGGATTTGGTCCATTTTGAAGGTCTCATTACCATGCCACAGGCGAGCTGGCATTGTATCACCCCTGCTCTTCCTGGCATCATAACAATAATATTAATGTTATTCTTTTGGACCTCTCCTCAGCACTGCCGGTCAATATTTCTTCTAAGCTGTAGAACAATCTGAAAAGTTCCCTCATCTCACTAACCATGAATGCACACAAAAAAAGTTAAGGGAAGATGGCTGCTAGGTTTCACCATCAGAACATTCATCTTGTTCAGAACATTAAAAATTGCACTGGGGTGTTGCGAGCTTCACTGCACCCTAATTTGCTGAGATTAAATGAAACTCCTGATTCTGTACAGCGTTGTCAATTACTGCCTTCAGTAACTTTGCTTCACCTTTCCATTTGAGCTGAATTTTCTGCTTTCACAACCTCTCAAGATTACATTTTTCCATTCTAGAGTAGCACTGGGCTTTCTCCCCATTTATCCCACAGAGATAATTAAACTTTCATGCTTGCCTTCAGTACCTTGAAAATTGGAGTGTCTGGTTGCCAACTTTTCTGCTTGCAACCATCATAAACTTCAACCAGTGCAGAAATGCATAACCCAAAGGTAGATATACCCTTACCTCTGTACTTACTAACTTCCATTAGCTTCCAAACACATGGGCTTCAAATTCTTTCATGCATTCTCTTTATGGTCTTTGAGTGATCTCTATAAGTATCACATCACATCCTCGCTCATCCAAGTTATTACTTATTGCCCAGTCCCAAAGGAAACTAATCCATCAGCCCTGGCTTTGATTGGATTGTCTCCTAAAACTACTGCACTTTCTTCCAAACTTCCTGGATTCTTAAAATATCTCAATCATTGACCATGCCTTTCTCTTCTCCTTCCTAAATTAGTTGTTTGTAACTTATTCCTTATTTGGCTTACTTTTATCCTCATTGTTAATATTCTGAGATAGTTGTGTCAGCACAGTCCAGAAGTGAGTTTTGAACCATGATTTTAAAACTTTGTGGTTGTAGTAATTTCAGTCTCAAAAGTTCAACAACTGTCCTCTTATTTATAGACTTGTGTCCCCTACAATACAAGAGTTACACCGTTTTTATAGCCTTGCCTTGCAAATGCAATACAGTTCCCACTCTCAATCTCTCAGGTGGCAGAACCATTTCTGAAAACTATAAGGTGCTGGATTTTACAAAAAACAGATCAGATAATATGGGTAAATGGACCAAGTAAAACAAAATGCTCAATATCTCAATTGAGAAACACACTGGTGGTGACGTGAACAGTGAAGAAGCTTACCTCAGAGTACAACGGGACCTTGATCAGATGGATCAGTGGGCCAGGAATGGTAGATGGAGTTTAAATTAGATAAATATGAGGTGTTGCATTTTGGTAAGGCATATCAGGGCAGGACTTGTACACTTAATGGAAGGGCCCTGGGGAATACTGCAGAACAAAGACACCCAAGGATGCAGATGAGCAGTTCCTTGAAAGTGGAGTCATAGTTAGACAGGGTGGTGAAAAAGGCATTTGGTACCCTTGCCTTCATTGGTTAGTGCACTGAGTCTATGAATTGGGAGGTTGTACAGGACATTGGTTGGGTCACTTTCAGAAAACTGCATTCGATTCTGGTCTCTTCCTCCGTTACATTGATGACTGTATCGGTGCCGCCTCTTGCTCCCAAGAGGAGCTTGAACAGTTCATCCACTTCACCAACACCTTCCACCCAACCTCAAGTTCACCTGGGCCATCTCCAACACATCCCTCACCTTCCTGGACCTCTCTGTCTCCATATCAGACAGCCAGCTAGAAACTGATGTCCATTTCAAGCCCACCGACTCCCACAGTTACCTAGAATACACCTCCTCGTACCCACCCTCCTGCAAACGTTCCATCCCCTATTCCTAATTCCTTCGCCTTCGCCACATCTGCTCCCAGGATGAGGCATTCCACTCCCATATCCCAGATATCCAAGTTCTTCAAGGACCGCAACGAACCCCGCCCCCCCACCCCCGCAGTGGTCGAGAATGCCCTCGACCGTGTCTCCCACATTTCCTGCAACACATCCCTCACACCCTGCCACCGCAACAACCGCACAAAGAGAATCGCCCTAGTCCTCACATACCACACCATCAACCTCCAGATACAATGCATCATCCTCTGACACTTCTGCCATCTACAATCTGACCCAACCACCCAAGACATTTTCCATCCCCACCCTTGTCTGTGTTCCAGACAGACCACTCTCTCTGGGACTCCCTTGTCCGCTCCACACTCCCCTCCAACCCCACCACACCCGGCACCTTCCCCTGCAACTGCAGGAAGTGCTACACTTGCCCCCACACCTCCTCCCTCACCCCCATCCCAGGCCCCAAGATGACTTTCCATATCAAGCAGATGTTCACCTGCATATTTGCCAATGTGGTATGCTGCATCCACTGTACCCGTTGTGGCTTCCTTTACATTGGGGAAACCAAGCGGAGGCTTGGGGACTGCTTTGCAGAACACCTCCGCTCAGTTCGCAACAAACAACTCCACCTCCCAGTGGCAAACCATTTCCACTCCCCCTCCCATTCCTTAGACGACATGTCCATCCTGGGCCTCCTGCAGTGCCATAATGATGCCACCCGAAGGTTGCAGGAACAGCAACTCATATTTCGCTTGGGAACCCTGCAGCCCAATGGTATCAATGTGGATTTCACAAGCTTCAAAACCTCCCCTTCCCCCACTGCATCCCAAAACCAGCCCAGTTCTTCGCCTCCCCCCACTGCATCCCAAAACCAGCCCAGTTCTTCCCCTCCCCCCACTGCATCACAAAACCAGCCAAGCTCGTCCCCTCCCCCCACTGCATCACAAAACCAGCCCAGCTCGTCCCCGCCTCCCTAACCTGTTCTTCCTCTCACCTATCCCCTCCTCCCACCTTAAGACGCACCTCCATTTCCCACCTACCAACCTCATCCCGCCTACTTGACCCGTCTGTCCTCCCCGGACTGACCTTTCCCCTCCCCACCCCTACTCTCCTCTCCACCTATCTTCTCCTCTATCCATCTTCGGTCGCCTCCCCCTCTCTTCCTATTTATTTCAGAACCCTCTCCCCATCTACTGATGAAGGGTCTAGGCCTGAAACGTCAGCTTTTGTGCTCCTGAGATGCTGCTTGGCCTGCTGTGTTCATCCAGCTACACACTTTGTTATTTCAGGTCGGGATCCTTCATCAGAACCACTATAAGGTCACCCCATTTTCTCATTTAGATGGGTATCTGAATAGGAAGGCTGTAGAGGCTTATGAGCCAAATGCTGGCAAATGGGACTAAATCAGTTTAGGATATCTGGTTGGCATAGACGTATTGGACCAAAACATCTACTTCTGTGCTGTTTAACTCAATAACTATGACTGTGGATAGATGCATCCAACATATATGCTTGTAGTTTGGTACAAATAAATTCTCTCAATCCATTAATTAAATCAATGGGAGAATCCAATTTAAAAGCAAAGTCTTAACATGAACATTAAAATCAGGAAAGCATTCAAAATTCTTGTCATAAATGGTCTTTCTCACACAATTTGTGCCTTTGGTTAAATTCAGGTACAAAGAAGACTAATGGCTGGATCATCAGTTCTCTCCCCTGTTGTGAATCTGTATCTTCGTGGCATTTCCATTTTTTTTTCAGGCTGACAGTTTTACTTTTCACCTAACATTTTCTCTTCCCTTTTGCGGAATGTCTACACTGAGAAAATGTAATACAGGTACTGGTAATCTCTTTTTCAAAGTAGTAAATGATACCAGTTTAGTCAATAGTTGGGGGTGCTGAATAATGATGTTCACATACATAAAGATTCCCAACTAAGAAAAATTGACACAACTGCAGGTCTTTTAATCAGAATTTTGTAAAGCACTTTATACTCAGGAATTGTGCCTTTTATTTAAAAATTTGCAAATGCTGTGACATTACCTAAAAAGAGAGGAAAAGAGAAACCAGTGAGCTTCAGGCCTGTCAGTTTAATATCATCTGTGAAGAAGTTGGTAGAATATACTATTAGAGTGATGGAGCAATTGATAAATGCTTGCTGAGCAAAGAAAGTCAACATGAATTTGTGAAGGGTAGCTCATACTTGACTAAAATTAGTTGAGTGGTTTGTGATTACTAGCAGGTGGATCAGGGAATTGTCTATGGACAAGGACTTCCAAAGGTATTAAATAATGTTCCATATAAGGGATTATTAGCAAAAATAGAAACATTCAAAATTGAACACAACCTTGTGAAGTGGATTGGTAACTTGTGGCTTTGCAGGACAAAGAGGTTGGGGAAAAAGACAATGTTCCTTTGGCAAGATGTTTCAACAGTGTTACCCAGGGTTCTGAATTGGGATTTTGCTCTCCATTGTATATGCTGATGAATTGCATGAAGGAATAGAGCTTTGTATTTCCAAGTTTGGAGACATAGTAAGTTATATAATGCTCAAAGCTACTTTCCAACAATTCTGGGTTCCTTCTTTCCTCAGCTCTACTCAATTAACAAAAAGTTGGAGTAAGTTGAGAGCAAATCTCTCTCTCAGGACCATGCTGTAAATAATGCTGTTAAATGATGTCCCACATCTGTAGAGGAGCCAGCCTCACACCACAATTAGAAATTTAGGGAGCATGCGGCTCATGTTTGGTTGAGGTGGGAGGTGCTGAGAGCTTTGATTGTTCCTGAAGGTCTTTCCGACTTTACCCACTGGCGCCCTCACAAGGCCTAGATCAGGCATGAGTAAAACACAAGTCCACAAGTTCTGTTTCTTTATTTTCCCAGCATAAATGTTCTCTCCTTGCTCACAACGTTACTCAGTTTGGCTAAACAAAAGGTCAACGATATACTTAAATAAACAGAAATCCAGAAATGTCAAGTGCCATCCTTTTGGTACTCTATAAATCTACTTGTTTGAAACCTTTACTCACCAGTCTTTTAATGACTCGAAGTAGAAGTTTCTGCTGTTTTAGCTCCTTTCTACGTTTCAGAGCTTCTGCAAAAGAGTCCATATTTTCCAGGGAGAGGCTGTCTTGGTTTTCACCGCCATACAGCTGAACCATGAGTGATAGAGAAAGCAGTGAACTCTCATGCACATCCGGATCATCACTAGAGAGCTAGGGATTAACAGACAGTGGTTATAAATACAGTTAAGTTACATATTCACCACACCTTGAATCTGTGTTGTATCTATCAATTTATTCTAGATCAAAGGTTTCTATTTGAAAATTAATTAAATAGCTGCTCTCAAAATAGACATACAAATAAGGTCAAAAACAGAAATTGCTGGAAAACCTCAGGAGGTCTGACAGCATCTATGAACAGAAAACAGAATTAATGCTTCAGCACAAAGGAAAGGTCACTGGGCCCAAAATATTAACTCTGATTTCTCTTCACAGATGCTGACAGACCTGCTGAATTTTTGTTTTTGTTTCTGATTTACAGAATCCTCAGATCTTTCAGTTTTTATACAAATAAGGTTTCTTGATAACTTTCCTCTGCATTGCTAATACCAAATCTTCTAATCTCTCTTCAAGTCAATACTAATCAAAACTGTTTCTATGCAGGATTACATAGCAAATCAACTACACAGATGCTTTATTTCTGAAATAAAAACTTAAAGTGCTCACCTGGTTTTGCAGCATCTGTGTAGAAAGAAGAACAGTTAGTGTTCTTGGGTCCAAAATAATTTCCGAAGAAGAGAAAGATTGGATAAATGGCAGATGGAGTTCAATCCAGGCAAATGCGAGGTGATGCATTTTGGAAGATCTAATTCACGAGCAAACTATACAGTAAATGGAAAAGTCCTGGGGAAAATTGATGCACAGAGAGATCTGGGTGTTCAGGTCCATTGTTCCCTGAAGGTGGCAATGCAGGTCAATAGAGTGGTCAAGAAGGCATATGGCATGCTTTCCTTCATTGGACGGGGTATTGAGTACAAAAGTTGGAAAGTCATGTTACAATTGTATAAGACTTTAGATCAGCCACATTTGGAGTATTGCGCGCAGTTCTGGTCGTCACATTACCAAAAGGATGTGGATGCTTTGGAGAGGGTGCAGAGGAGGTTCACCAGGATGTTGCCTGGTATGGAGGGCGCTAGCTATGAAGAAAGGTTGAGTAGATTAGGATTATTTTCATTAGAAAGATGGAGATTGAGGGGGGACCTGATTGAGGTCTGTAAAATCATGAGGGGTATAGACAAGGTGGATGGCAAGAAGCTTTTTCCCCCCAAGAGTACTCAATTACTAGGGGTCATGAGTTCAAAGTGAGAGGAGGAAAGTTGAAGGGAGATATGCGTGGAAAGTTCTTTACGCAGAGGGTGGTGGGTGCCTGGAACGCGTTGCCAGCAGAGGTGGTAGACGCAGACACGGTAGTGTCTTTTAAGATATAGCTGGACAGGTACATGGATGGGCAGGGAGCTAAGGGGTATAGACCCTTAGAAAATAGATGACAGGTTTAGACAGAGGATCTCGATTGGCGCAGGCTTGGAGGGCTGAAGGGCCTGTTCCTGTGCTGTAATTTTCTTTGTTCATTAACTCTTATGTTTTATTTGCCAATATCCATAGGTTAAGTGGGGCAGCAAAAAACTTGGAGGTTTAGAAAAGCTTTCTTGTAAATAGCAAACAGAATTTTTCACCTTTCCCTTCTGGGCCCGTTTCTTGACCATAAACCAAAGCCCACTGGGGAAGAACTCAGCTCTTATCATTTTTGTTTAAGGGCTCAGCCTTTCTTGCGTATTTTTAGCAACACATCATCAAGTTTTCTAACCAACTAAAGAGCTCAATATACCACTACCAAATCACCTGTGTCACTAATTACATTAATGAATTGAAAGTCCACCAGGCCATTGCAACAGTAACAAAGTTAGGGAGAATGGAAAAAAGAGGAGGAGCTAAATTAAAATGTTGCTGGACTGAACACTACTGTTAGATATTTTCTAATCAACTTGCTCACTGATGTTATTGCACACCCCTGAAGCAGGTGGGACTTGAATCCAGGCCTTCTGGCTCACAGGTAGGGGCACCACCACTGTACCACAAGGTCTCTTCTTTTTAAAATTTTGTTTTCTAACCAACCTGTTCAGAGATGATACTGCACACTTCTGGAGCAGTTGGGACTTAAACCTGGGCCTGTTGGTTCAGAAATAGGAACATTTCTACCGCAAGACTAGAGCCTGTGAATTCAGCTCCTCATTTTAAATCTTCCAGCACAACTGTTTTTAAAAAAGTCAGTGATAATGGGAACTGCAGATGCTGGAGAATCCAAGATAATAAAATGTGAGGCTGGATGAACACAGCAGGCCAAGCAGCATCTCAGGAGCACAAAAGCTGACGTTTCGGGCCTAGACCCTTCATCAGAGAGCCTTCATCACAGGAGTAGGAAAATCAATGTTTCAGGCCTCAACCCTTCAACTGGCAATAAATCATGGAGGCTGCTCTCTTTAGAGCTTTCAGGCCATCTGCATGGCAGATACGAGTGAATAGGGACTGGATGTCCGTGGTGAAGGTGAAGTTTTGGGGCCAGAGAATAGAAAGTCCTGGAGGAGGTGGAGGATGTGGGTAATGTCATGAATGGGAGTTCCTGTTTTAGGGATTTTAAGTCACCTGCTGCCTTTCCTGCTGTGTTCCTAAAATTGGTTATGGTTAAATTGTTTAACTTGATATTGAGTCCAGAAAACTGTCGCCTTGTTATCACATGGTCATCTATTACACACTACCCATTGTTTGCCACTAACAGTCTCCAAAAGGAGCTACTCATTCTCCTAGGCTAACCATTATCCACTTTTTTGTGTCTCCAGCTGTTCTTCTCTTTGTTTAGAATGTATCTCCACCCATCATTTATTCATTCTGCAACCCTCCCACCCTTCCTACTATGTTCTGCATGAAAAAACAACATTTTCCTAGCTACCATGAGTTCTGAATAACTGTCAATGGACCTGAAACGTTAACTCTGATCTCTCTCCACAGTTGGGTTGCCAGAATTGCTGAGATTTTCCAGCAAATTCTATTTATGTTTTCAATGAGCATTGTGAGCTCTCAATCAACTCTGGAGCTTATCTATTTGAGCCTTAAAGGAGCTTGCATTTCTAATTCATACCTCCTTCCCTCTGTACAGATGATGCCAGACTTGCTGAGTTTTTCCTGCATTTTCTGCTTTTTTTCAAAACAGCAAATTGACTACTCCTGAAAAGGTGTGGACCCGCATGTGAAAATCTTAAACAAATGATGAAATGTGAATTTGCTTCACATTACATATGTCAGGGTTGTCAAAGCAGGTTCCATAGTCACAGATGTTTAATTGGCCAGGGATGAATCTAGAACACCATGATTCAATATTACAATATTTAAGAAAAACTAACCTATGGTTTCACACCATCAACTATTATCTCTGTAAAATCTACTTTGAAAATTTGAACATAACCTGTGTGTCACTGAGCCTCACAGTTCAAAGCATCCATGAAATTAATTGCTAATCTGCGCTGAAGTCAGGAAGAGTAATGGTCCAGAATTGTCATTTATGTCAGCAGCTCCAGAGCAAGCGATTGACAGGTCCTTCCACTCGACCCACTATCAAATGCCTTCATAATAACTTAGAAAGGATTGGAAGGATATGTTTTTCCTTTAGCCCATCCCCACCCCTCTCCACTGCCTGAACTGTTTTCTAGCAATTATTGGGGTAGAATGATTATTTCCACATTTGGGAATAAAGAATTGCGCAGATGGAGAGCAGTTAGGTAAATTGGATAGAGAGTGGCGCATACCCTTGAGGCAGCCTCCATGATTTATCACCAATTCATTAAAATGCCATGTGAATTCTACATTCAACTATCCTATTTGACAGTACCCTAATGCTACTCTTTGCCCAAGTGGTAGAGAGGAAAACCTCCCTCCATCCTTGACTTTGTCAAAACTTCAATGAAGAATGACCATTTGGACAAGGTACAAGCAGACTGCTTACATTGTAGAGCAATCCCTGGCTGCGAGATGCTACCTGCGAAATGGGGACACAAAAAATGAAGCTGGAAAGAAACTCTGGAAAGAAATATCTCTGATATTATCCCATTGTCCTGGAAAGAAACTGTTGTGCGCTGATACTTAGATTTTTTTTAAAAAATGTTACGGTTTCAAGGGGTGCAAAACAAAAAGCTACTAAAATTAACAAACTGAATATCTCATGATTATTTTGACCCAGGTAAAGAGAATAATCTGATTAGATCCTGTTTCAACATGACTTGTAGCTCATAAAAAATATATACATAAGTTTAAAAAAAAATAATTGTGCCATTGGTGATGCAGAAGTCTAGATCCTGAACATTGGTTTCTTGTTGCTTGGATACAGTGAAGGCTGCTAGCAATGATACCAAAGCTGTGTTGGAATACTTTTTCAAAGTAACTTGCAGTATCAACCCTGTACTGAGCCAACACTGCCTTATGTGGTTTTCTTTCTCCCCTACAGTCTTTAGACCAGTACAGACTTTTGATAATTCAGAACCAATATTAGGCTCACCTTTAGTGTTAAGTTTGATATTAATTGAAACATGTTGAGAAACATTCTTTTGAGGTTGTTTAAGATGGCTTTTACTAATTTATCTGGCCTGAGGGTATTCCACCAATAAATATTGTGGTTCACTCTACCTGTGAAAAAGTGCAAAACAGCATCACTGTGATTAAGCAAACCCCAACATTTCCTCAATCCAGAAATGAAATGAATTCTTACCAGTTGAATAAGCAGGCTAATTAAGTCTGTCAGGGGTTTATTGATAAGCAGAAGTTCCTCAGCAGCCTGGGTGTCCCCTCCTGCATCTGACTTCTGAGCCTTAATGAGAAAACAGAAAGGAAAAGGAATCTTGCAGTGTGTGCTCTTTTGAGATACAAATGAGTCCCAGTAGGTGGTGAAAAATGTCAGTAGAAGACAGCAACAAACATATTTCATAGTATTTTCTGGATGGGGAAATGTTTCCATCCGTAATTAGCTAATTGTTAATTTATGGTGTGTTACTGACATTTCTATTGTAACATAATCATGCTTATGGCATTTCCCCAATCACATTTACAAACAGAAATTAGCAAATTGTGTGACAATCATGGCAAGTTGAGTCCACTGCACCCAAGATTCATAAGAAGGCAAGTAAACAAAGTTCTCATGAGTGCTGTAAGTTTTACAGTTAATTAAAATCAGATTAAAAACAAAAAAAATCAGAGATTTGCAGATATTTCAATGAAATAGATTCAGTCCCTTGTTTTTAAGGTGTAGCCCTAGATCTTCACACCAAGTTGAGGTGACTTGGAATCCTTTAAAAATGGCAGACAGTTCCAATTCTGAGAGTCCTGACGCCATTCCTGGGGTTTCAAATTTTTGGAATGCCAATTCAAGGCGAGGCTGATGTTGGCCAAGCCAGAGGCATCATATCACGAACAAATAAAGGTAAATTCCCAATGAAACAGCCATTATTTATGTCAGGACCTATTCATAGAAACTCATGCAACTCTCCAGTTTATGCTCATTGCTCATTGCATACAATTAATTACAATTAATATGCATGTCACTTACATTAGCTGTATGTAACTGAGCAAAGGAGAGGTCGGATAACAGATTTTTCTCTTTGCGAAGGATAATTGACTTTGGATCGAGTTATTGGCTTAAGTTAGTTCAGTTGAGTATAGGTTTGCTGCAAGTGTTCAAAAAGGGAGTTGGAAAGTTACGGGCAGAAATTTACATCACAATGAATAAAGGGTAGATGGAGTACTGGATGATTTATCTTTTGCTCATTGCAGTATTTTGGATCTCACTGTAATCACTTTTAGGAATCAGACGGGATTTTCACTGTTTCTTTTGTGCCTCCAAGATGAGTACGGATATAGAGGAGTATTCGGGATCCTGATGTTCAGTTATGTCATGACTATATGAGGTAGGGTCAATCAAAAAGCTGGTCTTCTCCTTCTCATCATTATTATGTGTTTATCTGTTTGTGCTGCAGTCAGTTTTAGTTCCACATTGTTCAATCAGGGCAACAAAGCCACAAGTGATGTTCAGTTTAGATTCACTAGGATGGCACCAGAGCTGATAAATTATAATCCCTGGAATGGTACGTTTAACGTACAATGAACGGCTGAGGATCCTGGGATTGTATTCATTAGAGTTTAGAAGGTTGAGGGGAGATCTAATAGAAATGTACAAGATAACGTATGGCTTAGAAAGGGTGGATGCTGGGAAGTTGTTTCCGTTAGGTGGGGAGACTAGGACCTGTGAGCACAGCCTTAGAATTAGAGGGGGTAAAGTTAAAACGGAAACGTGGAGACATTTCTTCAGCCAGAGAGTGGTGGGCCTGTGGAATTCATGGCCATGGAGCGCAGTGGAGGCCGGGACGTTAAATGTCTTCAAGACAGAGATTGATAAATTCTTGATCTCACAAGGAAACAAGGGCTATGGGGAGAGTGCAGGGAAGTGCAGTTGAAATGCCCAAGAGCCATCATTAAATGGCAGAGTGGACTCGAGGGGCCGAATGGCCTTACTTCTACTCCTATGTCTTATGGTCTTACAAACGTCAACAGTCATGAAAACACATGCATTATTTCTACTCAAGTGGAGACGGCTTAGTGGTTTTAAAAACTATATGAAGTGTTTTAATGCAGTGAATTGTTTACATTTGTAAACAGAAAGTGATTTGTTCCAATCAAAATATTGCTTATATTGGTTGGGAAAATCAATGATGGGCAGCCGTGGGAGCAGTTGCCAATTTAGAATGATTTAAGAAGGTGAGCATAAAGATGAGGGGAAAAGTATCTTGAAACAAAGGGTTCTTGGAGCATGGAATCATTTGTCACATAGAGAATTTGAAGCACAGACCAATGCAGCTTTTAAGGAAGCAATGCTTAGACACTTGAAACAGAAGGTGAATCAAGACGGAGAGGAAAAGGGGTAATGGAATTTGTATTGAATGTCTCTAACGAGAGAAGGCACAGACATGATGGATGAGTTTTGTACTTTTGTCTGATAAACCTCAATGGTTCTTCATCCCAAATAAATCCCTAATGTGCAATTACCTTGTGTGTGCATCACTACTTTGGAGCATACTGAACTCTCTTGTTAACAATTTAGCTCATCTGAGCAAAGTCTGTAGTTGCAGAGCCATTCGCCACAGATATGAAACATTGCAGCTTCTCATGGTATTGCAGTTTTGTGGAAGCTGCTCACAAAATACATTTGTTACAAAGGAATTTTCTTTGTTCTTTTTACCCTTACACGGTGAAACAATCATTTCATTGCATGAAAAGATTTGTGAGGGTGGATCTTTCTCGGGCAGATGTAATAGACGGAAACATTAATTAAAGGTTGTTTACGAACGATGGAAGTTCTCTGATAACAACTTCAAAAGATGTTGGGTGGCATAAATACTACCACTATGTCTGTTGTAAGGTATGTGTCTAGGAGAATAACTCACCAAGCCATAAAAATAGCCTTAGGCCCCCCCAGGTGGCATTTGCATGTTTCTTGTAAATATTCACTTTTTCTGTCTGCACACCTGCATAAGCCACAGGCTATATAAGACAGCTGTAGTATTAACAGAACAGTGAGTGACACACAATTTATGTATTCCTACAAATTATTTCACAGAGAATTTGGGCTCACATAATTTCTTGAATTTTAACCTCCCACAGCCTAAAGATGTGCAGGTTAGGTGGATTAGCTATGCTAAATTATCCATAGTATCTAGGGATGTGTAGGTTGGGTGGACTAGCCATGGGAAATGTGATGCTACAAGGATAAGGTGGACAGGGTCCTGGGAGGCATGCTCTTCGGAGGGTTGGTGCGGAGTTAATGGGCCAAATGACCTGCTTTCGCACTGTAGGCATTCTATGATTCTATACTTGCCACTTTAAAATCACACAGCCATTTGCAACATGGGACAATAGCATTAAATAAACTCATTTTTAATTTAGGATTTATGCAGTTTAAATAGAAACACACTGAAGGCAGCCTTTGCCAGCAAAATGTGTTTGTGCTACTGTTAATCATGACCCATGTACAGCAGCATGACTGGACAAGAGGCTGAATTCAACTATTTCATGTGCCACTTCCTTCCTAAAAGACTGAAGCAGAAATACTGGCCTTCAATCTACCAAGGGGTTGTGCTGGTTCCCATCATAAATTAAGTGGGAGAATAGAAGAAATGGTATAAATAGCCAATTTCAACCATTTATGCAATTATTATAGGAGACTGGAATAATCCCACAGAGATTCTTGCTGCAGCATTTACATCAAATATCAATGTTCATAGAATTAATCTGTAGCTTGTACCCTTATTTCCAATGAATGTAATTCTTGAGGGGCCAAGAATGGATGTTATGAGCCCACCACATATTGATTGCTCAAAGCCAGCAGATGTAATTGGAAAACGATAATGTCACTTTTCATTGCTAGAAAGTTACTGGCTGAAGAATGTGTGGCAGTTCAGCATACTCAGATAATGACAACAATACACCCTTCAGCACTGCATTATTACTGGGCTATACATCTTCATCACCCCCACACTGTTTTGTACTTTGTCACTGAAATATGGCCAGTTAGCCTGAACAGGATTGCAAGCATTTGGTTTAAGATTACAAGTAATATTTTTGATATTTCTTCCCACTTTGTTTCTGTTCTTTTTTCTATATTTTCAAGGCAGAGCTGGAGAGTTTGAATTTATAATTTCAAGATATGATGTCAGACAACATCCTGTGCTGACCTTTTAGCATCTATTTGCATAAAACACTGTATATTCAAACCTCTGTGAACATGTCTTTTTTCTTTCCTGTATTCTTTTGTGGGAGGTGTGCATTTTCTGTAAGGCACAAGGTGTAGATGCATCAGCTAATGTTTTTTGCATTCTACTGCAGGCTCTTGCAGTAAGTCAAAAAGTAAGAACAGGAAACAGCTTCCCAGTGCTCCACCTCATGCACCACCTTTGAGTATGTTGATGCAGGATCGTCAGATGATGTACCATGCTGGCATTTACCTTACTCTGTACCCAGGCAGGAACTTTTACCTTAGTAGATGCATATTCTAGATTAAGCTGGGTATTACAATCTGGTCAAACCAATGATTTTTCTAAACTCCAAAGAGTACAGGCCCATTCTACTCAATCACTCTTCGTAGGTCATCCAGGAATCAAACCAACGATCAACGAATACTCTCTCCATTGTGGCACAGAGGGATCCTCACATAAAACACGGACGATGGCTCCCATTTTGTGTTTTCATAGAATCCTTACAGCATGGAAACAGGCCCTTCAACTCAACAAGTCCACACCAATCTTTGGAGCATCCCACTCAGACCTATCCCCTTATAACCCACATCCCTGAACACTATGGGCAATGTAGCATGGCCAATCTGCCTAAACTGCACATCTTTGGGCTGTAGCAGGAAACCAGAGTACCCGGAGGAAACCCAAACAGACAGGGGGAGAATGAGCAAATTCCATACAGATAGTTGTCCTAGGGTGGAACTGAACTCGGGTTGCTGGCACTGTGAGGCAGCAGTGCTAACCACTGAGCCACCGTTCCTTCCCATTGGGACCAAGTATTTACTTGTATTCTTTGTTTTCATAAAATAATTCTGATGGATATTTTGTTCAACATTTGAGATTCTAAGGATTGTTCTCTCCTGATACTGTTGGTTTATCCTATCAACTCTTTGATTCTAATCAAGAATTCTGGAAAATATGATTGGGATATGCCCTGGCCCACAGCAATGAAGATGAACGAAGGCAAACTACATTTGGCATTTCTTGCCCATTGTCCAATAAGCTGGGAAAATAGTATCCATGCCTTTACTTATTAAGAAAACCCAAGAAAAAACAAGCAAAACAAATTACTGAAGGGGAGAAAAACATGAGCTAAATCTAGGACTAATAAAAATCTGGAAACAGATGGCCACTCAGGGCCTGTTCTTACCTGCAAAGCAGAGCGGACAACACTGGATGTATGCGTCAGCATGTTATGTAAGGTTTCAGTTAGATATAACAGCAGATTATTGGTGGTCTTCAAGCCACTTTTATCATCCATTTCAAAATAGATAGCTGCGGTTTCAATAAACAAGTTACGGACAGAATCAACCAGACCTGTGGGACAAGAAAACAAAACTGAAACCAGCTCTGATGACTCAATACAAAATATTTAGTACAAACTTTTCAATCATACTACAATGGAGCTGACTTACTCTGTAAGAATACATGTATGCATTCATTGTGTATTAAAATTTTGTAGTCATATTAGTTATTGTTAGAAGAGATGACTCTTAAGGAGTATTAATACCAGGATTGTAATTGGGCCAAAGGGCCTGTTTTCTGTGTTGCATATTGTGTAAAATACACTACATATACTTTTGATTATTGTTGAAAAATCTTATGCTGTCAAAGCTCTTCATTGCACACTCATTAGGGCAGATACAAGAATGCCAAATTTGTAAAATGACCAAAATTTATGCTGCATGAGAAACTGGTGTGGGTTGATCAACAAGTTAAATCTGATTGGCTGAGGGTTTGGCATGGAGAATTCACCAAGGAATCGTTGAGACAGCATGGTTTTGTCGAAGGGAAGTCATTTTAAACCAATTCACTGCAGTTAAAGGAGTGATGTACTGTGGATAAAGGCAAGCCTGTAGACATACTCTATATGGGTTTATAAAAGGCATTTGATAAGGTGTCACATCAAAGGTTATTGTGGAAATTATGAACACATGTTATGAATAATAACACAACCACATGGATAGAAGACTGGAAAATTGACAGAAAACAGTGAAAATGCATACATGCATCTTTTTCTGATTGGCAGGATATAAGGCATCTATACCGAGGCCTCAACTTCTTACAATTTACATTAATAACTTAGATGAGGACAGTAAAGGTCTGGTAAATTCACTGATGACAGCAAGCTTGGTAGGAAAAATGTTGTGATGAAAACATAAGGAAGCTGCAGATCAATACAGAATAAGTGGGCAAATATCTGGAGTATAATGTGGGAAAATGTGAAGGTGTTCATTTTGGTAACAGGATGAAAAAGTAAACCATTACTTAAATGGAAATGAGTGCAGAAGAATTTATTTGTTCTAGTGGATGAGTCACAAAATGTTCGTCTATAGGTATAGCCCATACTTAAGAGAGCTAATGAACCTTTACTTGCATATCAAAGAAAGAATGTGTAGTGACTGGAACCAGATGGATCTCATTGACTATGGAATCCTTAAGTGGGGCTGTTAAACTGGGCCAATCAGGGAGCCCTGAGTGACAGATATAAATAGGAAATTAATATAAAAAATAAGGGATCCGGAGTCTCTTCACTTCAGGGACTGACTCCAAGCTGGCTGGCCACAGCCAGTATACTGTGCACATGTAAATAAAGGATCACTTGGAGATGGAATACTGCCCTCAGTGCAATTATTTCATTAAAAAGAGAAAAAAAACAAGAGATTCAGAATCTCCTGACTTCAGGGATTGACTCCAAGCTGGCTGGCCACAGCCAGTGTACTTTGCATATGTGAATAAAGGATGACCTGCTGACTGCATACTGGCCTCTGTGCAATCATATCAGAATGATATGCTCCAGTTCTACATTGATGAGACCACATCTCGAATATGATGTGTAGTTTTAGTTTAGTGATAATGGGAACTGCAGATGCTGGAGAATCCAAGATAATAAAATGTGAGGCTGGATGAACACAGCAGGCCAAGCAGCATCTCAGGAGCACAAAAGCTGACGTTTCAGGCCTAGACCCTTCATCAGAGAGGGGGATGGGGTGAGGGTTCTGGAATAAATAGGGAGAGAGGGGGAGGCGGACCGAAGATGGAGAGAAAAGAAGATAGGTGGAGAGGAGAGTATAGGTGGGGAGGTAGGGAGGGGATAGGTCAGTCCAGGAAAGACGGACAGGTCAAGGAGGTGGGATGAGGTTAGTAGGTAGGAGATGGAGGTGCGGCTTGGTGTGGGAGGAAGGGATTGGTGAGAGGAAGAACAGGTTAGGGAGGCAGAGACAGGTTGGACTGATTTTGGGATGCAGTGGGTGGGGGGAAGAGCTGGGCTGGTTGTGTGGTGCAGTGAGGGGAGGGGACGAACTGGGCTGGTTTTGGGATGCGGTGGGGCAAGGGGAGATTTTGAAGCTGGTGAAGTCCACATTGATACCATTGGGCTGCAGGGTTCCCAAGCGGAATATGAGTTGCTGTTCCTGCAACCTTCGGGTGGCATCATTGTGGCACTGCAGGAGGCCCATGATGGACATGTCATCTAAAGAATGGGAGGGGGAGTGGAAATGGTTTGCGACTGGGAGGTGCGGTCTCCCACTTCCTACAGACTAAGGGGGTGGCCATGGGCACCCACATGGGCCCCAGCTATGCCTGCCTCTTTGTAGGTTGCGTGGAACAGTCCTTCTTCCGCACCTACACAGGCCCCAAACCTCTTCCTCCGTTACATTGATGACTGTATCGGCGCCGCCTCTTGCTCCCCAGAGGAGCTCAAACAGTTCATCCACTTCACCAACACCTTCCACCCCAACCTTCAGTTCACCTGGGCCATCTCCAGCACATCCCTCACCTTCCTGGACCTCTCAGTCTCCATCTCAGGCAACCAGCTTGTTACTGATGTCCATTTCAAGCCCACCGACTCCCACAGCTACCTAGAATACACCTCCTCCCACCCACCCTCCTGCAAAAATTCCATCCCCTATTCCCAATTCCTCCGCCTCTGCCCCCACGATGAGGCATTCCACTCCCGCACATCCCAGATGTCCAAGTTCTTCAAGGACCGCAACTTTCCCCCCCACAGTGGTTGAGAACGCCCTTGACCGCATCTCTCGCATTTCCCACAACACATCCCTCACACCCCGCCCCTGCCACAACCGCCCAAAGAGGATCCCCCTCATTCTCACGCACCACCCTACCAACCTCCGGATACAACGTATCATCCTCCGACACTTCCGCCATCTACAAACCGACTCCACCACCCAAGACATTTTTCCATCCCCACCCTTGTCTGCCTTCCGGAGAGACCACTCTCTCCGCGACTGCCTTGTCTGTTCCACACTCCCCTCCAACCCCACCACACCCGGCACCTTCCCCTGCAACCGCAGGAAATGCTACAGTTGCCCCCACACCTCCTCCCTCACCCCATCCCAGGCCCCAAGATGACTTTCCCACATTAAGCAGAGGTTCACCTGCACATCTGCCAACGTGGTATACTGCATCCACTGTACCCGGTGTGGCTTCCTCTACATTGGGGAAACCAAGCGGAAGCTTGGGGACCGCTTTGCAGAACACCTCCGCTCGGTTCTCAATAAACAACTGCACCTCCCAGTCGCAAACCATTTCCACTCCCCCTCCCATTCTTTAGATGACATGTCCATCATGCGCCTCCTGCAGTGCCACAATGATGCCACCCGAAAGTTGCAGGAACAGCAACTCATATTCCGCTTGGGAACCCTGCAGCCCAATGGGATCAATGTGGACTTCACCAGCTTCAAAATCTCCCCTTCCCCCACCACATCCCAAAACCAGCCCAGTTCGTCCCCTCCCACCATTGCACCACACAACCAGCCCAGCTCTTCCCCCCCACCCACTGCATCCCAAAACCAGTCCAACCTGTCTCTGCCTCCCTAACCTGTTCTTCCTCTCACCCATCCCTTCCTCCCACACCAAGCCGCACCTCCATCTCCTACCTACTAACCTCATCCCACCTCCTTGACCTGTCCGTCTTCCCTGGACTGACCTATCCTCTCCCTACCTCCTCACCTATACTCTCCTCTCCGCCTATCTTCTTTTCTCTCCATCTTCGGTTCGCCTCCCCCTCTCTCCCTATTTATTCCAGTTCCCTCACCCCATCCCCCTCTCTGATGAAGGGTCTAGGCCCGAAACGTCAGCTTTTGTGCTCCTGAGATGCTGCTGGGCCTGCTGTGTTCATCCAGCCTCACATTTTATTATCTTGCAGTTTTAGTTTCCTTGTTTAGGGATGAGGCAGTTCAGACGTTTACCAGACTGATGCCTGGAATGAGTGGGTTGTCTTATGAGGATAGATTGAACAAGCTGGGCTTGTATCCACTTTAGAAGAGTGAGGGGGTGATTAGGTGAAACCAGTCTTGGGGCGTTGGAGTGAAATGAGCTGAAGCTGATCCTGGTCCTGGAATGAGACCTGGGATTTAGAGCTGGTGTCTGGGCCATAGAGGAAGCCACAGGCTTCATTTTTGAGATCAACTTATAATTCCGGATATATTAATTGAATTTAAATTCTACTAGCTGCTTTGATAAGATTTCAGCCCATGTCCTCAGAGCATTAAACTTTATAGTACCTGTCCGATGACTTTACCGCCGCATCGCCATCTCCCTCATGTGAAAACTACTGTTTGATTGCACTTTTATTTCTAAAAAGACGTAATCCCTCTCTTTGCTTTGTCAAGACTTTACTAACTGGCATTGATAACTTAGAAACTTACTTCTCTTTACCAATATTTACAATGACAAATATTAACGGTTTTGCAAATGAACTGGTATAATGACATTTAATTGGGTATATAAGTTGTCCCCTTTACAATAGACATTATTTAACTGCACTGAAAATAAAAAAAAATTGCTGGAAATAAACCAACATCTAGAAAAGAAAAAATAGGTATACTATGCTATATTATTAACTGTCATCAGGATCAGTGAAGTGTCTCTGCCTAAGCGTTAATCTCCAATTCCAGATGATGAAGAACTGCTCTATATTCGAGCGCATTTCTATGTTTTTAGAAAGTTCCAGTACTTGCCCTACTTTTCTCTTCTAAACAGTGTTTCTTTTCTTACTCTAAAGTCATGGTTCAACCACATACTTAGAAGTACAATCTCTTTGTCCTATCAGTTTGTTTTAATTAGAGTGCATCTGCTCTCACAGAAAGACCACTAAATAAAACTGTACAGACTCTCTGTGTACCAAAATAGTGAAAAATTAGCTCTCAGTTAAATAACTCTCAGATAGCCAAACAGGATTTACTTTGCAGTATGTTTAAGAGCTTGATTCAAGGCAGCATTTAGTCCCATCACGTGGGTAACAAACAACATAAACGTGCATTTAAATTGCACTTTAACAAAATAAGATGTCTCACAAAGCTTCACGGGAGTGTTACCAAGCACAGTCCACTGGAAAATCGTATAATTAAATACTAGGTCAGGCGACCAGCAATTCAGTCTGGTAGCTTTGGGTTTAGGAGGCATTTTGGAAGACAAAGGAAAGGCAAGAGAGAGATGTTCAAGGTGAAAATTCCACAACATGTGGCCTTGGTGCCTAAAGGCCATTAATAGTGAAATGGGGAATTGGAACAATTCCAGCGTCTGGAATTGGAGATTAATATTTAGGCAAAAATCCTTCGCTGGTTCTCATGGCAATAACATGAGGGATATGCAATATGCCACAATTACAGATGCACAGATATTTTGGAGAATTGTAGGGCTGAAGGAAATTATGGAAGTCAGAAAGGATGGAGCCATAAGGGAAGTGGAAAACCAGGATGAGAATTTTAAAGTTAAGTTGTTGCTGAACCAGGAGCAACATAAATCCTAAATATATGTAGTAACAAACAAACTGAACTGTGTTCCTAAAATTTTGGATATTATACGAGATCTTTCAACAACTGCCACCTTCCCAAACAAAAACATGCTATCAAACAAAAGCAGAAATTGCTGGAGAAACTCAGTAGGTCTGGCAGCTTGTGTGGAGAGAAAATAGAGTTAACATTTTGAGTCCAGTGGCCCTTCTTTGGAACATATTATCTGTTTTCCCTAGAGAAGGCTTCAAGTCTGTTCATTCTTAGAAATATTCTCCAATGAGTGAACAATTCACCAACTAATGCAAATAATTATAATGAAACAACAAAACAAAAGAATATAATCACAACATCACTGAATACATAATTGTGAAACAATTGGGCCAATCACATGGCCATTCGAATGACCAAATGTATTCAGACACTAAAATTATGCTTACAATGGTAACAAACTATAACTTCTTGAACAGAAAAAAATTTAATGGTTTTATGATCCAGAGGAAAATTCCAATGTAACAATACACTTAAAATAACCTTATTTTTGCAATGTGAATACTTTTTCATTTTTACTGTATATTCATATTGCATATGCTTTGAGAAACATCTCAATTGACAGTTAAACACTGTGATCGTTGGTTAAATAGAGTTGTGCGGCAAAGATCAAGAGTGGAGTGAAAACATTGGGAGAAACAACAGGTAACATTGCAGGTGGTATGTTCTGCAAAATACAAACTGAACCATTGGAAGGGGTAGGAGAAACAATGATGACAGCATGTTGTCTTTCATGTAATATCTCCTCAAGAGGCTTCATGTCTAATGTTATTTGGTAACTTTCCTGTGAAACAGCTAGGAGCATTTTATTGCATAAAGTGCTGTGTAAATATATACAGGCTGCATAAACTGATGTGCCAAATGTTGTTCACTTGTGCCATAAATTACTATGGCTTTAAAACTGGTTCCCCTTTCATACATCAAAAGTTCATTTACTCTAATGAGTTCTATACAGCTTGGACAACAAAATATGAACTACTAATTTCCATTTCAGAATAATGCTATGACATTGTCCTCTTCACAGAGTTCTTCGTTCATATTCTTGGAGACACTAAAGTTATGGCATAGATGTTGTGGGAGGTGTGCAATTTCTTAAAATTACCATATAACAATGTGGACACCAGGTTTCTTTTGTTCCCACATTCTTTAATTACTTTAGAGTTTTAAATACATAACAGATCGTTTCTGTACTTGCTGCCTTGTAATTAAAAATGCGGATTTTTAAGATTGTAATTAAGATTGTTAAGGTTATAATTTGAAGATTGTACACAATAACAAGTGCACATGGACTGCAATGCTTCAAGTGGTACAATTACGGCTGGACAATAAATACTGTGTCTTGCCAGCAATACTTACGCCCCATGAACAAATGCAATAAAAAAGGATGACTCTCACAAATGTGAAAAGGGAAAACTGATTAAAGTTTAAATCCAGATTTAAAAAGGATGTCAAGCTGTTTGCACTAATGTTAACCACAAAAAATGGTTAAAAGTTGACTTTGGAGTAAAATGAAGCAGAATTAAAGATGTACTATGCAGTTCAATAAGCCGATGGTAAAGGTTACGCATAATAGACATGCGTAGCACTGATGAGGGCCATTCAACCCAATAAGTATGCATCAGCTTTTTTGAACGGGAATCTAGTTAGTCCAACTTTCTTGGCACATAATCCTGCAACTTTTTCTCCTTCAACTATTTATCTAATTTCAAAAGTCTGCTTAACAACATTAAGAAGTTATTTTTCCACACTAGTACAAAGTCAAGCTGGTCTTCTTATCTAGGTGAGGGTGTACTTGTTTAGAGTGAGTGCAACTGAAATTCACCAGGCTAAATCCTATAACGGCAGAAATGCCTTAGAGGAGAGATTGAGGAGATTGTGCTAGGCTTTCAAAGAATGAGAGGTGATCTCATTGAAAGTTACAAAACTGTAACAACACATGCAAAGTTGATAGATTTTCCCTGGCTGGTCAGTCTAGGACAAGGGGGTATAACCTCAGGATAAAAAGCAGATCATTTAAAACTGAGATGGTGAGAAATGTCCTAACTCAGAGGGTGGTGAATCTTTGAAGTTCTCCACTCCAATGCTGAGAAAGCTCCATCATTCTGCAGGTCCAAGGCAGAATTTGATATATTACTAGAGATTAATGAAATCAAGAGATATGAAGCTACTGTGAGAAAGTAGTGTTGATACAGATGATCAGCCATGATCTAACTGATTGGAGAAGCAGGCTTGAAGGGCTAAATGGCCTCCTCCTGTTCTTGTGTTTCTCATCTGGTGATAAAAAGTAGGAAGTTTGATCAACAACAAAATATACATGAAAAAATTGGACTTCAAAAGAGAATTATGATCCCATTGATGTTTGTTGGAAATTGGCTAAATAAGAATAATGATTATTGAGAGGGCCTTGAACCAGCAGAGGAGAAAAGAGAAGTGATGAAGGCTGATTATGATTCAGGTGAGGACAGAAAATGTTCTTTAGGCAGCTGCTCTCTGTAACAATCTACTGCTGAATCAGAGAATATAAATTATTTTAAAGGGGATTTAGATCATTTCATGAAAATGAGAAACATGAAAAGAGTGGAATTTAATCAAGTTGATCATGAGGAGAAAAACCCCATTAGAGATTTGCAGTAATAGTCACATTGTGGTCATGTTATGTAGGTGCGACAAGATTGGCATTATGCTTTGCAAAGATTAAATGTAATGGATGAAAGTTTAGGCAAAGAAGGACACAATGCAATGATGAGGATGAAGGGCAAGGGTGAAATCAAGGGCTGAAACTATTCATCTGTGTGAAGACCCAGAAATATGTCTTGCACTGGTCAATCATCAAATCTCAGAATGGAAAAGGCATTGAGAAGAATAGAGAGGTTTCTTGACCTGTAGGTTTTTAACGAAACAGCCACTTCCTAGTTAAACTCAAAATGCTCTTCTAACAGCCAAAGGGAGACACAGACTGCTGAATAGGAGAGTAAGGCCTCTTTGCACCATTGCTTCTGGGCCAGGAGGAGTTTGAATGCTTTTGCCCACATGCCAAGCTAATCTGCTTTCCCCTCTGGTACTCTCTGACAGACCACCATCCCAGTGTTCCTGATCATCTGCCTCTGTCCTCAACTTCTGCCAACTCCTCAGAAACTTACCTGCTGCCTGGAAATGGTCTCTGGTAGACCATTCTCCATATGGCAGGGAGCCATGCCTTTCAAGTGGAGGGAAAGCATTTTCCTAAAACACACATATGCTGTGGAGTTAAAACTTTGCAGTGCTCAGTTAACTCATTCTTGCTTAGTGCTCATTCTTGTAAATGCCTTGGCATTGTTCCAAGAGCCTTCCAGCAAAAGTCGTAATAACCATTTTGCATCAAATGCTATTAAAATTATTGCTGCTACTGGTTCTAGGATTAAATGTAACACTATACCTGAATCATATAATTACAGGACATAAAGCTGAAGGTTTCCTGGATTGATGAAGAAGCCCTCTCTTCCTTGTAAATTTAAGAACTATTGGGATATCTTTCCATTTTCAAGCCAAATCTGAAAATTAGAGCATTCCCAGGAGGCTAAATTTTCTACTAAAGCAGAAACCTTGCTGGGTCATTTGCCAATCAGGTAACTGACTGGCTGCTGGAAGGCTTCCTACTGGAATTAGAAATTCACATGAAAAAGATCTGCCCTCTTGGAGATTCTGGCCAATCAGAGGCCTTCAATTCCACAACTGGGTGACACCATGACAGAGTCCCTGGCTGCTACACAGCAGAAAGGATTGCTCAAGGGAAAGCTAAGTGCCATTCTAGGTGGAGGGATGTTCTGATGTGTGGGATATGAAGAGAGGGAGCAGGAGTCATAAACAAGGGCAAAGGGTGGTCAACAGCCAATCTCTGTCTGAAGTTAAATCTCTCAATCATGCACAAATTAGTGCAGTTTGGTGACTCTAACGCCCAAGCTGGCAGGTTACCCCTACATTAGTTCAGCATCAGGTCGACTATTGTTTCTTGTCCTGCCTGCTGTTGAAGTAGTTGACCAGGGGCAGGAAGCAGCCCTTAAGTCATTGTTAAATGATCATTTAAGGGGGTCAATTAGTAGTGGGGTGGAAAAGTGGCAGACCAGAACTCTGTCACTGTTCTGCTTAAATACATATACTTTGGGCTTTCAGGGTCACCGTCTCTGGGCCTGGAAGATTACACCCAATATCAGCTGCCTTTACAGGCCTGAGAAAAGCCAGTGAGATTCCAATTTGAATAAATATGCATGTGTACAAACAACTGACTCAGAAAGGTTACCACTGTGATTCATGTTGGTGTAATGTGATGAACAATGCTATCTTGCGCCAGCACTGGATTTTTGTGCTAAAAGTCAATCACTTCCTGTGAAATTGCAGATTTCAGTATAAAAGAGCTTGCCTGAGATCCCTGGTTGTCAGGAAATCCCCAAGATGATCACCTGAACTTTGCTATTTCTCTGCATTACAAATATTCCTCAAAATAGGGAATCTCATTATTCTTCAAAAAATGTCCTCTAAATCTTTAAGAGCTTCTCTAAATTGAAAGAATTAGGTTTGCAGATCAATCTAAATTCTAAGAGTTGAATAAATTATTATTTGCTAATGTTTGGAACTGCTCAGAATATTGAGTGGACTAAGAGAAGTGCTACTGTTAAATATGGCAATGCAGGGTAATTGTGTCAATAAATACAGGAACAACACACCTCCTTCACCATTCCAATGAATTTCTTCAGCACCATTTCCATCCTTGTTTTCTTTCCCGCAACAGTCTTTCCCATTTATGTCGGATGGACAAATCCAAAGCATTGAGATTCCAAATGGTACCTGATCAACATGCAGCTCCTAAGTGCTCACATGTTTCACATCTAGTCAAGTTCACACACAGAGCATCAGGGTTTTGAAATGCATGGAGATTATGAAACTTTGCAATACTTGGTGTAACAGAAATTCAAAGTTTGTTTAATGTGCGAGATGTGAAATACATTAGAATTGTTGAGTTGCAGATGAGTTTAGAAGACTGTTATCAATTAACACCATCCCAATTTAGAAAACCAGAAGTTTGCTTACTGTACATTGGTTAGAGAACATAGAACATTACAGCGCAGTACAGGCCGTTCAGCCCTCAATGTTACGCCGACCTGTGAAACCAATTTGAAGTCCATCTAACCTAAGCTATTTCATTATCATACATATGTTTATCCAATGACCATTTCAATGCCCTTAAAGCTGGCGAGTCTACTACTGTTCTAGGCAGAGCATTCCATGTCCTTACCACTCTCTGAGTAAAGAACCTAGCTCTGACTTCTGTCCATATCTACTCCTTTCATACTTAACTGCAGTTAACACATAGTTGTCCCAACTGGATAGGTGAAAAAGCATATAGGTATCACGTAGCAGTTAATATTTCAGTAATTACATACATAGTTTACGCACTTAGAGTGACTGCTGTCTTATCTCAGTTGTTAGTATTCCAGTCCCCAGAGCCATCCTTAGGAGAGCTGCAGGGCCAGGGACAATTATACTGTATGGGCACTCCTCAAGCTATCACAAAAGCTTGGCTCTCCAGCTCTTCCTTCCAATCTGCAAACAAAAGTCTCCAAGTCACTGCAGGTGTCTGTGGTAACAGTGCAGGCTTCCCAAAGCACAAGATCTGAAGTGGTCCCCTGCCCCAATTCATTCTACCTAGATTGTAGTTTTGAACTGATAACCTTAGCTGATATTGTTGATATTGCTAAATAAAAAACAAAAGAACTGTGGACCCTTCCAGTTCTGAGGAAGGGTCACTGGACCCGAAATGTTAACTTTGTTTTCTCCTCCACAGCTGCTGCCAGACCTGCTGATTTTTTCCAGCAACTTTGTTTTTGTTGTCGATAGTGCTGTGTAACTGCACATTCCAATATTTCCTGGAATCTCTGAAGATTCCATTGCCACTGTTCCAGCAAAGAGTCCAACCTCCCTCCACCAACCAGTGCTCCTGTAGATTAACTGATTGGCTATATCATTACTGTCTGCAGAACGTTGCTGTTTATAAAATGGTTGCTGCTTGTCAACATAACCATAGTGATTTCACAGCACAAGTGTTTTGGAATGTTTGTGAAGAATGTGACAATGTCTTCTATAAATGAGCATTCTTCCTCTAAATAGCTGAGCTACTCATGTGGAACTCAGCACATCAAATTGCTTCTAAACAGTTTGGAACACATTTTTCTCACCATAAACAATCATGTCAGCACTGCCTTTTTTGGAAAAACAATATTTTGAAATTGGGAAATCCCCAAACCTTCAGATACATTTGGTGCAGTATACTTCTTCTATCAAAATAATGTTTTTCTTTCTGAAGTAAAATTATTAATTACTGTGTCCTGCACTGTCAAAACCAAATATCAAATCAAAGGAAGCAATTTGAAGAACTGTTTTGCAAGGCAAGAAAACATAGTACAGCCAAAAGTAGCCAGTAAAGTCTTCATAGCCACTATGAAAGTTGGGAACACAATGACACCAATGTTTCCAAAAAGCTGCAGTTTAAGTGGCCCCTGTCAGTACTAACCATGCCATAACCAATCACCCTATGGAGATGTTTCTTCATCCAGAAGTATTGAAACTTTTAAACAATGCTGTCCAACTGTAAATTCTTGATCATTTTGCCTCTAATGTGTGTAAGTTGGGGCAGGTTTCTACAGTTCTGTTTCAATTGATGATTTTGGTCCATTATATTTCATCGCATTGCTCCATTTTCTATAAAGATAAATTCAGTATCAATGCTCATGGTAAGTCAGCATGCTGATAACCACATGCCCGTACTACAAATTGATGTCACCAGTGGTGTATCACAGAGTCATACAGCACGAAAACAAACCCTTCTGTCCAACCAGTTCATGCCGACCACAATCCTAAACCAAACCAGTCCCACGTGCCTGCTCCTGGTTCATTTCCCTCCAAATCTTTCCTATTCACGTACTTTTCCAAATGTCTTCAAAACGTTATAATTGTATCCGTATCCACATCCACCACTTCCTCTGCAAGTTCGCACCACACACAAACCACCCCCTGTGTAAAAAATTTGACCCTCATGTCTTTTTTAAATCTTTCTCTTCTCACACTAAAATGTGCCCAGTCTTGAAATCCACCATCCTAAGCAAAAGACATCTACCGTTAACTTTATCTACACCCCTCTATTTTATAAGATCACCTCTCTACTTCCTACGCTCCAGTGAAAAATGGTCCCAGGCTATTCAGCCTTTCTTTATAATTCAAACTGGCGACATGATGGTAAATCTCTTCTGGACCCTACCTCAAGCACATGGACTACAGCAATTCAAGGAAGTAGCTCAGCACCACCATGTTCTCAAGGGCAAAGAAGGATGGGCAACAAATGCTGGATTTCAGCAACACCCACAAAAATAAAATGAAATGTTGCTGCTATGGCCATTTTCCTGATTCTTTACTGACAGTCGTCTGAAGCAAGCAGGGACAGCGTAAATATGCCAACGGCGTTAAGAAAAAGTGCCAGATAAAGTTTCTCGCAAAACAGTTTTAAATGATTTGCAACACCACTGTTTGCAAAGAGCAATTCAATTATAAATGACTTTGCAAAAAAGTTACAAAGTCAAATGTTAACCTTAAAGGTAATATAACAACGTAGCAACAGGAGGTAAATCCTCTTAACAAGAAGTACGTGCATACAAAATAAAATAGATGAGTAGAAATGGCAACTTCAAACCGTAGAAACAATTAGCTGTACTGTTTCTACTTGCTTCTTTATTTTCCACAAGCTGTGCAGTTCTCCCTAATTCAGGTGCTCTATCTGACAAATTTCGAGATTTAATTATTTGCACTTCTCATTAATTAATTTTGTGCCTGAATTCCCAATCTTGTGTACTTTACGTAAAGATTTCAAGTGACATCACTATCCAAATCAAGAGTACAGCAAGACTTAAAATAAATCAATAATCTCATGGACAGCATATGGCAATAAGCAGATAAGAAACAAGAGTGAGCAGAGACTGCCTCACTTGTTAACCACAAACGTGAAATGCCTAGACCAAGGCTGCAGTACATTTACAAAGTCCAATTTTTCTGCTGAAAGCAAGGATTGAATTTTACACTCAATATCATAATTGCTGTTTTCAGCTGGTTGTATAAATTATTCTCACAGCTCACAACATCTCAGTCTTTTTCCCGGGGTTGGGGAATCAAGGACTACAGGGCATCAGTTTAAGGTAAGAGGGGAAAGAATACATGGGAATGTGAGGGACAACTTTTTTTAACAGAGAGTGGTACACATATGGAATGCGCTGCCAGACGAAGTGGCTGAGGCAGGTACATTAACAACATTTAAAAAGTATTTAGACAAATACATGGATAGAAAAGGTTGAGAAGAATATGGGCCAAATGCAGGGTAATGGAGTTAGCGTGGAAAGATATTTTGGTCGGCATGGACTCGTTTGGGCCAAAGGGCCTGACTCCATGCTGTAGGACTCTATGATTCTATGACTCATCCTTTACCATCCGACCTTTGGTCAGGCATCTATTATTTTGTATATTAATTAGCAGGGTGAACAAATCTGCAGAATCTAACTATTGATCGGGAGTATTCAGCACAACAGACATCAGAGGGCCTGACTGATATCCTTACCTCTTTCCCTCCTGGACACCTGACAGAATAGATTTACTTTAAAACCTCTTTAAGCATGGATGTGGTGAACAGGCCTAATTTACAGCTGTCAGAGAAAGATGTATAATCGATTGCCATTGCCATCCATCAGTAAATGACTCAATGGTTAGCAAACTGGTCAGTAAATGCAATACAATCTGAACATCAAGAAAACAGCTACTAAAAACAAAAATCACAAATGGATTCATTCCCTGCTAAAAAATCTGATGTTGGCTTCATTCCAGGGGGAATTTGTCTGGTTCTCAGAAGACTCCAGACTGCATCTTCATTGCGGCTGTGCATACTGCATGTGAGACGAACAGTAGCTCGTGAGCTCATAATACCATGTGCAGTTAATGAGTTAAATGACAATGGGTTTCTTGTTTTTGCAAGAAAATATATACTGCACAGTACATTCTTTATTTCTTTTATTATTTCCCTTCCTCAACTTTTTTATGTCCTCTCAAAACAAGGCTTGATATGGTTCTATATGGCTCCAAAAGCATTGGCAACAATCCACCACCTCATTTAATTAACCCTTCTTCTGCTGCAGTAAGGCATAAATATAAGATAGCTATTAATAGATCAAGTGAAAAAATTCAGAAATTTCTTTACACAATAGAGCACTTAAAACTCAGCGCTAACAGGAATAGTCAAAACAGATAACTCTACCACATTTTAGGGGAAGCTTGGTACAAAAATGAGGGAGCTGGGAATAGAGAGAGGGTTGGGAGAAGAAATTAGAGAAGAAAGAGAACTCCAGTGGAATACTGGCATAGAAAGGGAGTTGGTTAGCTCAGTTGACTGGATGGCTGATTCGTAATGCAGAGTGATGTTGACAGCATGGATTTAATTCCTGCATCGGCTGAGGTTACTATTAAGGACTCTTCTTCTCACCTCCTCCCTTGCCTGAGGCATAGTAACGTCTCAGGTTAAACCAACTCTCTTAAATGAGAGCGCGGCCGTATGTCCATCTTAACTTTAGGTCTAGAGCAGTTGGGTTGAGTGATCTGTTTCCGCATTGTAGATTGTTATGATCTACATTGCATGGGTAGGGATGGATGTATCCCTAGCAAAGCATAGTGGAAATATTTGTTCAAAACAGGAAACACTGTTAAATAAAAAAAATTGCTTGGAATCTTCAAAGTGTTAAAATTGATCAGTAAGTGTTATAATAGTTCATTGCCTTACACAAAAGCCTATTGGACAGGACTACTCTAGCTTCCCAATATAAAATTTTAATGCAAGAGCATATTAATATTCAGACAGGAATGTACCACTTGTTATGTATTTTCAGAATCAGCTCACAAAGGGCCTATTGTCAGAGCTGCAGAACAGAGAAGAACGAGTAAAGTAACAGCAAACTGTTATCTTCAAAGAGTGCCCACACAGCTAGGCTGTAAAGAAATGGCTTCTATTTGTTTTGAGCCATGAATTTTTTTTCACAGCGTCGCACCAACTCTTGAAAATGTAGCCTGGACACTGGTTTCAGGTTACAGTGAATGCAATTACACAAGAGAGATAAGTCTGACAAGTATGCATAATAAGAAAATTATCTGGTATTAAACAACAAAAAAATCAACATCAAAATGAAACTAAAGACAAGATGATGTTTTGTAATTTGTTTCCACATCATGAATTAAAACCTATGCTATGTTTATTTTATTAATCTTTCTAATGCTTAATAAAAACATAGGTCATAAGAGCATGAGAAATAAAAGGAGTAGGCTTCATGGCTACTTAATCTACTTGTTCATTCAACTGGTTTATGACTGATCTTTGATCCAGCTCCAATTTCCTCCTGATCCCCACACATTGGTGAATATTTCAAACTTGTTCTTTATTTTCTGTCACTGTATATTTCACAACCACACTGCTCTGTTTTGTCAGAAGAGTGAACTCAGCTTGCTAAACAACAGGAAATAAAAGACCATAGGGCCCCTCCCGTCTCATTAGAAATAGATGCTAAGTGGTGAGTTTAAATTGAGGGTCACCATGGGTCAGGCAAAATGGGAGATTCAGAGACAGGATCTTAATAACAATAAATGTCTTCAAGTAAACCTGTTGGACTATAACCTGGTGTCATGTGATTTTTGACCTCGTACACCCCAGCCCAACACCAGCACCTTCACGTCATAACAATAAATACTGCTCTACTGCCAGCCCTCCAGGACACTGGCCTAAAAGAGGAACTCACATCTCACTATCCTTCGAAAGAAAGCACAACACCAAGTCTATAAAGGGGTATACAAGGTATACAGCTGGATGAACACAGCAGGCCAAGCAGCATCAGAGGAGCAGGAAGGCTGGCATTTTGAGCCTAGACCCTTCTTCAGAAATGGGGGAGGGGAAGGGGTTCTGAAATAAATAGGGAGAGAGGGGAAGGCGGATAGAAGATGGATAGAGGGGAAAATAGATGGAGAGGAGACAAAAAGGTCAAAGAGGTGGGGATGGAGCAAGTAAAGACGAGTGTAGGTGGGGAGGTAGGGAGGAGATAGGTCAGTCCATGGAGGATGTACAGGTCAAGGGGGTGGGATGAGGTTAGTAGGTAGGAGATGGGGGTGAGGCTTGAGGTGGGAGAAGGGGATAGGTGGGAGGAAGGACAGGTTGGGAGGCGGTGATGAGCTGGGCTGGTTTTGGGATGTGGTGCAGGAAGGGAGATTTTGAAGCTGGTGAAGTCCACATTGATACCTTTGGGCTGCAGAGTTCCCAAACGGAATATGAGTTGCTGTTCCTGCAACCTTCGGGTGGCATCATTGTGGCACTGCAGGAGGCGCAGGATGGACATGTCATCTGAGGAATGGGAGGGGGAGTTAAAATGGTTTGCAAATGGGAGGTGCAGTTGTTTAGGGTGAACTGAGCATAGGTGTTCTAGAAAGCGGTCCCTAAGCCTCTGCTTGGTTTCCCCGATGTAGAGGAGGCCACAACGAGAACAGCAGATGCAGTATACCACATTAGCAGATGTGCAGGTGAACCAAATCTATAAAACCTGTACTGTAGAAAAAGTTACAGTATAACTGATACTGAGGTGGTGGATTTGAATTTAACGAAGGTGGCCTGATGCCCACTACAAAACTGGTAACACCAAGCCCCCTCGCACCTACCTGATCTCCAGTAGTTCCAAGAGAACTGTACCTAATTGGCAGTAGGAACTGTGCTGCCGAGGCTCCCGACTAAATGGGGGCCAATTTATTGCTGCACTGCATTCACTGGGCACCCCATCCAAGGAAATACTCTAGAGATGTGAGCCCATAGCTCTCTAGTATTAGTGCATCACTGAGAGTGGTGGCTGTTGATGATAATATGGTTGGATCTTCACCAGGTTTTATCATGGGTGCCCTCGAAAGGATTAGTGCGAGACTGGGTCATGGCAAGGGGGTCACAGGCAAGTGTTAGGGGAGGGGTGAAGCTCAGAGATCGGAGGACAGGGTTCGAAGAGGGTGGTGACTGTCAGCAGAACACTCCTTTCCAATTCTATTGATTGATTTATTGTCACATGCTTTGAAGTACAGTGAAAAGCTTTGTTTACAAATTAAAGTCTAGTCACTCTTAAATTGTAGCAAACACACCAAATAATTTGTTCACAGGAAGGTCATGCAAACACCAATGTGATAACGACCAGATACCATGCTTTGATGAAATTGGTTAGGGGTTAAGTTTGGATCAAGACATTAGGGAGAACTCCCCTGTTCTTTGAAATAATGTCATGCAGTCTTTCACAAACGCTTGTCACGATAGTTGGGACTCTGGACTTAAAGTTTCACCTGACAGATCGCAGCCTAAGCAATGCAGTGCTCCCTTAGTACTACATTGACCTTTCAGCCACAGTTATATGCACAAGGCTCCAGAGTGGGCTATGAACCCAGAACCTTCTGAGAATGCTACCAACAGAGTTACTGATCAGACCTTCTGACATTAAAGGATATGCTGCGTTTAAAAGTTAAAAAATACTTATACTTGGGCTGAATTTTTACCTGAAATCAGCTAAGTGTCAATTTTGGTGAGTTTCATGGAGGATTTCTATCTGTGAACCCTTGTGTGTTTTCTCATGCTATCTCCCCACGTGTAAGTGCACTACCGACACATCACACCTCTACAGTGCCTCACTCATCATATTTTCCACTCTTGTCACTGGTTCCATCTTTAAGGCTCAGCCATGCACCTGGTCAAGTGCTGGTAGTCTGCAGCTGCCACGTATGTCTCTTAGTCAATTGCCCCAGGTAAGTCAGACTGAGTGAAACTAACCCCAGTTTTGCCAACTGGAAAATGGAGGTCATGGTGAATTGTGTCATCAGCCCTGTGGAGTGCGCCCTGGTGTCCAGAGAGACAGCTAAAAGAGCATCCAGTGAGCTGGAGTCACCAAGTTATTGATCTGACATGCATGTTGGAAATTGTTGCTATCTACTTTCTATCTGATTGGTGGTAGAATGGGAAACTGCACATTAATGAGGCAAGATGACATTATAATGGGGATGCCAATACATGCAAAAAGGCCTCCCATTGCTCATTAGCAAGAATCTTGTCTCACTATTTAACATGGATGATAAATGGGACCTTTTGCTCTCAACATTGGCAATTCCCTTTTTAGCAATTTCATGTGTTTCTTCCAAGTTTCTCGCCATTGCTCAATTGTTCAGTGGCGGGAAGATTCTGTCCATTTTATTGCTTCCTTAGTTGAGGGTACAGAATGCAGAATGGATTGGAAAAGAGGAACCGAGAAACTTATTCATCATCGTAACTTTGTGTGGAAAAGTCTGACCTTTTGGAAACAGAGTCAGATTTGTTCACCATAACTGGTACATAGTCCAGAAGTAATTAAAGCCTCTTTACAAATCCTCTTCCAAGTCAAACATCATCTTGATTTGGAATTATATCACCATTCATTCAGTTTTCATTGGGTCAAGATCCAGGAATTCCTTTCCTAGTAGCATTGTGGGTGGATCATATGAATCGCAACACTTTAAGATAGCATCTACCACAACCTTCCCCTGGCCAATTAAGGATGGGCAATAAATGCAACCGGGATTAAACACAAGATTCAATATCACCTCTACAAAGTAATATTTTCACATTTATAAGAGACAGTATTTCTCTCACACAATTTCATGTTACATAACTTGAGGGAAAACAGTCTTTTTGTAACAGCAGAAAAATCAGAAATATCCAATGCACAAAAACATCATAATTCAGAATGTTAAAGTATTATACTGATTCCTTCTTATCTCATTTTTGCCAACATTCTTGATTCATTCCAGGGTCAAGCAATTTTCATTGCTTTTTAAATGCTTACTATTCATACAAGAAAATTAAATATGCAGAAAACTGCATGTTTACATTTTCAGGGTGGTTGAAAATTCAAAGAATTACAAGAATTTGCAGGCTTGGAAGTGAATTGCAAGTTTTTTCATCTGCAATGCTGAAGAAAAGCAATCTCGAAGAAAAGCAATCCCATGTGTGCTGCTCCCCAGTTACCACTTACTTTCACAGACAGTTAAGTATTCACATTCAGCTTACAAATTAACAGCTACATTCAATCCTCAGGTGACCTGACTCTTGCTCAGCTACCTGCTCTCAAAAGGGTCCTGGAGTGCAAAGGTGCTAATGCTAGAAAGGGAACTCAAAAGGTGTGGATATGTACTAGAAAGTGAAAGGATGGCCCCAGTGCGGGCCTTTTCATGAGAAAGCCTCTCAGATGACTGAATGGAGAGAAAGTTGATACAAATTTTCTGCCTTCTCTCTCTCAATCTATATTGGAGACATTTGCTGCTGTTTCCTCAAGCCTACCAATACTTTCTATCTGGCAAGAGCAAATTACTGCAGATGCTGGAATTCATACTGAAAACAAAGAAGTGCTGGAGATCACAGTGGGTCAGGCAGCATCCACAGAGAGAAAGATTCAAAGCTGATGAACAGTCATCTGGACTTGAAACTTTAGTTTGCTTTCTCCCAATGGATGCTGCCTGACTTTCTATTTGGCAACCTGGGAAGTAGCAGTAACCAGGCTGAACAGATGGTAAATCTGCTTGGGACCTGTGTCACTACTCTTAGTCACAAAGGACTCAGATGGGAGGGAAATCCTGGTCAAAGTTCTAAGGTGTTTGTAAATCTAAGCGCTCAATCTTTAAGCAATTCCACTTATTTCAAACGGATTCACTGCAGAGAAATTCCTCATCATCAGCATCCTAGTGAGATCAGAATCAAAGTTGGGCAACCATATAAATGCCACGGCTGGGTAGCGCAGACGACAGACTAGGTATTACACATTGTCTTGCTCACATCTTTGGCTTCCCAAAGCCTTTTAACTAATTGTAAGGCAAAACTCAGGAGAACAATGAAATGTGTGCAGTTGCAACAACACTCAAGAAGTTCAATACTAGCTTATTTTGATCAGAAGCTCTTTTACCAGCTTAAATATCCACTCACTTAATTACTGACGTACCATAGAAGCAGGATGCAATGTGGCACGTCGGTGAAGATCCCTTTACAACAAGTTACACATGACACTGATTTGGTCATGTATGGCTCTTCCTTCATATTTACTACCTTCAAATCTTGGAACTTCCTTTCCAACAGCACAGTATAAGAATCTTTGTCGCATGAACTGCAGTACTTCAAAGGAAGGTGACTCACTAGTACCTTCTCAAGGCCAACTGGCAGAATTTTGCATTCCACTTCAATTGCTGCCTTCCAAAGCTAGTCAAAGGGGGGACTGAACTTCCTGTTAGATCAAGGGACCAAGTTAACCAGGATGGGGTTTAGAAAGCAGACATGGAGTTATGCTGTCACTTCTTCACAATGCGACATTTCTGAAATGTTTCACCAGGAGTGAGGTTAGATTCTTGATTATCAAGAGAATGAAGAATTATTAAGGATATACATGAATGTAGAGTTGAGATTAAAATAAGATCAACCAAGATCTTGTTGAATGGCAGAGCAGGCTTAAAGGGCCAAATGGCTTATTCTTGTTTGTTGTATGTTTGTTTGTACACATATGTCTACCTTGCTGGTGCCTGGAATGCACTGCCAGAGGAGGTGACAGAAGCAGAAACAACAGCATTGTTTAAGAGATAATGGGAACTACAGATGCTGGAGAATTCCAAGATAATAAAATGTGAGGCTGGATGAACAGAGCAGGCCAAGCAGCATCTCAGGAGCACAAAATCTCAGGAGCTCTCTGATGAAGGGTCTAGGCCCGAAACGTCAGCTTTTGTGCTCCTGAGATGCTGCTTGGCCTGCCGTGTTCATCCAGCCTCACATTTTATTAGCATTGTTTAAGAGGCAACTTGACACATACATGAATCGGCAGGGAATGCAGGGCAGGGTTATGGACTGCAGAGAAGATAAATGATTTTAATTTGGAAAGGCGTCATGTGTCAGCACAGGATTGTTCAGTGAGGGCCTGTTCCTGTGCTGTACTGTTCTTTGTTCTTTTGTTTAACTAGCTTCCGGATTTACATGCCCCATTAAATCCATTCCCAATCCTCTTGCAGGGCTCACTTCTGACATTTTTCTTTCTGAAAATTTCTCCTTCTCCAGTAGTCCACAACAGATGTTTCCTATCCTCAACGCAACCCTTGTCTCAGTGTTATACCCTGCTCTAATTTTAGATCCTACTCTATATTTCAATTCAGCAGTTTGGACACATTCTTGTCCTGCTTATCATTTTTTAACAATGCAGTAGAAAATAACAGAAAACATGACTTAAACTTAACTTCAGTTTAAAATAAAATTATGTTGATTTGGATAACTATATCATTGAGTTTGGAATACTTGCCCTTGTCAGACAGTGCACAGAGTAGAGGAGTTGGGATGTCGTGTTGCAACTGTACATTGGTTAGGCCACTATTGGAATACTATGTGCAATTCTGGTTTCCCTGCTATAACAAGGATGTTGTTCAGAAAAGATTTACAAGGATGTTGCCAGGGTTGGAGGGGTTGAGCTATAGGGTGAGGCTGAATTGTCTGGGACTATTTTTGCTGGAGTGTTAGAGGCTGACGGATGACCTAGCAGAAGTTTATAAAGTCATGAGGGGCATGGTTAGGGTAAATAGACAAGGTCTTTTCCCCAAGGTTGTGAGTCAAAAACTAGAGGGGATTGGTTTAAGGTGAGAGGGATAAGATTTAAAAGGGGCCTAAGGGGCAATTTTTCATGCAGAGGGTGATGTATGTATGGAATGAGCTACCAGAAGAAGTGGTGAAGGCTGATAAAATTACTACATTTAAAAGGGTCTGGATAGGTATATGAATAGGAAGGGTTTTGAGGGATTGGGCTAAATGCTGGCAAATGGGACTAGATTAATTTCGGATATCTGGTCAGCGTGGACGAGTTGGACTAAGTGTCTGTTTCCATGCTGTGTATTGCTATGACTATGACTCTAAGTAAATTTTACTGCTTGCTTTATTTTACAAACATAAATGTAATTGTGCACAAATTTTATTTCAAACCAACACAGATTAATGGAATCAGTATACTTATCTCCCATAAATGTACATATTTATAATTATGGATAACAAATTGTTTTTAACATCCCACTTTGAACATTAAAGTTAATTGATTAATACACAGGATGTAGTGATTACAAGACGAATGACAATTGCATTCACAAGTGAAGCAATTACAACTTCAGAATATTGAACGGCCATAAAGGTAGAATAATTACTTTTGACACAATCCATTTATCATTTATCCAACATATAATTATTGAGAACATTTGGACTTTAAAATGAAACAAACCTGAATACAATAATTCCATTTCCAAAGATAATGGTTTTGAACAGAATAGTTAAGTCTGAATTTGTGGAATTCAGTAAGAAGTTTCAAGTTAATGTCACATGTGTTCTGTAATAGTGTTTAAGAAGTTGCATACCTTGCTCATAGAGCATTTCCATGTTAGCTCCTTTATAGGCAACTAGATTGTTGAGAAGTAATACCACACTTTGCATGACAGTGCCCAGTACATTGTTCTGCTGATCCTGTGAATCAAATAAACAAGTAATTGTGTGAAACACGGAAAAAAGCATATAAACTCAACCTCAAGAATCTGAAAACAAAACCACACTGTAATACTTATAGAATAATGGCTCAGCAGTAATAGAACACAAGAGTGCTTTAGTACGACATGCCAGGATCATCAACAACACCATACATTAACCAAGATGCCACCAATTTTATGTGCAGAAGTCAATTTTTTTTTATTATTCACTAGTGGGATGTGACCGTCACTGGAAGGCCAGGATTTATTGACCGTACCCAGTTGTCTTTGAGAAGGTGGTGATGCGCTGCCTTCTTGAACTGCTGTGGATCATGCGCTACAGGTAGATCCACAATACACTTAGAGAGGAAGTTTCAGGATGGTGAGTGGCTTGGAGGGGAACTTGTAGCTGCTGGTGTTCCCATGTATCCACTGTCCTTGTCCTTCGAGATGAATGTGGTCATGGGTTTACAAGGTAACAAAGTGTGGAGCTGGATGAACACAACAGGCCAAGCCTAGGCCCCAAAACATCAGCTTTTGTGCTCCTAAGATGCTGCTTGGCCTGCTGTGTTCATCCAGCTCCACATTTTGTTATCTCGGATTCTCCAGCATCTTCAGTCCCCATTATCTATGGGTTTACAAGGTGATGTCTAAGGATCTTTGATGAATTTCTGCAATGCACCTTGTAGATAGTACACATGCAGCTACTGACTGTCAGTGGCAGACGGTGTGGATCTGATGCAAATCAAGCAGGCTGCTTTATTCTGAATGGTGCCAAGCTTCTTGAGTGATATTGGAGCATTCATCTAGGCAAGTGTAGAGTAGTGGATCACAGACCTGACTTGTACCTTGTAGGTGGTGGACAGGCTTTGGGAGACAGGAGGTGAGTTACTTACTGCAGTATTCTTAGCCTCTGACCTGCTCTTGTAAGCCACTGTATTTATATGGTGAGTCCAGCTGAGTTTCTGGTCAATGGTAAACCCCCACTAAGCAATGACCATAGAGAGAGTTATCTTCGTTCAATACAGAGCTAAACAGAGAGCTTCAACAAATGTCACATAAGGCTGGCACTGCTGGTGATAGTACCTGCTCGCTATAGCCTGAAACTTAGCTGCAACTGCTTGGTGTCAAGCTGCAATGCTGATCAATTGAGGGGAATGCTAGAGAGCAGCAACTTGCCTTGCCATTAACTCATACTGCACAAGTACATTCATCAACAACTAAACAAGAGATGTATGCTCGTGATAATGGGAACTGCAGATGCTGGAGAATCCAAGATAATGAAATGTGAGGCTGGATGAACACAGCAGGCCAAGCAGCATCTCAGGAGCACAAAAGCTGATGTTTTGGGCCTAGACCCTTCATCAGAACAGGGGGATGGGGAGAGGGAACTGGAATAAATAGGGAGAGGGGGGAGGCGGACCGAAGATGGAGAGAAAAGAAGATAGGTGGAGAGGAGAGTATAGGTGGGGAGATAGGGAGGGGATAGGTCAGTTCAGGGAAGATGGACAGGTCAAGGAGGCGAGGTGAGATGGTAGGTAGGAAATGGAGGTGCGGCTTGAGGTGGGATGAAGGGATGAGTGAGAGGAAGAACAGGTTAGGGAAGCAGAGACAGGCTGGGCTGGTTTTGTCATGCAGTGGGGTGAGGGGAAGAACTGGGCTGGTTTTGGGATGCAGTAGGGGAAGGGGAGATTTTGAAGCTTGTGAAGTCCACATTGATACCATTGGACCGCAGGGTTCCCAAGCGGAATGTGAGTTACTGTTCCTGAAACCTTCGGGTGGCATCCTTGTGGCACAGCAGGAGGCCCATGATGGACATGTTGTCTGAGGAATGGGAGGCGGAGTTGAAATGGTTCGCGACTGGGAGGTGCAGTTGTTTATTACGAACTGAGCGGAGGTGTTCTGCAAAGCGGTCCCCAAGCCTCCGCTTGGTTTCCCCAATGTAGAGGAAGCCGCACCGGGTACAATGGATACAGTATACCACATTGGCAGATGTGCAGGTGAACATCTGCTTGATATGGAAGGTCATCTTGGAGCCTGGGATGGGGGTGAGGGAGGATGTGTGGGGGCAAGTGTAGCATTTCCTGCGGTTGCAGGGGAAGGTGCCGGATGTGGTGGGGTTGGAGGGGAGTGTGGAGCGGACAAGGGAGTCATGGAGAGAGTGGTGTCTCCGGAAGGCAGACAAGGGTGGGGACGGAAAAATGGCATGGGTCTCCCCCGCAGAACAGGCAGCCCTCTGCTCCCTCCGGTCCAACCCCAACCTCACCATCAAACCCACACACAAGGGTGGCGCAGTGGTAGTATGGCGCACTGACCTCTACATTGCCGAGGCCAAACGCCAACTCTCTGACACCTCCTCCTACCGCCCCCTTGATCATGACCCCACCCCTGAGCACCAAACGATCATCTCCAACACCATCTATGACTTCATCACGTCACGGGACCTCCCACCCACAGCCTCCAACCTCACTGTTCCCCAACCCCACACGGCCCGTTTCTATCTCCTTCCCAAAGTCCACAAACCTGCTTGCCCTGGTCAACCCATTGTCTCAGCCTGTTCCTGCCCCACTGAACCCATCTCCACCTGTCTGGACTCCATTTTCTCCCGTTTGGTCCAGGAACTTCCCACCTACGTCAGTGACACCACCTACGCCCTCCACCTCCTCCAGAACGTCCAATTCCCTGGCCCCCAACACCTCATTTTCATCATGGACGTCCAGTCCCTATACACCTGTATTCCTCATGCAGATGGCCTCATGGCCCTCCACTTCATCCTGTCCTGCAGGCCCGACCAATCCCCCTCCACCTACACCCTCATCCGCCTAGCCGAACTCGTCCTCACCCTCAACAACTTCTCTTTCGATTCCTCCCACTTCCTACAGACAAAGGGGGTGGCCATGGATACCCCCATGGGCCCAAGCTATGCCTGCCTCTTTGAAGGTCACGTGGAACAGTCCCTCTTCTGCACCTACACAGGCCCTAAACCCCACCTCTCCCTCCGTTACATTGATGACTGTATCGGCGCCGCCTCTTGCTCCCCAGAAGAGCTTGAACAGTTCATCCACTTTACCAACACCTTCCACCCCAACTTCAAGTTCACCTGGGCCATCTCCAACACATCCCTCACCTTCCTGGACCTCTCAGTCTCCATCTCAGGTAACCAGCTAGAAACTGATGTCCATTTCAAGCCCACCGACTCCCACGGCTACCTAGAATACACCTACTCCCACCCACCCTGCTGCAAAAATTCCATCCCCTATTCCCAAATCCTCCGCCTCCGCCGCATCTGCTCCCACGATGAGGCATTCCACTCCCGCACATCCCAGATGTCCACGTTCTTCCAGGTCCGCAACTTTCCCCCCGCAGTGGTCGAGAATGCCCTTGACCACGTCTCCAGCATTTCCCGCAACACATCCCTCACATCCCGCCCTCACCGCAACTGCCCCCAGAGGATCCCCCTCGTTCTCACACACCACCCCACCAACCTCCGGATACAACGCATCATCCTCCAACACTTCCGCCATCTACAATCTGACCCCACCACCCAAGACATTTTTCCATCCCCACCCTTGTCTGCTTTCCGGAGAGACCACTCTCTCCACGACTCCCTTGTCCGCTCCACACTCCCCTCCAACCCCACCACACCCGGCACCTTCCCCTGCAACCGCAGGAAATGCTACACTTGCCCCCACACATCCTCCCTCACCCCCATCCCAGGCCCCAAGATGACTTTCCATATCAAGCAGATGTTCACCTGCACATCTGCCAATGGGGTATACTGTATCCATTGTACCCAGTGCGGCCTCCTCTACATTGGGGAAACCAAACGGAGGCTTGGGGACCGCTTTGCAGAACACCTCCACTCAGTTCACAACAAACAACTACACCTCCCAGTCGCGAACCATTTCAACTCCGCCTCCCATTCCTCAGACGACATGTCCATCATGGGCCTCCTGCACTGCCACAATGATGCCACCCGAAGGTTGCAAGAACAGCAACTCATATTCCGCTTGGGAACCCTGCAGCCCAATGGTATCAATGTGAACTTCACCAGCTTCAAAATCTCCCCTTCCCCCACTGCATCCCAAAACCAGCCCAGTTCTTCCCCTCCCCCCACTGCATGACAAAACCAGCCCAGCTCGTCCCCTCCCCCCACTGCATCCCAAAACCAGCCCAGCCTGTCTCTGCCTCCCTAACCTGTGCTTCCTCTCACCCATCCCTTCCTCCCACCTCAAGCCACACCTCCATTTCCTACCTACTAACCTCATCCCGCCTCCTTGACCTGTCTGTCCTCCCTGGACTGCCCTATCTCCTCCCCACCTATACTCTCCTCTCCACCTATCTTCTCCTCTATCCATCTTCAGTCTGCCTCCCCCTCTCTCCCTATTTATTCCAGAACCTTCACCCCATCCCCCTCTCTGATGAAGGGTTTAGGCCCAAAACGTCAGCTTTTGTGCTCCTGAGATGCTGCTTGGCCTGCTGTGTTCATCCAGCTCCACACTATGTAACCCTGTGTCACAGTGCTGATGAGTAGAAATGAATAACACAGTGGAAACAGTTTTGAAATAGAATTGGAAGTTAGATTTTAAAAATGAACTGAGGGTTGCCTTTAGCATTTTTGCAACTGCTTAGGCACTGCTCATTGTCCCTGATGTTTCGAGACTATCAGGAAAAATATAGCAATACGTGCAATGACCATTATAAAAATGAGTACATCTACAAGAGAAGTACAGCCAACATCATTTTGGTGTCCATAATTTAGAGGTTACAGTGAATTAAAAATTACTGTTTTTTAAAAGAAAGAACTAATTTATTAAAAATTCTGGACCAGACAGTTTGTTGAGATGAATAATTGATTATATCATTGGATCCTCAATATGTTTAAATTACTGAACTAATAGAAAAATCCATTGGTGTTCCAATTTAACAACAAGGAAGTTAGTGAGAAATCATCTCTTCACCACTGGTATTGATGAGACTTTGCCTATAAATGAAGGACAATCCGGAATTATCAAAACTTACACTTTATTACATCTCTATTTGTTGAAAGTTCAAAATAATGGAAATGTCAACCTAATAAATTTAGTAGGCACCAAACATTTGAAGAAGACTTGGATTTTTGCATATAAAGATATATTAATGTACTGGAGAGGCGATAAAAGGAATTCAAACACTCAATTTCCATGTTAATATAAACAGTTCACTTTTGTCGCATCTGTCATGCTCAAAGCTAATTTGTTTAATAATTGAAGGCTGCATATTTGATGCACCTCTCTGTTTGAAAAAGAGGACAAAGACGAACGAGAAAGAGATTGTCACCTGTTTGATTACAGCACTGTTCACACTTCGTTCTTATGCAACAATGGGGGCAGATGTTTTTGTGAACTCTTCATTTACATTAATTTCACTCAATCACTTGCAAGGAACTATTAGTTTTACACTATGAAAGTTGCAGTTAAGAGATGTGTTTGAAAAGAACAAATAGCAAATGATTGAAGAATATAATGAAATAAAGCAATAAATTTAAGTTTTTGCCTCAGTTGTTGGAGGTATTATATTGTCTCTTGTTTCATAAAGTGCTGACGAGATATGTCTACCTATCTATATTCAACAAAAATTTTGAGTATGTTTCCTTTCAGGTTAGACAATTGGTCCATAGCAACCCCGTGAATGTTCACTTCTTTCCCAGAGTTATGTACCTACCAGAGTACTCTAGACTCCCAGATGGCCATAGCCTTTGCAACTAATAACTCAGTTGTTCCATCTACTGTTGAGGCTTTTCTTCTGTACCTTATTAATCTCTCCTGTTCTGAACTTTAAATCTGAAGTTTAATATAAGTATATTCTGAAGTTTAATAACTATTCATTAGCCTGTTCTTGCCGCCTTATGAATCAGATCCAAGGATTCCAAAGAGATTTATAACTTTGGACATTTAATTAATCTTTCTTTCTATTCATATTCAATTTAGTATTTGTAATATTTTGCTGATTAAATTAACTTCCATTAGTTATTCTGCCATTTTGGGGATTGTTTGTGTCTTTGAATCAACAGGATCAATTTTGAAGGGCATCATTATTTTCATTTTGATTCAATTTGGTTTCCATATTTATTTAATTACATGAACAGTGGTGCATTGGTACTAGATTAGTAATACAGAGATATGAGTTTAAATCCCACCACACTACTAGGCATTTCAACTCAATTAAATGAATAAATCTGGAGTAACAAAATCTATCACCTGTTTGCAACCTTGAAACTATCAGAAGGTCATAAATATCAAGCTGGATTAATTATGTCATTTTCAGGAAGAATAGCTACTACTGTCACCTAAGAGAGTGAAGCCTTCTCAGCATCACTTTCTCAAGGGCAGAAAGAGCTGTCATTGCAAGTTACACCCATTTGCCAACAATAAATAAAACTGAAAATCCTTCCATGGACAAAGAAATTTTGCAAATTGCTACAGCATCAGAAAAGTTTACAGTACACTCAAATTGCCAGAACTTTTCTAAGTGTATCAAACACTTTTGGGAAAACCTTGTAAAAATTGTTTTTGCCTTTCAGCTCATTTCTAATTTGTGTTTAGATATTCAATTCAAATCATTTTCTATGGAGGGGAAGTAGAAAAACAACCCAGCTTTAAGATATAAAAGAGTTTTATAGGGTCTATTTGGAGAAGATGCTTCCACTACAAATGAAACCAGGACGGGGGACTAATAGAAATGAGATAGTCACTAATAAACCTAATGGAGAATTCAACAGAAAATGATTTGCCTCAGAATGGTGGGAAATATGGAACTGTTTACGATAAAGAGTATTTGAGCTGAATAGAATGGATGCAGTGAGGGGAAGCCAGATAGTTGTCATCAAAGCATGGTAGGCTTCGAGATTTGTCTGTCCTCAGAAGCAACAGGTTTTGGGGCAGAATGGTCATGAATTGCCTGAATAAGGGGAAGTTCCTGAACCAGGGTTCTCCTCACTGTCCTTCTGCTTTCTTCACTTCTCCTCAACAAACATTATGACTGTTTCTGACTTATTGAATAAGGTGCTGCCTTGGCATGCTTTACAGCAGGTTCATCTCATGCAGAGATGTCAATTTATCTCAGGCAACCAACTTGTAACTGATGTCCATTTCAAGCCCACCGACTCCCACAGCTACCTGGAATACACCTCCTCCCACCCACCCTCCTGCAAAAATTCCATCCCCTATTCCCAATTCCTCCGCCTCCGCCGCATCTGCTCCCACGATAAGACATTCCACTCCCGCACATCCCAGATGTCCAAGTTCTCCCCACACCTCCTCCCTCACCCCCATCCCAGGCCCCAAGATGACATTCCACATTAAGCAGAGGTTCACTTGCACATCTGCCAATGTGGTATACTGCATCCACTGTACCCGGTGCGGCTTCCTCTACATTGGGGAAACCAAGCGGAGGCTTGGGGACCACTTTGCAGAACACCTCCGCTCAGTCCGCAACAAACAACTGCACCTCCCAGTCGCAAACCATTTCCACTCTCCCTCCCATTCTCTAGATGACATGTCCATCATGGGCCTCCTGCAGTGCCACAATGATGCCACCCGAAGGTTGCAGGGACAGCAACTCATATTCCGCCTGGGAACCCTGCAGCCATATGGTATCAATGTGGACTTCACCAGTTTCAAAATCTCCCCTTCTCCTACTGCATCCCTAAACCAGCCCAGTTCGTCCCCTCCCCCCACTGCACCACACAACCAGCCCAGCTCTTCCCCCCCACCCATTGCATCCCAAAACCAGTCCAACCTGTCTCTGCCTCCCTAACCGGTTCTTCCTCTCACCAATCCCTTCCTCCCACACCAAGCCGCACCCCCAGCTACCTACTAACCTCATCCCACCTCCTTGACCTGTCCGTCTTCCCTGGACTGACCTATCCACTCCCTACCTCCCCACCTACACTCTCTCCATCTATCTTCTTTACTCTCCATCTTCGGTCCGCCTCCCCCTCTCTCCCTATTTATTCCAGTTCCCTCCCTGATCCCCCTCTCTGATGAAGGGTCTAGGCCCGAAACGTCAGCTTTTGTGCTCCTGAGATGCTGCTTGGCCTGCTGTGTTCATCCAGCCTCACATTTTATTATCTTGGAATTCTCCAGCATCTGCAGTTCCCATTATCTCTGTCAATTTATCTCATTGTCAGAGGCCTTCAGAGTGTCCATAACAGGTTTTCTCTGCCCTCATTGGAATTAGATGCCATCCTTAAGTCGTAAAAAGAAAATCTCCCTCTGAAACTGATTATATGGCATGCTTTATACAGTGTCCAGACCAGTGGAGCTAATTTCACATAGCCACAGTTTGAGCTGGAGAAATTATTTTTGTTGATGTGCCTGTACTTGACTTTGAGTGTCCTGCAGAAGCTATACAGTATGGAAGGAAGAGAGGAATAGAAGGATATATTATTTGGGTTAGATGAACACATTCAGATAAGGCCTCTGGGGAATAAATAGTATCATGGACCAGCCGGACCAGTTGGCCTGTGTCTGCGTTTTAAATACTGTGAGAGGTCAATGCTTCTTTTTCATTTCCTTTGTGAGCAATGCCATGGGAGAACAACTAGTTCACATACATTCAACATTGAATAATCAGTTGTATTTGTTATTCATTCGTGTACAATCAGAGTCTGAGTGCTGGAGGCATTACATTTTAATGAGCAAACTAAATCCACACACAAAACAAGTGGAAGATGGTAATTTCAAGTTTAATTATCATTCACAGTACGGTGGAAGCAATTTTTTTTATTGAATCTGCTCATTGCACTTCTCCCACATTAGTGTCCCTGGCTTAATAACTCATTTGTGCACTTGAGATAAGTTTATTAGATGGCACAGAATAAAAGTTTTCTGTTAATTCATGTGATTTCTGGAACACGCTTCTTTAGATAATGAGCACAAATAAAAGATCACTGTTGAGCTGTTCGAAACCATATTTAAGGTTCGATATTATAAAACCATTGTCAGTCATCTCATGGTGTTGCATTATGGAGTCATAATCAAGCATATTGTATCAAATTACATGGAACATAAAGAAGCCAGGTCATTTAATCCAACTTGTCTGTACCAATGCTATATATTGCATTGAGAAGGCAGGAGATAATTGAACCAGGCAGGCAGTGATAATTAACTTCTCGTTTGAAGGCTGATATATTTTGAATTGGGGAAGCAGAGAAGTAGAATTGATTGGAGCAGAAAAGATTTCTCTGCAGTACAGGCTGAAGAGTTGTGAGAATGTAAAACCACCACTGTTGGATGGGGGAAGTCGCAACAGCACTGCAAACAAAATCTTGGTGTAGACTAAGAAATTTATCATGACAAAAGTTGACACAAAAATGTGACAACTGAAAGTTTGATTCTGTACACAGAGCAAATGGATACTCTTGCAGTGCCAGTGTTGTGAGGAAAGGTTTGCATTATTTCAGCAGAGTGTGGAAACCAGGAGAGAATATTAGAAAGAAGTACCAGGGCACACAAAATGTTGTAAGAGACAGATAACGGTAAAGTCAATAGGTGCCATTGGAATAAGGTAGAAGATGATGAAGTCTAAATCATGGTTACAATGTAGGTGAATGAATGTACAAAGTGACTGGGGAGTTACAGGCACATTTTGCTGTGTGGATTTTGACGTAGTGATCGTGGAAACCTGCCTTAAAGAAGGGCAGGTCTAGGTGTTAAATATTTCTGATTACAATGTGTTCAGAAAAGATAGGAAACAAAACGAAAGGATAAGTGGCAGTGATAATGGGAACTGCAGATGCTGGAGAATCCAAGATAACAAAGTGTGTGGAGCTGGATGAACACAGCAGGCCAAGCAGCGTCTCAGGAGCACAAAAGCTGACGTTTCGGGCCTAGATCCTTCATCAGAGAAGGGGATGGCGAGAGGGAACTGGAATAAATAGGGTCCCTGAGGTTGGTCCGGAGGGAGGAGGGTAACTTCTTCAGCTTAGGCATCCCTGGAGAAGTGGCGTTTATTCAGGAGAGCTTTGCAGTACTGGAGAAAAAAAATGTTTCAGAGAGTTTGATTGCGCTATAGCAAAGGAATAAGAAGAGCGTGATTGCATTGTTTGGTGTAATCTATATAATTGGCACCTTTTAATAACACATATAGAGACTGGTAAGGTAAGGGACAAGTGTTCCTTTATTGTCCACCACAGGCATCTTTACCGAGAGCATTCTAAGCAGCAGTATCTCAAATTCCCTCCCTAATCCTCTATTTTTCTATATGTTTCTTTACCACCCAACTAAAGCCTACCTCTTCAGGCAAGCTTTTAATCAGCTGTCCTAATATCTTCTTCTTCAACCGCATCAGTTGTTCTTCATTCTTATATGGAATGTGGATGTCGTTGGCAAGACCAGTATTGTTGCCCACCCCTAAGTACCCTTGAACTGAATGGTTTGATAGGCCATTTTAGAGGGCATTAAGAGTCAATTACATTACTATTAGCCTGGAATCATTTGTAGGCGAGGCTAGATACAAAACACTGGAGACATATCCTCCTGTTAAACATATTGTGTAAATGCAAGATTTTCTTGTTGCCTATTTTTCTTCGTGATTTTTTTCTGTCACTCACCATGATTTTTCTGAAAGCACAGACTGATTCATTCTTCCAAGGAGTCTACCAGTGCAACTGTTCTGCAATCAGATGAGTCATTGCTATGCAAAAGTAAGCAGCTTGGATCCATTCTCCATTTCTGTTCTCTTAAGTGTGACTATGGAAAAATTCTCCCAACCCTGATCTCCATTCTATAGTTTTCCCCAGTAATCAGGAATTACCCACATGGAAAATTGTAAACTCGACCTGTGTCCTCTGCTTTTGTACTGAACATTAATGAGTCTTGGAGCATGCCTTTGGCTAACAGGCTCCTCATATTTTAATTCTAGCAGTAGATGTTCACTGAGACAAATTCACTGCATATCCTAAAACTACAAAGGTTTAATACTGCAAACTTAATTTTTTAAAAAAAGTCTTTCAAACCAAACAATTAGATGTATTTCTGCCTCCTTTCTTAATAACATAATGGCTTTGAATTTGCAGTATTGGTATTCTTTAGAGCCAAGCGATGAATGGGGATTTCCCTCCGCACCTCTTTAACATGAAAGACATTCAAACCTGGTATAAACTAGTAAAAATGACAAGTGTAACTAGTCTTTTGGATCACAAACCCTTATTCATTATATCCTAAAGGAAGGCTGCTGTATAATGCTAGAAGGCAAAGAAATTTCTCAAAATGCTCTTTTCTAGTGAGTATTCCAATTCAAAGGTTTGTTTTAATCATCAGTATTTGCGGGATAACTGAAGCAGTATCGTCTCCGTGAAAGAGCTATGAAATGTTACTACTATAACATGAAATGAAGATAAATTTACTTGTGCATGCAGAGACAGCAGGAGGAAAGAAATCAAAGTACTTAACCAAGCATAAAAATTGCACTCGAGTCACAAATCAAGTTTGAACAATATTTCTTTAAAGAGCACTGTGATCAAATAACTGTTCTCTAGGCGCGGTTGACAGGTGAAGGTAAATGGAAAAAGATTGCCTTTGCTTGAACCTATGTTTGCACCATTTAACCTTTTGTATTGTTCTGGCAACGAAGACAGTGAGTAAAGTGGTTTTGAACAGACACTAACCAAGTATTGTGCCCTCACATGTAGAAGATGATCTGTAACATTCCTTTTCAAAAGACAATCAATGCTTCCCATGGGTTTTTCTTTTGCTAAACCAATTTGCACTGAATATTCTTGCAGCATAGTCTCAGGAACACTACAACATATGTTAGGTCAAGTTCAGAAGGAAACAGTTTGTGAAAAATTGTCTATTTCATATAGGGAGGCATGTGGCTAAGAATGCTGTTGGTAGTATCAAACTGAGGGAATTGAATATAAGTTTTGAATATGTGGTCCAATGTGATTTGCAAGGTCATCTGTGGTTTGCTTCTGGGTCTGGTATACCACGTGTATTACAAACACATGTGCCTAACGCTCTACATTCTATATTTCTATGCATCTGCTGATTTACTGGTACATTATTTATGTTGCTGTATCCTAATGTAATAGATGTTCTTGGAATAACAACACCTTTTTCTTTGGGTAGTAGATATATTCTTTGTGGTAAGGACATAGGATTCCAGAGAGTGCATAAGTATTTGCAGAGACTCCCTACAAAGAAATATGTGAAAACTACTGCTTCAGATAATAGCTGAAAATAGGAGAAGCAAAGCTGAAACAGTTGATTTGCCTCATCTGAGCTCTAAGCTATTAATGCCTCAAAACAAAGTCTCAAATAATTATTGCTTAGAACATATAAATAATAATGGAATTATTAGTAAGTTCTAGTTATGAACGTAAGGATTAGAAGCAGAAGTGGTCCCTTGAATTTGCTCCCTATTCAATCTTCTGCCTTTATTTCATTTTCTTTCACTACTCCTCATAATTCCTCACATTCAAAATTTCAAATAAACGTTCTTGCTGTATGAGTTAGTGATATTTCAATATGTAACTTAAGCTTGTGGTGTAGCATCTTATTTTGCTGACTGATATAAATATCATTTCATTATAACATTGTAATACTGTTTGAAATGATGTGAATTTCCTTTAAAATCATATTTTTCTTTACTAGTTTTCTCTACTCCCCTCTTAAAAGCATTAACATCTTGCCTGGGTACACTTACAAGGAGTCACTCATTCATTTGTACATTAAATGACAATTACTAAAATTTGCTAAAAAGAAATCGGAAATTGAAGCCTTTTATCTTGTACTCTTGAGAACAAAGATGCAAGAAATAGTACTGAAAAAAGACACAGTTTTACGCAGCATGAGAAATAGGCTATCATTGGCCTGGAGTTGTAGCATTGTCAGTTAATCGTCAATCTTCATTCTCAAACCAGACGGGTAGATTCTGATTGGTCAGGGTATTGTCATGGAATACAGCAGAATTAGGCCTTTTTTGAAAAAGGTGTGAGCAGCAAATTCCTTTTGTTTGCACAAAACAGGGATCTTAAATTTGTTTCTGTTGTAAATCCTAGCAGAGTCCAGATTATTTAATACATGATTTCCAATAGCAGAATCACATTTAATGGTGTATTCAAGTGTTTCAGAGGCTTACAAACATGGGCAGGTGAAGAACAAATGACATAGAATATGAAAATGAGGAGACTGCAAAAACTTAATAAAAAAAGTTTGGAGCCAACTGAAGCATTGTGTCCACTTCTGAACATCATTTCGTTTGTAATATAAAATCTTCGGAGAAGGTACTGATCAAAATTTTCAAGATATTATGTGCAACAACTAGGATAGATTGGCAGAAATTATTTCTGTTGCTTGGGGAGCTTAAGACTCAGGGCTATGATATAAAAATTAAGGCCAGGCTTAATGGGAGCAAAATTAAGAACACTTCTACACACAAAAGGCAGTAGGAGTTTTGAACTTTCTTATTAATTCCAGGTAAAATGTTCATTTTAAAACAGATTGAAGGATTTTTATTAAACAAAGGGACAATGGGAGAAAATGAAGCAAATGGGCTGAAATTCTGTGCTCCTGGAGGTGATGAGCTCAGCAGCAGGAAGCACATTTATTTAGGTAGGGTATTATTACCCAAATGCCACCACCATCTCGCCTTCAGTTGTAATGTGTCAAGGCAGGAATGCCCATGGTCAACTTTTCTAACAAGCCACCAAGTGAGGCCCTTGAGTAGGCAGTTAAGAGAAACTTAAGGACCGCATCCCGCTGCTAGGATTAACAGAGATGAAAGCAGACTTGTTAACATGTGGCATGCCCACAGGTGAACGCCAACATGTATGGGCATTGTGTCACCTTGGGGTCCCTCCATCAAAGGGATTCAGTGTCTGGTTGAGGGACTAGATATAGGAAAGGTGCATATTCATTGAGGGCCACTCACCCTATAGTCCTTTGCTTGAGCTTCATGGTCCCTGTGCCTGCAATCCCTAATTGCAGAACCAAACCCCTACTCCACCAAAATAACCATTAGCATCTCAACAAGACAGCTTACTCGCAAACAAAAGTAGAGATTGCTCAACATGTCTGGCAGCATCTGTGGAGAGAAATCAGAGTTAACATTTTGGGTCAAATGACCATTCTTCAGAGCTTCTATCAAGATAGCTCACTCATTGGTCATCTGTGATCCTGAGGTTCCTACAGGCATCAACCAGGGCCTCAGGCAGCTCCCTCTGGACAGGACTTTAATTCCCAGGATCTTAAAGGCTCACTGTCGCCCAATTGGCATTACATTCAGTGGGATTTTCACAGTCAGCTTGGGCGTCTCATCAGGCCAGTTGCTAGCTGATGAGACACCTAAAGTCAATAAGATTCTGCCCTGACAGCAATATCTCTAAGCGTCTATGAACTCATTAAATGGTGCAACAGGATCAAGGGGCCAAATCGCCTATTCCTGTTTCTGTGTTCCCATTAGACTTACTAGATTGGTTTCATGGATGAAGAATTACTTAGCGTTGATAGACTGGAGAATCTAGTGTTGCTTATGCTAGAGCTGAGAAAGCCAAGAAGGATTTAACAGAGGTGCTTAAAATCATGAGAAGTTTAAGCAACTTTAATTAAAACAGTTTGTACGACTGAGAGATCTATAATCAAAAGACAAAGATCTAAGATAGGTAGTAGAAACAAAATTAAGTAACAAGCGGCATTTTTTCATGCAGCAAACAGAGTTAGAATTTGAAATGGTGATGGGTATAGATTTAATTGTGCCTTAGAAGTGAATTGGATAAGTACTTGAATGAGGAAAGTCTGCAGGGAATTGGGGAAAGAGCAGGAGAGTGGAGCAATTGGAGAGCTCAGCCAAAGAAACGGCAGACAGAAAGGGGCTAAAAAGCCCCCTTTTGTGCTTTATTGGTCTATAATGCTATGATCAAACATGAGAAGCCAAGCAGATTTGCGTAGCTCAATAATCCAAGTCTACTGAAGTAAATGTATACCCACTTAGAATTAGTTAACACAGCACAGTTCACTGATGGAATGTTTCACTTATGTGGTTTGTTGGGATCATAAACTCATGGTGTAAATCCTGCACAGCAGTAGGTTAAAGTGTCTCATTGCTCAGATCTTGTAGAGGGGTAGATTAACCAGTTTTCATGTTCCAGTTTAGCAAACTCAGATGGTACTATGCATGTCACATGAGGTTAGATTCTGACTTGCAGGTCATGCCTCTGCAACCAAATCATCTCAAATATCTGTCTAGAATCAGACATGAAAAATGGCGATTTGGTACAGTTCAACGCTTGGAATGTGAAAATTTAATCCTAAATCAATACCCGCAAGATTGAGAGAAAAATCAACAGCAATGTAATTCTTTTCCTTTGTCACTGGCAGTATGATTCTTTTGCTCAGCCATTATGACTGAATATAGGAATGAATAAATATTCATTGCGCCAAACATAAAATGTGCTATGATTGCTTTGGTGGTGACTAATTTCCAAGCACAGGAATTGTTTTGCCTTGGGAGGGCAAAGGTGAGGTAGCAAAACAAAGTGGAAAAGAAACAACTGATAATATGGGGCATCAATTTTACAAGAGGCACTTCATCACAGAGATCATTAGATTTGAGCCTACAAGGCATCTTGTGTCAAGACAACCCTTTTTAACAATAATTTTTAAATTGGCTTTCCATGTAAATCCAATAATTAAAGTATTTTTAATAGCTGAATTTCATCTTCATAGACACCCGTTACTTGTGATATGATTCCTGCTTTGCCTGCACTGGGGCTATCAAATGTATGGTCTGTGGATCAGTTCTGGCTAGTTTGCATTGTTCAGTACTCTATCTTGGAATACAGCACAAATCACCCAACCTATTAAAATCAGCATGTTACATTTCGTACTGTAGCTTGAGGCAGATTTCAGAATTCAGGTGAGATGAGGCCAAGATATGGAGACTCAGAGAGAGAAGGACATCAGGATTCTTGTTGGGGGTGAGGTGTAGGTGGTTACACAGAAGATGTTGTCCTAAGCCCTACCACCTTCTGCAGCTTTATCACTGACGTTCTCTCCATTGTGAGGTCAGAAGTGGGTATGATCACTGATGCTTGCAAAATGTTCAGCAACATTCACTACTCCTCAGATATTGAAGCAGACAATTACCATATGCAGTAGGGTTCAGACAACATATAAGCTTAGGTTCATAAGGGATTAGAAACATTTGTGGCACACAAGTGCCCAGCAATGACCATTGCCAAAAGTCAAGAGTCTATCATTCTATGTAATTATAATCACTCAATCCTCCAGCATCAACATCCTCCAGTTGCCATTGACCAGAAACTGAAAAGCTATGTAAATTAAGTGGCTTCAAGAGCAGGTCAGAGGGTAGGAAATTTGCAGTGAATAATTCACTTCCTGACTCTCCAAAGCCTTTCCATAATCTATAGGATTGCGATGAAAAATTCTTCACTTATCTGGTCAGATGCAGATCCAAGGACACTCATGAAGTTCAGCACCATACAAGCCAAAGCAGCTTTCTTGATTGGAATCCAATTCTCCATCTTCAACATTCACTCCCTTCACTCAAGCACTGTGGCAGCAGGGTGCACCATCTACAATATGCACTGCAACAACTCATTCATGCTCCTTTGATAGCACCTGTCAAACCTGTGACCACAATCACTTAGAAGGACAAGGGCAGCAGGTGCATGGAAACACCACCACCTGCAGGATCCCCTCCAAGCCATACATCATCCTGATTTGAAATTATCACTATTCCTTCACAGTGGCTACGTGAATATCCTGGAACTCCCTTCGTGATAGCATCATGTATATTCCTACACCACAAGAACAATCAAGGTTCAAGTGGCTGTTTCCTACCCTCTTCTTCAGGAAAAGAAGCGATGGCCTAGCCAACAATGGTTGCATATTTATGTTCTTTATAGGCCCAAAAAACAGGCAAAATGTATTTTAGTTCTACCCCAGTGTGTCTAATTACTTGCTGAATATGGGCAGGAATCTCAATGGTTGGCACGCTAGCCATTTTTGATACCTCCTTGGGCTTTTGTAAAGCTTTTATCATGAAACCATTTCCATTTCAAGTGGTCCTGTAAGGATAGATTGGGATGTGCCCTATCCACTAGTATAGTTGCTTAAAGCATGCAAAATGCTAACTTCCAGCTGTTGAGAGCTTGCCGAGAGCTACTGGAAAGTTCAGATAGATCAGACAGCAGTAAGTTAGGCAAGCAATCTGTCAAGGCCACTAAGTTTCTTTACTTGAGCTCTGGGAAGCATCTTTTACTAGTGACCTTGGAGCATCTGGAGGTAGTAATGTTCTGTTATTTAACTTATAGACTGCTGCTTCCAGTGGTGAAGAAAATAAATGCACTGTTACGGCTAGCAGGGCCCTTGAACTGTCAATTCAGACACCAAACAATTCCAAAAAACACTGATGCACATCTGTGCAATTATTTCTTTACTGTTTATAAAGTTGGTTAAACCCTGAATGTTTCAACAATTTAAAGGCTAAAGGTTTTCTATGTACTCTGGAATTCCAAAACACATCAACATTTACAGTATGCCTCAGTGCTATTAAAATAGGTGCCTTTGATATGGAAGAAAATAGAGACTTCTGAAATGTGAACGTTAAGACATATGTGAAAAATTCCATATAAAGACAATAAAGCAAACAGAGGTTCTTGAAACTGAAGGAACAAAAAGAACTTCAAAAGTGACATCCAGAAAAGAAAATGTCAGTATTTTAGTCATTTGATCAAAGCCAAGAATAACAAAGATTTCTTCAAGAGGGCAAAGTGGTGGGCAGCAAAAAGGGTGGTGGCCCTAGGCATAGTTGGATGAGGAGAAAGTCATAGATGAGTTTCAGTGGGTATATGAGGATGCAACAGACAAGTGTGGGATAACACAGCAAAAGATCTCCCAGCAGTCCTAGCTACAAGCGGGAGCAGTATCTTAGGGATAATTTATTAAGTACACACTGCCGGAATTTCTCAAATTTGAGTGCATATTGCCCATGGTTTTTTGATCAGCAAGTAGAAAACCATGGTATTGGCTTGCACATGTGATTAAGCACTCAGTCTACAAACAGTGGTTGGTACAGCAGGAGGTGGCTATTCACATTTTTATTTTGATTTTATTACTATATTAGTCTCATGTACACCCTATTATACATCCAGAATATTTATTCTATGATAGAAACAGTACAGAATTTGACATAAGGGTTTCACTGCCTACTAGGTGAACACTCTGATATAATCAGAATTTTTGCAAGTCTCCTAGCCCCCATCTATGGTGCTGCTCCCTTATCAACAATCACTTTGATCAACAACTGTGAAGAAAGCTTCAAAGTTACAGATAAGGCATTAGAGTTCAATCTCCTGTCTTCATTATAAAACTACTGTGTATGTTCAGAATTGTTTATTTATCCACCAAAGAATACCAGCAATCACCCACATTCACTTATGATCTCGGCTGCCTCATGGCCACATGCACCACTGTGTCACTGAGCCATACATATCAACAAAGTTACAGAGCCAATCCCTGATCAGTCATAAATCAGGTAATCTCAGCGAGGAAGAATTTATGAAATCAGATTTTCCAGCCTTCTGGCCAGTTATGCCATTGGATTAAATCTGACAGTTGGGGAGGAGATTAATCAGTCAAAATCAATCCTCCTAATCACTATCCAGATACTGCTCCTTACAAGCAACATTGAATGAGGGCAGGATCATATTTACCAACACATTCCTCAGTGCGGGCTATCTTGCTGACGTTACCAGTTTCCCAAAGGTTTGATACTTTATACCAAGAATGGCTGCACTGATCTATGTATTTTCTTCAAGTCAATATCTGATAAGTTTTGACTATTGAGTATAGTTGGGAGGTCATGTTGCACCTGTACAGGACATTGGTTAGGCCACTCACAGTGTGCAATTCTGATCTCCCTGCTATAGGAAGGATGTTGTGAAACTTGAAAGGGTTCAGAAAAGATTTACAAGGATGTTGCCAGGGTTTGAGGATTTGAGATATAGGGAGAGGCAGAACAGACCAAGGGTATTTTCCCTGGAGTGTAAGAGGCTGAGGGGTGACCTTACAGAGGGTGATCACACATAAGTCTTTCAGAAGTCTCCTCTCAGGAAACCAGTGGTGGCCCAGCTGGCAACCTCCACACTGTTTGCTCCTCTCTGATACATGGAAGTTCAGCCTGAGGAGGGTTAACCTGCCTCTGGCATGTAGACCCTCATGTGTCTGGGGTGTTCAAATGTTCTCCCTCACCCCCACCCACCCCTAACTGCCAGGGTTACCAGGCCAAATATCCAGGTCTAACTGCTAGGGAGTCACCCCACAAACAGTAAACACATGTAGATGTTGTGGGAAGGGGAGAAACTAGAAAACCTATTGAAGGTACTTCTGTGCCATAGGTGACAATGCAATGTACATGAATTTTCATGGCTGTATAAATTTTGCTGTTCTGACTGAACATTTGTCTGCTTGAGTCTCGCTGTAACCCCAAATGTGTCAGTATGATGGGCCAATTTTGAGCTCAACCTCAAAAGGTAGCAAAACATTCTCTGCCCAATGCTCTTTACTTGGGTGCAGGATCCACAGGGCCTTCTTGCTAGGGCTGACTGTAGTCCCAGCAGGACCTTCCCCGTGTTCAGATTGACCAGCAGCTCCACAAGGTGGGACCACATGCTATCTGAGAGGCGTAAGTCACACTTTCACTAATGTCAGCCCATCAGTGGTGTGTTATGTCTGGGCAGTAGGGTTCTTTCAGGCTTGTTGGCTATATATCTGCTATCCATTGGGGATATGCATGTGTCTGTAGTCACTGTTGTAATACAAGAAATGTGACAACCAATTTGTGCCCAGCAAGCTTGCAGAAACAGCAATGTTATAATCACTAGATAATGAGTGTTTATGTTTATTGTTAATATTGGCCAGGGCATCAATTTTGCTCTTTTCTAAAGTAGTGCCATGTGACTTTTAACATTCATCAGCGAGAACAGATGAAGCCTTGCTTTAACATGCCGACTGAAGGTCAGCACTTCCTTTACTGCTGTGCTCCCTCGGTACTGGAGTATCACTACAGACATATGCATTTAAATCCTGATGCGGAGCTCAACCACACAGCCTTCTGACTCCATGACATTAAGGGTTACCAACTGAGCCACAAGTGGAAACTAAATCATGCTGTATGTTTTTTAACTAAGTACAAATGTGAGCTCCATTTACCTGTTACATAAATAATTATGCAAGACATTTTCTGTAACAATTAGTGCATGAGACAAAACAATGTTACCACTGCCATACATGAACTGGTCAGCAATTCTATTAAATACTGCACTGCTTTAGCCCAATCACTAACTCATTTAAAATAAATTATGTAAAAAGAAGCACACAGAAGATATTAAACGTGTCGCGAAACACTGCCTCTAGCAGGGAGAAGAAAGATGAGAAACTCCTGGCCGCCATTTCTCTGACAAAGACCTGTCCATTTATTTAATTAAAAATGTAATAACTTTCCAGAGTACAAACTGGAAATCCATCACAAATTTTGATGTATGAGAACTAAAAATAATCTGCAACATGTCCAGAAGCAAGTTGGTTTACACACTCTCCACATTGTTCCTAATGGGAACATTAAACTTGAAAATCCATTTTCAAATTACTAGTAATCTAACCACCCAGTAACAATGTTTAGCATGGCAGGTTAACACGTTGTTACATTTTCTAATAGACTTTCTGCACAGCACATATCATCTATGACACTTACATAAAATGTAAAATATCCCAATCTGATGACACAATGACAAAACTGAATAATTAGTCTGAAAGATTTGTTTGTACAGTACTTACATCTTAAATCACCAGCTTTCAGATTGCAGGGTTTCCTTTAATCTGAAACCATCACTGCAGCATACTTTGCTTAAAAAATTATACTGTAAAAATCTGAGTTGATAAGCCTTTTACATTGGACATGAATGCCTATAGGGAAAAGCTTATTCCCATACTCATTTGTATTCAGGCTCCATACAGACCTGCAGTATCTCCTTTACAATGATGTACTTGCTAACTTAAGGTCAATATTATAAATTCAAAATTGACTACTGCACCTTGCTATAATTGCGAGTATGGGCTGAATTAGAAACCAAATGAGTCAATAAAGAGATCATTCTAAAATTTAAATGATTTGGTTATTAAAAATATAACGTATCAAGTTACATCAGTACTAAACCATACAGAATAAAGATAGATATTAGAATTGCAGATTCTTATATACTTGACAAAAAATATACTTTTTAACTGAAAACTGGGGGCTTTTGTTTTTAAATTATTTATTATCAAGCAGTTTTACATACCTCAAATATTAGTGAAAAACGGATGTGGCACTGAAGGTTTTACTCTTGCACTCATCAGGACAGGCATAAGAATCAAAAAATTTCAAAGGGAACAACAAATTTATACTGCATAAAGTGAAGGTACCACTTGGTTGGCAGGTCAACTCTAATTGGTTAAGGCATTGCCATTGAGAATGCAATAAGTATTACTGTCCCCAGGCTTTTGTTTATTTTCACAAAGATGTAATACCATACGTGTTCCTTTTCTTATAGAGGATTGGTTCTTGCATTTGAGTATATATAGCCTCTAATTTCCGAGCTGCAATAAAGTCCAACTGATAATCTAAAATCGTTTGGTAGTATAATTCTTAGCACATTTGGGGTTTTTCAACAATTCCCGTCCAATAACAAAATCACATCAAGCATTAGACAATATATTGTGATCAGAGATAGTGGGAACTACAGATGCTGGAAAATCCGAGATCATCCAGCTCCACACTTTGTTATTAGACAATATATACTTGGTTTTGCAAGCATGGGCTGATTGAGTACGGAACTCTGCCTACTGTGATCGGCCAAAGGGACATGTAGCTTGACATGATCTACCAGATGGTGGCATGAATGGCCTACAAATTTTGAATTCCTTCATTTCTTTTCTGTCATCTTTCAATTTGCTAACCCAAGTGAAAATACAACATTGATATGGACTTCAGCAAATGCACTTTTAAATTGCCCACCAAGAGGCAGGCAAGAGTGGACAACATAGTACACACAAAACATTTCTTCCCATCTGACCGTAGCTTGACAGGAGTACAAGGTAATATGGGGAAGGTGAAATTGTATTGCATTAGCCCCCTCACCCTTATTCAGTGTGTTGTTTTGTCCAACACAGTGGTCTTGAAACATTGGGATAGATCATCAGCTCCTGTCTAAGTGATATATAATGTACAAAAACATTCCTAAGTACTTCCCAGGTTAAGATACCTGTTGCTGTGTTGCCATAGTCTTACCAGACCATAGGACTGCTCTCTCTTTAAAGGGACACAATTGGTGATGATTTAATCTGACGGCCACCATACCTCAGGTGAGGGGAGAGGTTACGGAGGACAGTCCTTCAATATAACCTCAGTCGATGATGGGAATTGAACCCACGCTGTTGGCATCATATTGGTTTGCAAACCACTGTCCAGCTTCAGATCTAAACTGACCAAGGCACCTTGCCACATAAGATGTTGGTTCAGATAATTAAAAGAACAAAATAGTAAGGAACATCTTAAAGGTAGAAAGAGAGATTAAGACCTTTAAGGATGGAATTCTAGAGTTTAGGATCTACACTTTAGCTGAAGGCTCGCAACTTATAGTGTAACTTTCAGGGATATGGAGTAAGTTTTAATTGAATGAATGCAGATATTCTGTCTTCATCCACCCATGTCAATGCGATAGCCAAGAAAGCACAACATCTCTATTTCCTTAGGAAGCTAAGGAAATTTGGCATGTCGACAAAGACTCTTACTAATTTTTATAGATGCACCATAAAAAGCATCCTATCTGATACATCACAGTGTGGTATTGCAACTGCTCTTCCCATGACTGCAAGAAATCACAACGAGTAATGAATACAGCCCAGTCCATCAAGCGAACCAGCCTCCCATCCATTGCCTCTACCTGTATTTCCTGTTGCCTTGGGAAAGCAACTAAATTGATCAAAGGCTCTTCCGACCCTGGTTAACTCGCTTCTAGCCTCTTCCATCAGGCAGGCAATATAAAGGTTTGTATACTCGTACAAACGTATGCAAGAACAGCTTCTTCCCCACTGTTATCAAACTTTTGAATGGACCTCGCAAATGTTAATGTTGATCTCTCTCTTTGCACTTTCTCTGCAGCTGTAACACAGAATTCTGCACTCTCTCCTGCTACCCTGATGCACTTTGTATGGTACGATCTGTCTGTATATTTTGCAAAACAACACTTTTCACTGTAAATTGGTACATGTGACAAAAATTAATCAAATTAAAGCTTAAACAGATATCTCAGAGGATTGTGGTTAGAGAATATTATGAAGACAGGAGGGCTTTCAAAACAAGAAGATAATTTCAAAATCACTGTGCTACCTAGATAGGAGCTGCCATAAGTCACTGAAAGCAAAAGGATGGGTGATCAGGACTTGGTGCAAGCCAAAATACAGGCAGGGTTTTCAATGCATTCAGGTTTTTGGAGTTTAAAAGATGAGAGACTCAACACGAATATGTCAGAATGGTGAGGTCTAAAAGAGTCATAGACGAGGGCTTCAGCAGCACATGTGCTAAGGTAGACATTGAGACAGATGGTATTTCAGAGATTAAATTAGATAGTTTTAATAATGGTGCAGATACATATTTGGGAGCTTACCTTAGGGTCAAATACCATGCCAAAGTTGCAAAAAGTCTAGATCAGCCTCAGATGGTTATCAGACAATAGGAATGAGTTGGTGGCTAGGATCAAATTGATAATTTCAATCTTATCAATAATTAATTGGAAGAAATTTCGGCTTTTCAAGGACTGAATGTTGGACAAACAACTTAAATGAAGACAATGATGGGGTGAAGAGATGCTGGTAAGGAAGTGCAAGTTTGGAATCCAATATCATGTTTTCTGATAATGTGAACAAACAGTAGCCAAATTTTGATCCTTGGAGAACAGCAATGTTAAATATTGAAGTTAGTGAAGCTGAATCTCTGGAGAGGAGTGAATGATGATGAATGGAACCTTGACAGCAGTCCCATTCAGCTGCACAGCAGATGAGAGATTTTGGAGAAGGTTTGTTTGGTCCATGTTAAAAGCTGCACATATGATGTCACTTGTGACTTTTGCAAGACCATTCCAGGATTGACAGAAGGTAGAAAACCCAAATTTAGGGACTTAAAGATGGACTTCTGTAAAAGAAGCAACTTTTCCTGGGAGACTATATATTCAATGTTTTTGAAGAGCAAAGGGAGGTTGGAAATATGCAGCAATTTGCAAGGACTGAGGGGCAACTGAGATAGACAGATTTTCAATCAGTAAGGGAATCAAGGATTATGGGGAAAAGGCAGGAGAGTGGACTGGGGATTATCAGATCAACAACAATCTCATTGAATAGCAGGGCAGACTCAAGGGGCCAAATGGCCTACTTTTGCTTCAACATCTTATGATAATTTGCACAGGAATAGCAATGTGTGTGGTCTCCTAGAAGCACTGCAATAACTTAACAAGGCTCCGTAAACAGCACATTCAAAACTTGTGATCACAATCAGCCAGAAGCACAAGAGCAGCAGATACATAGGAACATCACCACCCACAAGGTAATTACTATTTGCAATAAGGGGATCTAACTATCTCCCCTTGACATCCAATGGCAATACCATTACTAGGTTCTTCATAATCAACATTCTGCAAGCTATTTTTAACTAGAATCTGAACTGGAACAGCATTATAAGTATGGTGGCAACCACAGCAAGTCAGAGTTGAGAGGTTCTGTTGCATATGACTCAGTTGCTGACTCCTCAATGCCTTACTACAGTATGCAAGGCATAGATGAGGATTTTGCTAGAATTTGCTCCACTTACCTAAATGAGTACAGCTCCGAGAAGACACTCAAAGAAGTTTGATGCTACTCAAGTCAAAGGAGCCCACTTGATTTTCACTCCATCCACCACCTTCAACAATGTCTCCCTTCTTCACTGATGTACATTGGCAGTATAAACATCACCTATGAGATGCACAGCAGTAACTCATGAAGGTTCCTAAAGAGGACGTTTCAAACCAGTGAGTTCTACCATCCGGGGACAAGGACTGTAGAGAGATCATTCCATGACAAACACATTCACTGACTCTTTGGATGTTCCAGCACCCAAACTACGTGGTAATTATCTGCCAGTTAAACTTCCAATAGGTAATTGTGCAGTATCTGGAATCCTTTGCAAGTTTCCATGTCTGTGTGAGAGCTGGATATTTCAGAGGATTCTGATTTACTTAACCTGACAATTACTCAACAAAAAATGGATGGAATAAAATCTGCTCTAACTGTTAGCTAGTATACTACTGATCCCCAACCATTCAGACTGGCCGAACCTCCAAATTCCCAAAATCCAATCATTTCTCTCCAGACATTTGACCTCCTCTCCCAACAAGCAAGTGCTCTCATCTCTCCCCACCTACCCACCGTGACAATTGACAAAACACCCATTGCCTCTCCCCAACATGACCAACACCATCTTCTCACTCACTTATCTGCACTTGCACCTCTCTCACTCATCTGCTGCCCAACCCTCACCCACTACCATACCACATCAACCACTTACCTTCTCTCTGCAGCTTGTCAATCACCTTCAGGGTCTTTAAACGCCAGAATAAGATAATGATTCCTGTAAAAGGGGGACATGGCTTGGCCTCTAGCACTCATCCTGTGTGGTGGTGAAAGATTTCCTGGACAAGTATGCTCTGTTCTTCTGAAGAGGTCTAAATCATAAGTTCAGGCCAGAAATTTGGAGATGTGGGGATGGGTAGTCAAAAAGGCTAGCAAAATGTGATTTTCATTCCTCAATGATTCAGCCCATTAATCACTAGACTTCAGTGCGCAGGACACAATTTTAAAAGTGCAGATGGCACAGAACTTCGAAGTCATAGCCAGGTTGCTGAGATGGACAGAGACATGGCAGATGAAAGTTTTACATTAAAAAAGTATGAAAAGATGCATTCTGGTAGGAAGGAGAAGATATAATATAAAATTAATGCCATAATTCTAAAGGAAACTGAGAAACTGGGAGATACAAGTATACTATTCTTTGAAAATGGCAGAAAAATTTGAGAAGGGGATTATGAAGGACCATGGGATCCTGGGTTTCTGTATGAAGGTATGGAATGTAAAAACAAGAAAATTATGGTGAATCTTTCTAAAACTCTGACTGGTCTCAACCGGAACAGCATCTCTAATTCAGGTAATTCAATTTCAGAAAGGCATGAATCTTTTAGAGAGAGTGCAGGAAAGATTTATGAGACTGTTTCTAGGGTTGAAAGACTTGAGTTATACAGGTAGGTTGGTGAAGGTGAGTTATTCTCCTTAAAACATAAATTGAACGGATATCTGAAAGAAGTGTACACAAAGGATAGACAGAGTAGATAAAGAAAAACTCATTGTTTGAAGGGTTGAGAACCAGAGGACAACAATTTAAGGTGATCGGTAAAAAAATCATCGGTAACAGGAGGAACATCTTTTTAAGTCAGCAAGTACTTCGAATCTGGAATTCACTGCTTGAGATTATGATAGAGGCACTCATAATCATGGATTTAAAAAGAGGGTTTTGAAAGCTACTGAGGAGAAAATATTTTCAGAGCCAAAAGGAAAGGACAGGGTATTGAGGCTCCCTGTGCTGTTCTTATAGTGAGCTAGCATGCTCACAAGGGGCCAAAAGGCCTCCTTCTCGGCAGTAACTATTCAATAAAATAACTAGACTTTCTCTATCTTGGCAAAAGCCACTCTGAATATCCTGTCCAAGTGGAGTGTGTGACAAAATAGACCTTTCAAGTTCCAGGAGTTATCCTTCTGTTCTTGCATCGATCCATCACACTCATTCACACAGATGTAACTGTACAGCTACACAACTCTTATGCTCACCAAGGGAAATTTTTGGTTTTAGTGCCCCTTCGCAAGTGAATTAGGTCATACTTCAGGACATTATGAACTTTCAGGCAATACCAAAATGTGAACAAGAACAAACTGTAGAAATGCCCATTGCAAACCATGTAGCCTTAGACACTGCCAGCTCAGGTCAGTACCGATGACTCAAACAAATGCCGAATCAAATATAGACTTTCACTACCAGAGGAATTACACATCCCTCTTTTAAAGATAGGCTATCAATGAAAGAACAATAACATATACATCAGTTGACAAATCTTTCAGACAAAAAGTATTGAAATACAACTGGTGTTAGGTAATTGTAAAATGGTTTCCATTAGCCTTTCCTTGTATTATAGTGGCCCCTTATTCAAACAACAGTGGGTGAATTTTTAAGTGTCAAATGCCAACCAAGATGTGCAATCAACATACCTTTATTTTGTTCAAACAAGTATTTGAGTTTGTATAAGTCATATTATGAGAAAGTTATCCTGTTGTCCACTTTAAAAATAACACCAGAAGCACAAAGCTCCTCAGAAAAGCCAAAAACCAGCTGCAACAACGAACCTCCTGGCAATTCAACGAAAAGAAGTCTCATAGGGTACTACAATCTGCTTTTCAACAGTTTCACTCCTGCCAAAGCATCAACTCAACTAAGAAATTATAGTCCTGCTACAAACAGAAACTGAGGTAATTACACAATTGAAATCATGTGTCATATTTTTCTTCATCTACATATAATGTTTATTATGAGTGAGAGTGTGTGTAAGTGAAGTGATTAAGACACTGAGCCAATAAGCCTCCAGGGAAAGCCTGGAATAACAACAGCCTCTTGTCCTTCAAGAATTTTCTACTAGAACATGTGAAATTGATTGCCTTGTCAAACAAGGTTCCAGTGACCTGTAGTGGTGCTGTTCTGACAGGATAACTTGAGCATGTCTCATTTGAGGCTTCTTGAAGAGGGCAAATTACGTAACAGTACTGAAACAGGCAATTTCATTCAATAATCCATGCCATTGTTTATGCTCCATATCCAGGGCAGTAACAGTTACCCTGAATTGAATTCCAAACCCAACATCCCACAATCACAGAGATCACCTATCATTACGATACCTACTGCTCATTATTGCTTGCTCTTGTCTACCTCAGCTCCTAGACTTCTGAAATCCTCATAGTGTGACTTTGTTATTAGGATTAGTTGACATTCTATCTTGTCTTCTTCACAAAGTCCAACATTATCAGAAACAATTTCTCACTAAGTTTTGCAAACCCATTAATTGGGGCTTTGTTAACCAATCCTGCATCCTCATCCCCCTCCTTCTGAAAAAATCTCATCCAAAATTCACTGTACATCTGAATCCAGTCTCCTGTACATCATCTCTCCAACTCTCTCTTCATTTCGTCCCATTGTTGGCAATATCACTTTCAATTATCTAAGTCCTACTCTCTGGAATCCCTATCCTAAACTTTCTTCAACTGTCCTTTCAACTTAAAACATTTTTGATTAAGTCTTTGCAGCCTCTTAACCTCTTCTTGGCAGATTTAGAATATGCCACACTTATCCCCTTGGGAGAAATACCTTGGGGTTATTTTTATTTTAAAGGCATTATGTGGGTGCAATTTGTTGTCCTGTCAATGTGATACATCTGAAAATCTAGTCTAATATTTCTCCGTTTCTTTAGTAAGTTAACCCCTGCACCTGTAAGTACTTGCTAATTTACAAAGAGCTTGAATGTAAATTAGGCACTTTGGATAATGATGAAAACCAAAGCATAGAATGACGAAATATATTTCAGCATCACAAGTGTTGTAAATTTTGAAAAAAAAGCTCAGTTCTGAGGAAGGGTCACTCAACCTGAAACGTTAACTCTGATTTCTCCCCACAGTTGCTACCTGATTTGCTGAGCTTATCCAACAATTCCTGTTTTTATCTATGAATAAAAACGACGTGATTTCATAACATGTCTGACTTATAAATAACCAGACTGTTGAGAGTTGCAAGAGGAGGAAATATTTCTGGAATAATTTATAACTATAAACTCAGTGTCGAGTAAATACATTTTGTGAATCATGATGGAGCAATGGACATTCCATCAAGCAAGCTAATAAATTTTTAATTTGTAATAAATTCAAAAAATTATGCTAATTTGTTTCAAAGTTCACGAAACCGTTTTCTTGCACAATGGCTTTGATTCAGTGTGGCTTATAACACATTCAAATCAGAAACAGTCACGAAGTTGTAGACAGTAACAAAACGCTTTTGATTCTTTCATTCACCAACAACCCCCAAGTTATGACAAAACCCAGTAGTCTGCCTGCATTATAAAGTAAATCTCAATTTCATAATAAGCATCTAACCCAGTCCCTAATATCTAGCGAGGCAACATTTGAAAATGTTTTATAAGGTTTTTCTATAACAGATTAAGCTGCTTAAAACTGCTGTTGTTATCAATAGCAAAGTGTATTTATGATAGGTACAGTCCAGTATACTTATTGCTCCATATTTTCTTAAAAAGATGAAATGAACTACTATCACAAAGTTTTCATTAAAACAGTTTTCCTCCAGCAACCTATCTGAACTATGATTATAGAAAAAGGAAAAACTTAAACCTTAATATAGTTAGAACTATTACGTATATCTCAAGCTTGTAATAATGTTGTGGACCTTTACTTCCTTGTAATCTGCAAAGCCCCATGATGGGAGTTTCTTTTAATTTTGCATCTCTGATATGAAGGTGCACAATAATTGCATAGCAATACACACTGATCAGTACAAACACTTGTCTTACCAATGTACTCACCTTGGTAATGTACTATTTTCCATAAAGGCAAAGATATTAATGATGGATTATTATTACCTATTATGCCTGTGCTCCCAGTGATATTGGGACTATGGAGCATAAGTGATGGAGACATTGATATGACAACAAAACATCTAAGATCTGGCACAACTTCAAAAGTTTAAACATTGACTACCTAATGCTTTATGCAGAAAACCACAAGCTAATGGCTGTGACAAATGATCACGTCCCTTAGTAACAGGTAAATATTTCAACCTGTCATATTACAATAAGGAAACATTCCATTCACATCTTCCTCTTACCATCCATAATAAGACTTGGCAGCCTTCACCTGTAGATTCCTTCAATCAGTGTTCTGCCATGGTGTGGATTCTGTCCATCAGCTTAGCCCATACATAATAAGGACAATAACCTTCACTGATCGACAAAAAAGTAAGTCTTTTAAATGAGGAAGGAGAGTGCATGTTTTTGTGACAAAATATAATGTATGCTCTATGCACTGTTCTTCACGCATTCTAAATAGTTGCAATATGTGCGTGGTTCTGTGCCAAGTTTCATTTGACCACAATAATGATCATTTCCACAGTACACTCATTACTACTACCATATAGATTTTTGGGTTTAATAGTTTACAGCAAGCTTATTTCCCACAATCAGAAAAGCTCATTTTCACTTCTATTAAAAACCTCCTCTAGAGACTGAACTATACAATAGGCTGTCCATCAACTGTGAGACCTAAGTATCAGCAAGATGAAGACTGCTTTTCATACTGTAGTCAAGTTTGTTAAGACATCATTAAAGTCCCATTCTGCAGCAGCTTGCACATGTAAGAACCCGTGAAACAGAAATGCCATTCACCTAGTCAAGATCTCTATTACGCACACTAATGAGGCAGAGAACAAGCACAAACCTAGTCTCATTCTCCTGGGGCTGTGCACTAAATGCAGACAACATAGAGGATGGTATTAGAACTATCCTTTTCTTAAAGAAAGAGAGTAGAATATAATGCAGGTCTCCAGTGTTTTCACAGATTTCAATGTTAGCGATCAAAATGCTGTTGTTTGCTTTTAGCTGTGTGCTCCTAAAATGCCATTCACATACAAATACCGATGCCGATGAGTGTGCCATGAATGCGCAATAATTGGGTCTGAACTTACGGTGTGTAATTTTAAAAAAAATGTTTTTAACCTTTGGACTGAATACTTCATAAAATCATGAATTTGTTACTATACTGAAGGTGGCTATCTGTCTGGTCGTCTGTGCTGACTTTCTGCAAGAGCCATTCAGCAGTTCTCACTCTCCCAACTTTACCTCACAACCCTGCAATTTTTTTTCCTTTCAAGTAATCATCAATCCCTTTTGAAAGTCACAATTCAATTTGCCTTCATCACATTCTAAGGTAGTACATTACAGATCCTAACCACTCAATGTGTAACTTTTACTTGCGTTACCTTTGGTTCTTTTGTCAATCGTCTTAAACTGGTGTTCTCTGGCTTTCACGCCTTTCACCAATAGGAACAATTTCTCTTTATCGATTCTGTTCAGGCCCTTCTTGATTTTAACACCTCAATCAAATCCCCTCTGAACCTTCACTTCTTGAAGAAGAACCGCAGCTTTGCCAATATATCTACACATCGGAAGTCTCATTCACATAAATCTTTTCTGTACACACCCCAATTCAAATGATCAAATTATTAATATTTAAAATAATCAACTTACAGCTGTTTTCCAATTTATTGCACCAATTTAACTAAACTCTCTTATTCACTGGTATAAAATTGCATGCACAGATAACTGGCATTTCACACCAGAAACTACAAATGTGTAATTACAACAGAAGCTTTGTGTTATTTTATGCGAATCATGCCGAGACTCTGAAACTTGCACTGATACAATACCCTGTATTTAAAGTGTTCATCCTCTTGTTTAAAATGCCCTTGTTCCTCCTCTTTACACAGGTTTCTCATCCCTACACTCCTCTGACAACTCTGCATTTTTATACACACTCATTCCTTCACCCAACAACTACAACCACGTCTTCAGTGTCGAAATTTTAGAATTTGCCCCCTAAGTAACTCTGTTTCACCACTTTCTGCCACTGTTGTCATATTATCCTCTTTGAAGATGCTATCATACATGCTTCGGTTGACCATTCATTTATGTCCATTACACCTCTATCATACTTGTAGTACATCTTTCTATATTCATTGTAGGTGTTCTATAGTGGATTTTGTGGCTGATGCAACCTTCCATTTTGCAGGTAACTTTAGTGTTGTATAGAACCTGTTTGATATCCTGGGCATCCTTGATCCAAAAACAACAGCTGGATTTTGGGGATCCAATGTTCAATGAAGAACCATAATGGTTGTCAAAGGTTGTAAATGACAATTTACTTGTCTATTACTTTGCAAAAAATTTCAGTAAATCAGGACTTACACTTGTTGCTTGGGTAAGCTTTCACAGATGCAGACACCCACCAGTAACCTTCCCAAGTTGGCATTACAGTTGAATCAGTAGGAACAGGAATTGGCCATTCAGCCCTTCAGGTTGGTTCCACCATTCAATGCAATCATGGCTGATCATCCAACTCAGTACCCTGTTCCCACTTTCTCCCAATACCCATTAATCCTTTTAGCTCTACGAACTATTTGCATCTCCTTCTTGAAAACATTCAATGTTTAGGCCATAATCACTTTCTGTGGGAGAGAATTCCACAGGCTCGCCACTCTCCAGGTGAAAAAATTTGTCCTCTAAGAATTTGCCCACCCCGTATCCTTAAATTGAGACCTCTGGGTCCCAACCGATCCAGTCTCTCTTCGAACATCAGTCCCACCATCTCAAGAATCAGTCTGGTAAATGTTTGTTACGCTCCCCCCACAAACAGAACATCCTTGCTCAGGACACCAACACTGCACGGAATATTCCAGATGCGGTCTCACCAGAGCCTGTACACTTTCAGCAAAAAATTCCTGCTCCTGTCCTCAAATTCTCTCACTATGAAGGCCAACATATTATTTGCATTCTTTATTGCCTGCTTCACCTACATGCTTACTTCCAGCGACTGGTGTGCAAGTCTCTTTGCACCTCTCTCTTTCCCAATTTAGCGACATTCAGATAGTAATCTGCCTTTCTGTTTTTGCTACCAAAGTAGATAACCTCACAGTTATCCACAATTTACTGCATCTGCCATGCTTCTGATCACCCACTCGGCTTGTCCAAATCACACTGATGCATCTATGCATCAGCCTCAAAATTCACTCTCCCACCCAGCGTTAAGTCATCTCCAAACTTGGAGATATTACATTTAGTTTCCTCAGGCTAAATCATTAATTATATTTGGAATAGCTGGGGTCCAAGTACTGATCCCTGCAGTTCCCCACTAGTCACTGGCTGCCACTCAGAAAATGCCCTGTTTGTTCTGGCTAAAATTGTGATCAGAGATAATGGGAACTGCAGATGCTGGAGAATCCAAGATAACAAAGTGTGGAGCTGGATGAACACAGCAGGCCAAGCAGCATCTCAGGAGCATGAAAGCTGAGGTTTCGGGCCTAGATCCTTCATCAGAAAAGGGGGATGGGGAGAAGATTCTGAAATAAATAGGGAGAGAGGGGGAGGCGGACTGAAGATAGATAGAGGAGAAAATAGGCGAAGAGGAGAGTATGGGTGGGGAGGTAGGGAGGGGAGAGGTCAGTCTGGGGAGGACGGACAGGTCAAGGGGGCGGGATGAGGTTAGTAGGTAGGAAATGGGTGTGTGGCTCGAGGTGGGAGGAGGAGATAGGTGAGAGGAACAGGTTAGGCAGGCGGGGACGAGCTGGGCTTGTTTTGGGATGCAGTGGGGGGAGGGGAGATTTTGAAGCTTGTGAAATCCACATTGTCACCATTAGGCTTCAGGGTTCCCAAGTGGAATATGAGATGAGTTCCTTCCATTATTCTCTCTCACTAGATCATATGTTCCCCAACATTTTTGGGACATTATTTGTGTCTTCCTTTGTGAAGGCAGAACCAAAATATGCTTTCATTGGTTTGTCATCTCTTCGCTTCCCATTATAACTTTCTCTGGTTGTAAGGGACCTACATTTGTCTTCACTAATCTTATTCTCTTCATATACCTACAGAAGTTTTTACAATCAGTTTGTTTGGTCCCCGCAAGATTACTACCGTACAACTACGTTCTGCTCTTAATCAATCTTTTCTCCCCCTTTGCTGAAATCTCAACTGCTCAGAATAATCAGGTCTGCTGCTCTTTCGGCCAATTTGTATGATCCTTCCTTGGATTGAATAACATCCTTAATTTCTCTTGTTAGCCATGTCTGGGCCACCTTCCCCATTTTATTGTTGTGCTAGACAGGAATGAGAAATTGTTGCAGTTTTTCATTCCATTATTTAAATGTCTATCATTGCTTATCCATTGTCATTCCTTTAAGTAACATTCCCCAATTTATCATAACCAACTCATGTCTCATACCATCATAGTTTCTTCTATTTAGATTCAGTACCCTAGTGTCAGAATCAACTATATCACTCTCCATCTCAATGAAGAATTCCATTACATTATGGTTACTCATCCCCATGGAGCCTCACACAGCTAGATTGCCCATTATCCATTTCTCATTGCAAAATATCAGCTCTAGCTTGGCCTCCATGTTCAATGAACTGATCCAGAAAACTGTCTCATATACACTCCAGGAATCTCTCCTCTATGGTATTGTTACTGATTTAATTTTGCCCAATACATATGCAGATTAAAGTAGCCTATAATTATAGCTATACTTTTATTGCTTGATAGCAGGTATTGCCATGCACATCAAACAAAAGGTTCTTAAACTCTTGCATCAGGGGCCATTTGATATAACCAGAAATTTTCTCTATCTCTCCTCTACTGAGTAGTTCAGTGACCATATTGTCATATCTAGGGCAATGGTGAGATTTTGGCACAGGGCAGAGATCAACTATGGGTCGTTTTTCAATATAATTTAACTTATGGTTGAATAAGATGGATAAGGCGGATGAGCACAATTAAGGTACAATCCATTTTTATACACAATGAAACCTAAACTGTAAATATTCTTTGAAGCCTGCAAAGCAGGGCATCATTCAGAAAATTTGCAAAACAATAACTCACTCCCATCCTTTCTTCCTCAAATTAAGCCACCAATTGAAAGACAATACAAACTTAGTTTTAAAATCAAAACCTTGCTCAATTTGCCAGTATACATTGACTTGACCCATGCTTTACAGAGCCCCCTGTCAGTACAGGAGACAAGAATGATCCCATGTCACAAAATGGCCAACTTATTCTACACATACTTAGCTTGTGTGCCGGAAACTAAATGCCCTCATTAACATACCAGATATTAGCTCACCATGAAACATTCATTTTGCAATCTTTGTTTGTTCACTGTAGCAATGCAATAACTGTACAGAATTTCACATTCCATTTGGCAAGTTTGAAACTTCATTCTGTTAGATGTGACAAAACATCTTCAACCCCAGGGCTCCTACTTCTGATTGTTTTTCAGTATACCTAGTGGAAGAAAATGTGGGAGGAGTAATCTTTATTGCGCTGAATTGTGATTCTATAAAGGTAAGACTCAAACATGAAGAGGTGCAACTTGGTTGAGGTGCCAGAGGACATCTGAAATTACTCCAGAAAAATCAAAATTGCCTCAGGAATGAAGAAGTAACAAAGTTCACAAATAAATTAGTTGACTCACTGTCAGATTCTCCCCTATCAAACAAACTTGAAGTTTCAATATAACTGCAATAAAATTCAACTTTGCATAAACTCAGTATGTCAAGAGAAAAGGAATTGTTATATTGATGCCTTCTCTCCAGTGACAGAAAATGAACATTAGTTATTAATTTAATTTAATAAATTAATTTATTTGACTTTTTTTGCCAGGTCCCTCTGAATAAGCGATGCTTTGCTGTGTTACCAAATTAGCTGATGCTTATAATTGCTTTTCTGTCTCTTTCTTCTTTCTCTCTTGATCGTGATCATATGGGCCAGTGGGCTGTGGAGTGGCAGATGGAGTTTAATTTAGATAAATGTGAGGTGCTGCATTTTGGGAAGGCAAATCAGCGCAGAACTTTTAATGGTAAGGACTTGGGGGGTGTTGCTGAACAAAGAGACCTTGGAGTGCAAGTACATAGTTCCTTGAAAATGGGTAGATCGGATAGTCAAGAAGGCATTTGGGATGCTTGCCTTTATTGGTCAATGCATTGAGCGTAGGAGTTGGGGTGTTACGTCATTGGTTAGGCCACTTTTGGAATACTGCATTCAATTCTGGTCTCCCTGCTACAGGAAGGATGCTGTGAAACTTGAAAAGGTTCTGAAAAGATTTACAAGGATGTTGCCAGGTTGGAGCATTTGAGCTGTAGGGAGAAGCTGAGTAGGCTGGGGTTATTTTCCCTGGAGCGCATGAGGCTCAGAGGTGACCTTATAGGGGTTTATAAAATCATAATGGGCAAGGATAGAGTGAACAGCCAAGGTCGTTTCCCTGGGGTGGGGGAATTCCGAAACTAGAGGGCATAGGTTTAAGGTGAGAGGGGAAAGATTTAAAAGGGACATAAAAGGACATTTTTTTTCATGCAAATGGTGGTGGCAGGTAAGGAATGAGCTGCCAAACGAAGTGGTAGAGGCCGGTGTAGTTACAACATTTAAAAGGCATCTGGATGGGTAGATGAATTGGAAGTGTTTAGAGGGATATGGACCAAAAAGCTGGCAAATGGGATTAGATTTATTACGGATATCTGGTTGGCATGGACGAGTTGGACCGAAAGCTCTATTTCCGTGCTGTACCTGTCTTTGACTTTATGATTCTCCTAATTCCATTTTTCCCCATTCTCTCTCTTTGTTGCTTTTTTTGCATAATTTGACTCTAATTTACCTTGTTTCTTTCTCAATCTTTAAACAAAATGGTTGAGGCGATAACACTTTCACACCAGGGCTCGCCAACATCTTAAATGTTCCACTGACTTAGGTGCACTGTTATCAGCAATGTATATGCAAATTTATCCTTGGCTGAAGGATGCATAGGGAAAGTATAATTATTAGTGCACAATACGGGTGCCCTACTGTAGCTTTCCCTGGCCCTTTATCTTATATTTGCCGATTCATTCATGCTACAGTATTCCATGGTTCTGTTCCTGTTAAAAATATTCTTCTAATTTTGCCAATGGTCTTCTAATGATAATCTTTAGTTCATTCACATTTGTTATCGATTAGAAAAGCTCTTTTATAACACACTGAAAATCTTGAATAATTTCAGAAACATTTGTTAAATATTGGATATTTCCACAAGCCAGGCCAAAAGTGGTTAAACAATGATAAAGTGGTTTCTGTGCACTAAAGAAGATGGATTGCATTTAATGACTAAAAGAGGAGGAACAAAAAAACGTTTCATACTTAGTACTCACCGAAATAATCTGAAACAGTATAGGCACAACTTGGCTTTCTTCGATTAATCTGGAAATGTAAATAATTCGTATCACATTAATTAGAACACAGGCATGTTTTCACCTTCATTAAAAGGTACAACACCGTTCATGCTACTGATATATAAAGTGGTCATGATGTGGAAGTGCCAGTGTTGGACTGGGATGGACAAAGTCAGAAGTCACTCGACTCCAGTTTATAGTCCAACAGGTAGATTTGGAAACACACAAACTTTCAGAGTGCAGCCCCTTCATCAGGTACAGTGGGAGAGCAGGGCACACAGACAGAGAGTTCATAAGCTGACAGATCAAGGGCAACCTCTGCAAGAAATGTCAGATCAACAACTTGGAGACTATCATCAAATGTGGGAACACCACCCACCACATTCACAGCAGATACTCATGTGACTTGGCCACTGTTGTCTATTTCATACGGTGCAGGCAAGGATGTCCTGAGGCACGGTATATTGAGAGACCACACAGACGCTTTGACAACAGACGAATAGACACCATGCAACAATCACCAGACAGGAATGTTCCTTCCCAATCGAGGAACACTTCAGTGATCAAGGGCATTCAGCATCCTCGAGACAAGGCGGACTCTAAATTACAAAACAACCCAGAATCGCCGAGCAGAGGCTGATAGCCAAGTTTCATATTCATGAAGACAGCCTTAACAATGATCTTGGGCTCATGTCACACTCTCAGGTGATTCCACCACACTATTCAATCTCTGTAAAATCTTCCTTACTGTCCTGTTTTGACAGCAACACTTTGATAAATTGTTATGATCACTCTACCTTAATTAGTTTGTTATGTTCTGAATTACTTATTACTTTCTCACACAAACACGCACATCATGTCACACATGCTCTCTCTCCCTCTCACTCACTCACACACCCACCCACACTCACTCACTCACTCTCACACACACACAATTTGTAGTCACAGTCAGTGTGGCATCTAAAAAGTTCTAGATTTTGGAATAAACTCTGAGACAGATTCTGAGCAAAGTCTTACACCTACAACTCGGTGTCTGACCTGAATGTCACCTTTCATATAGTCCTATGGCTCTGGCTGATTGTAATGACAGCACAACAGTGACATTGACTTTATAAACACTTTACACACCGTCTAACACGCTTCTGATATCTAATCTTGTAAACTCTGTGTGTGCGCGCCCTGGTCTCCCACAGCACCTGGCGAAGGGGGTGCACTCCGAAAGCTTGTGATTCCAAATAAACCTGTTGGACTATAACCTGGTATAGTGTGACTTCTGACTTTATACATAAATGAATGGCTCAGTGTGAATAACTATACAACAAAAATTGAGAGGTGAGTGATCCATAACACCGATCACTGACTAATGCAGTTGGTAATTGAGTCTTTGTGTATCTCATGTTAGAGTTTATTGGAAGTGACTCACTGCCTGTCTTATTGATCAAAGCTAGAAATTCAAAATACACTTGAATACTTTACAAGATATGCAAACAAACAATAGCAGAATGAATAAAAGGTCATGAATTGTGATGAGGTAAAATCCAAAAGCTGGTCGTTTTAGCCTTTTTACAAAAAGTGTGTTGATCTTAAGCCAAGAGATGTGCAACAAATTTAATTTACCAACATCATCAAAAATAATCTACAAAGTAACATTTTCTACACTTCAAAAAAATTCTATTGGCTTTAAAATTCATTGTAATGCCCAGAATTTGTGATGTGGCTGTGCAGGAGGGTGGGTGGGAGGAGGTCTATTCTAGGTAGCTGTGGGAGTCGGTGGGCATCCCCTATTCCCAATTCCTCCGCCGCATCTGCTCCCACGATGAGGCATTCCACTCCCGCACATCCCAGATATCCAAGTTCTTCAAGGACCGCAACTTTCCCCCCCACAGTGGTCGAGAACGCCCTTGACCGCGTCTCCCGCATTTCCCGCAACACATCCCTCACACCTCGCCCCCACCACAACCGCCCAAAGAGGATCCCCCTCGTTCTCTCACACCACCCCACCAACCTCCGGATACAACGCATCATCCTCCGACAATTCCGCCATCTACAATCCGACCCCACCACCCAAGACATTTTTCCATCCCCACCCTTGTCTGCTTTCCGGAGAGACCACTCTCTCCGTGACTCCCTTGTTCGCTCCACACTGCCCTCCAACCCCACCACACCTGGCACCTTCCCCTGCAACCGCAGGAAGTGCTACACTTGCCCCCACACCTCCTCCCTCACCCCCATCCCAGGCCCCAAGATGACTTTCCATATTAAGCAGAGGTTCACCTGCACATCTGCCAATGGGGTATACTGTATCCATTGTACCCGGTGTGGCTTCCTCTACATTGGGGAAACCAAGCAGAGGCTTGGGGACCGCTTTGCAGAACCCCATTCCCCCTCTCTGATGAAGGGTCTAGGCCCGAAACGTCAGCTTTTGTGCTCCTGAGATGCTGCTGGGCCTGCTGTGTTCATCCAGCCTCACATTGTATTATCCCAGAGTTTGTGAAATGGTTTTACATGGTTGCAAGTACTATTTTGTTCATAAGGTAGGCTTTTGAAAGATCCAATTTTCCAAGCACTGTGTTAACCTGCAATTTACACCCATCCATTTAGGGAGATGATTAAAAAAAATTACAAAGAAATGGTAGGCCATAATTGCACTCACAAAGGAACCAGATTCCAAATAACCTAGTTTAAAATTAAATGAGATGATTTTTACCTTCCCTTTTTGAAAGGTGCTGATTCATTTGGGTCATTGTCCATGATCCAGTTTTCCCTACATCTTGGCTGTTTCACTAGAGCTAGTGCAGAATATTGAACATTGGTGTGTGGCATTTTCAGCAAGGGTAATGGAGGCAATAGTGGCATTATCGCAAGACTATGTTGCAGAGACCCAGGTAACGTCCTGAGGAACCAGATTCAAACCTTACCAGGGCAAATGGTGGATTTTGAATTCAATAAAAATCTGGAGTAAAGAGGCCAGCATAACCATGAAACAACTGTTGGAAAAAAAACCCAACTGGTTTATGAATGCTTTAGCAAAGAAAATTGCCATCCTTTCCAGATCTGGCCTACATGTGGCTGCAGACCAACAGGAATGTGCTTGACTCTTAACTATCTTCTGGACAATAAACGCTGGGCCACACCTTGTAAATCAATACATTTAAAGAAGGTAGGATATTTAGTAGACCAGGAAACTGCTGTTAAAATACATAATTGCTAGTCTATAAACAGTGGGTGAAGGAGGAAGAGAGACTTGCACTTTTGTCACTTCTGTCAAAGTCAAGAATTCTTGGACTTTAGACTTCCCTGGTAAGTTAATTCCTGTTTTTACTTTGTTTTTCTATTAACTAACTTGAGCTTGACTAAAAAACAAAGCTGGAGGAACGCAGCAGGCCAGGCAGCATAGAGGAGCAGAAAAGTTAACGTTTTGGGTTGGCACTCTTCTTCATACAGGGTCCCGACCTGAAAGGTAATTTTCTGAAGAAGAGTCCCAACCCGAAACGTTAACTTTCCTGCTCCTCTGATGCTGCCTGGGTCTGCTGTGTTACTCCAACTCCACACTGTGTCATCTCTGACTCCAACATCTGCATTTCTTACTATCTCCTGCTAAAAATAGGCTTTTATTTCAGCTTTCTGAATTCCATTTGTTAAAGTCTTTATTTTTGATTAATTTTCTTCAACAATTATTTCTTCTTTTTACACATAGCATGGAATGATTTGTCAGAGAGCTTTAAAAGTCAACTGTATATTGTGGACCACATCCTTTCTTTTGAGGACATTTGTACATCCTTTAATGGTCATTTTTTTCTTGACTAGGATGCCAGCAATTACCAGATTCATTTATCTCAGTTTCAAAAGTTACTATGATGGGATTTGTATTCCTAACCTCTGGATTACTAATTTGTGTTTATCAATGGACTTTGCTGAATATGACTGGCAATTATCGTTCAATCCACTAACTCCAATCTCTTTGGTTGAACATAAGCAGCCAGACATTTCATTAGCGCGAGACCATGCTCTTGAAGTTTAAAGACAATCCTTAAAACCTATCTGAATGTGTTTCATCAAGTTTTCATTCTATCTTTAGAGCTGCCATTTCTTAGTCTCAGCAGTCATCATTTCTCCCATGCTCCTATGAAGTGCTTTGGAACACAGTTCAATGCTAAAGAAAGCTATATAAATATCATAATTTGGAACAGAGCAGGGAATTTGGTCCATTCAGTTCCTACTTATCCTCAGAAACCTTGACTCCTTAATAATTAGAAATCCATCTATTTGTGCCTTGAAGATAGATACTTTATATTCAGGACTTAACCTTATTAAAGAGGGCAGCTAAAGTATTCGAGATTCCTCATCATCTAGGAGAAAGAAAAATTCCTCCACATCTCTGACATCTTAAATGGGCAACATCATACTTTGAGATTATGTCCTCTGGTATTAGACTCTCCCACAAGGGGAAACAACTTCTCTGTCATGTTCTTAAGAATTTTACATATTTCAATAGATCTTCTCTCAATGTTCTAAATTTCTTGGAGAACAAACCCTCCTACTGATTGCATCTTGCGTTGACTAGTAGTTTCTCTTGGGATTGAACATTGTCAACACCACATCAGTTTCTAATTTGCAACAATTATACTAAAGTTGATTAAACTAATTTCAGCAGCAAATCTGTCCAAAAATAACATGAGGTGACTGACCGGGATAGGAGAGGAACCTTTAAAGAATTTTGTTAAATTTGAAAGCTATAATATTCTGCTACATGCTGATCAAATATTCTCTGACACTTTTCTCTGATTCCTATTAACTCCAGTTTTGCCGGAGCTCTTGAACGCTGTATTTAGTCAAATGGTATTTTAATTGCAAGGGCAGCCAGCCTTACCTCCCCGATGGCATTCAGCTCCTTTGCCTACGTTTCATTCATTGGTACATGAAGTGAATGAAGTCAGGAGACTTCCCTGATAGAACCCAAAGTGAGCACCAGTAAGCAAGCTATTCCTTTTGAAGTGCACTTGATAGCACTATCAATTAACCCTTACATCACTTCACTGATGATCGTGAATAGACAAATAGAACAATAATCTGCTGGGTTGGATTTGTCTTGCTTTTTATGCACAGGGTATACCTTTAATTTTAGCATTTGACGTGTAAAATTGTGACATATACATTGATTAGTAGAGCTACGCAGGGAGCTTAATACTCCTCCGAGTCACAAGATCACGATGGCACAGAAACAGATCATTCAGCCTGTTGAGTCCATGTCAGCTCTCTGTGGAGCAGTCTAGTCAAGTTTCAATGCTCCTTTCCAGCTCCATATATTGAATATAATATCCAGTTCTGAGGAAGGGTCACTGTACCTGAAACATTAACTCTATTTCTCCTCCACAGATGCTGCCAAACCTGCTGAGCTTTTCCAGCAACTTTGGTTTTGTCCATAATATTGAATGTTTAGTTTCCTCTGATACCCATCCAGTTTCCTTTTGAAATGATTGGTTATTTCCAATTCCAGCACTCTCTTGGCAATGAGTTTCAGGTTACTAGCACTTGCAGTGTAATGTCTGACCAAAGCTCAGACATCAGTTAAATTCAAAAGGCAGCTGGATGCAAGCTTGGGAGCATAATACTATTCAGATTCAGTGGGATGAACTGACTTTTTAAAATCACTGACTCTGGTTGCATTCTTATGGATCCGTCAAGCTCTATTGCATTTGCAATGATAAAACTGTGAACGGATCCAACACCAAAAAGAAAACTGATCAACATCAGTTTCTGAAGATGCACACATTTTGGCCCAGATTACATTGATGCATGTAATAAACCCACGGAAGTGCCTAAACCTGACTTCCCAAAGGAATCACTGGTGTTGTGGCCACAAAAATTGCATTTTAACCTGAGGTAATCAAAATATCTAAACATAGCAGAATTTCTTCAGGGATGTAATGTAGATCCTGCAAAATCATATTTCAAAATAATTTAAAACTACTTTCAACCAAACAAGCGTGAAAATGTTTCATAGCTGTATCTCTCATCTCTTTGCTCAGTATAAACACAATAGAAGAACTCAATGCAATCAAAGACTTTCCATACCAAATGGGGATACTTTGTGAAATTAGTGTTCCAATGAACAACATGCCTTTAGTGTTGCAGTGTACTATTTAGTTGTTATGAATTCCACTGAAGACGGGATTCAGTGCCTGACTCATACTCTATTCACACCGCAGCAAATCTCTGAAGGTAACCATATGTATGGAGGGACAGTTATAATAGAAATGAGGTGGCAAACACATATCCTGTAACTTAGAACATCATTACACAAGGAGGATTTAATCGTGTTAGATGGGGGTGGGGGGAGGTGGCTGTAATGTTGAACCCATTTTATTCAGACTACAGGCATCTTTGGGCAGTATTCCAGAGACAAAATCTCCAAGCGATGAACGTAACTTGCAGACAATTTTGCATGTGCATGATCATGTACGCATAGTAGTTTTAAAATGATTTGTGCACGTTTATCAAATGTCCCAAGAAATTATTCACGTTTTCTAAATTATAAATCAAGTAAATTGAAAATATCAACAAGTTTACTGCATAGCAGGGTTTTGGGTTAGATTTAGTATGCCCACTTATCCATGTCATAAACCAAATAGTCTAACAGCTGCTACAAACAGCCATCAGGTAATTAGTACCCTTTCTATTTTGCAAGGTAATAAGTCACAGGCTGATTGGCCTCCTGCTGTGCCAAATGATTCTGTGAAATTATACGTTACATTTCAATCCCTCAGCACGTAAAACGTCCAAGGTATTCATTTTCCAAATTATTTTAAACCACTAAAAATGATGGGAGAAAATTACATTTCCTTAATCAGGAAATCTTCATTCATCTATCATTCAGACAGTTTTATATTTTATACAATTGCCCACCCTTAAATATTTCAAAAAGGGGCATATATTTAGGAGTTTAGTCTCATACTGAGTTTAATTTCTTTTGTGGAAAATTATGCATCCACTTCTTCAATGACCAAATTCTTTTGTTTACTTTATCTCAGTTTTGACGTAGGATAGGAGGGGCTAAAAATTGTAAAGCCAAAGAAAATCTCAAAAATACTCATTAGAAATCATGTAAAGAATATTGATCATGAGTCATCAGCCCTTGCAAATAGGCTAATGATTCTATACAGTTCAATAAAATATACAATGCACAAATCAGTCTCCTGAACAGATTTACCTCTATTATGTAGCACTGCCTTTAAACATTGGCAATAGACCAGTCTGTCATTTCTCACAAGGCGCAACCAGATATCACAAATTGAAGAATACCAGGAGCTCTGGAATGTGCAGCATGCTTGATAAATGACTCACCAGCTCATTCCATTCATAGCACAAGGTATTTCAGTCATCTGCTGAATATAACAGCAATGCACAGGAATGCTGGATGCCCAGCTGAAAGAAACAGCCCTAAGTTCACTTTTTTGGTGAACTTCAGAAAGTAGGGAGGAAGATGAAGACACTCAATCAAAAATAAGTTTATTCGAGTTCATTACAAATCCCTTGCTGCAAACTAGCTTAGCAAGCGTTATGTATAGATCAGGCACATAAGGAGAACGATTAGACGATAATTTTATCATTAAATCAGGCAAATGTTTATCTGGAGTTGACTGCATATTTGAAGGTAAATCATGATAATTTAAAGGGTGTTTACCATAAGACCATAAGACATAGGAGTGGAAGTAAGGCAATTCGGCCCATCAAGTCCACTTCTCCATTCAAATCATGGCTGACGGGCATTTCAACTCCACTTCCCTGCACTCTTCCTGTAGCCCTTGATTCCTTCTGAGATCAAGAATTTGTCGATCTCTGCCTTGAAGGCATCCAACGTCCCGGCCTCCACTGCACTCCGTGGCAATGAATTCCACAAGCCCACCACTCTCTGGCTGAGGAAATGTTGTCTCATTTAAGTTTCAAATTTACCCCCTCTAATTTTAAGGCTGTGCCCACGGGTCCTAGTCTCCCTACCTAACGGAAACAACTTCCTAGCATCCACCCCTTCTAAACCATACATTGTCTTGTAAGTTTCTATTAGATCTCCCCTCAACCTTCTAAACTCTAATGAGTACAATCCCAGGATCCTTAGCTGTTCATCATACGCTAAACCTACCATTCCAGGGATCATCCGTGTGAATCTCCGCTGGACACGCTCCAGGGCTAGTATGTCCTTCCTGAGGTGTGGGGCCCAAAATTGGACACAGTATTCTAAATGGGGCCTAACTAGAGTTTTATAAAGCCTCAGAAGCACATCGCTGCTTTTATATTCCAACCCTCTTGAGATAAACGACAACATTACATTCGCTTTCTTAATCATGGACTCTACCTGCAAGTTAACTTTTAGAAAATCCTGGACCAACACCCCCAGATCCCTTTGTACTTCTGCTTTACGAATTTTCTCACCGTTTAGAAAATAGTCCATGCCTGTATTCTTTTTTCCAAAGTGCAAAACCTCACATTTACTCACATTGAACTTCATCAGCCATTTCCTGGACCACTCTCCTAAACTGTCTAAATCTTTCTGCAGCTTCCCCACCTCCTCAGTATTACCGGCCTGTCCACCTATCTTCGTATCGTCGGCAAACTTCGCCAGAATGCCCCCAGTCCCTTCATCCAGATCATTAATATACAAGGTGAACAGCTGCGGCCCCAACACTGAACCCTGTGGGACACTACTTGTCACTGGTTGCCATTCCAAAAAAGAGCCCTTTATCCCAACTCTCTGTCTTCTGTCAGACAGCCAATCCTCAATCCAAGCCAGTAGCTCACCTCGAACACCATGGGCCCTCACTTTGCTCAGCAGTCTCCCGTGAGGCACCGTATCAAAGGCCTTTTGGAAGTCTAGATAGATAACATCTATTGTGTTTCCCTGGTCTAACATACTTGTTACCTCTTCAAAGAATTCTAACAGGTTTGTCAGGCATGACCTCCCCTTACTAAATCCATGCTGACTTGTTCTAATCTGACCCTGCACTTCCAGGAATTTAGAAATCTCATCCTTGACAATGGATTCAAGAAATTTACCAACTACCGAGGTTAGGCTAATTGGCCTGTAATTTTCCATCTTTTGCCTTGATCCTTTCTTAAACAAGGGGGTTACAACAGCAATATACCAATCATCTGGGACTCTCCCTGACTCCAGAGACTTTTGAAAGATCACAACCAAAGCCTCTGCTATTTCCTCAGCCACCTCCCTCAAAACTCTAGGATGTAGCCCAACGACAAAGATGTAGCCCAACGACAAAATTCTTTGAAGTCATCAGTCAGACAGTTTCACCCCTTGGTAACTTAGTAATTTTATGGGAAAATTGGTAATCTGCCATCAGTTGGATTACTGGGTTAAACAATAAAGTAAATAGAGTAGTCAGTCAATAATAATGATTACTCGAAAGAGATTTAATCACCAAAATTCAATTGACCAAAGCTGTTTATTTAATTAGATGGAACAGAAGATTTGTTTTTAATATCAACGAACCTGACAGCACAGCAATATATAAATATATATATCTCTCCTTTATTTCAATAAGGGTTTCTACTCAATCAGCTCTTTTTCTATTAAATTCTATTTCTTACCTTCTGCTAGTGTGGCTCAAGAATAATATTTTCCTGAACCTAAATGCTTTCTTCTCAATATACAAATAGTTATCTAACAAACTGTTAGCACTGGTTGCTTGAAAGGAATAAATATTTGTTTATGTATTGTAGCTAGGACCAAAACAACTGGTTTGTGAGCATCAAAAATGCCAATATTCTTGTTTAATCAGCATTAATAACTGGCTAATCTTAGCTCTCAAATGAATTTAAGATAAGCATCTACATTAATATATGAATAAGTTTGTCTTATTTCCTGAGTTACTGAAGGTTTTTAAAAATTAATTAACAACATACAAACATTACAGATAAAGCTTGTATTTAGTACTCATCTCCAACTGCAAATGATGAGAAGATCCTCTACAGTGCTCTTTAGTTCTAGGATTTTGACTTAGTAACGGTATTATAGTTCCAAATCAGGACAGTGGCTGGCTAGGGAAAAGGTATAGCTGTTGACTGTCCATGTGCATGCTGCCTTTGTCCTTCCAGGTGGTAGAACGCACAGGCTTGGGAGCTATTAACACGAAAGCCTTGGTGAGAGTCTGCTGTGTATTTGTAAATAGTAAATATGGCAACAACTTGGTGCCAGTGATTGAGGGAGCGGTAGTTAAGGTGGTAAAAGCAGTATAGATCAAAATCATCATTCACTGCAGATGAATTTCTGGATCCCTGTCCTTGTTGTTGATGAATACTGGCTTTTGGTCTCCAAATTTAAATCTCATCTCTACATTGAAATCCCTTAATGGCCTTTATCCTCCCACTTCTGTAATATCCTTCAGCTTAGTAAATTGCTCTCAACCCGAGTCATTGTTCTCCTGGCTTACTGTGCATCACTTTATTCTTTTACCTCCCAGTAGTAGCTTCCATGCCTTCATCTTTATGTGATCCACACTCCGGCATTCCGTATCCAAACATCACTGACTTTGCAACTCCCTGGAAATGTTAAAACCCAACTCTTCAAACAAGCTTTTGGATCACCCTTCCAAAGCCTCCTGCTTTTGATTTGAGATGCATTCATTTGTGGTTACACCCTTACAAAACTGCTAGGGATATTTTTCTTCTTTAAAGGTGCCATCTACATACTAGCAGTTCTGCAGGAGTATTCTCTAAACATTGGCGACAATCAGTTTGCTTATTTTCTGCCTTGCCATAATATAGTCATACAGTAATAGAGTCATAGAGTATTACAGCATGGAAACAAGCCATTCAGCCCAAACTGGTCCATGCTGACTATGGTGGCCATTCAACTAGTTCCAATTGCCCGCATGTGATCTATATCTCTCTAAACCCTTCCTATCCATGTACTGATCCAGATGTTTTTTAAATGTTACTATTGTACCTGCCTCAAGACCTTCTCTGGCAACCCATTCCACATACGTACCACACTCAGCATCAAGACATTGCCCCTCAGGTCCTTTTTAAATCTATCCCCTCTCACCTTAAATCTCTGCCCTCTAGTTTTCAATTCCCAATCCCTAGGGAAAAAAGACTACATGCATTCATCCTATCTGACCCCTCATGATTTTATACACCTCAATAAGATCACTCCTCATTCTCCTACGTTCTAAGGAATAAAGTCCTATTCTGGCCAACCTCTCCCTATAACTCAGGCCTTCTAGTCCTGGGAACATTCTCGAAAATCATCTTTGCACACTTTCCAGTTTAACTTTCTTATAACAGGGTGTCCAAAACTGTACACAGTTCTCCAAGTGCAGCCTCACCAACAATTTATACAATTGTAACAAAACATCCCAATTCCTATACTCAATGGCTTGACAGATGAAGGCCAGCATGCTAAATGCCTTCTTCACCTCTCTTTCTACCTGTGTCTCTGTTTTCAACAAACTATATACTTGTACTCCTAGGTTCCTCTGTTCCACAACAGGCCTCCGTTTACTGTATAAGTACTACTTTGGTTTGACTTTCCAAAGTGCAATATCTCACACTTATCTGTATTGAATTCCATTTGCCAATCCTCAACCCATTTCCCCAATTGATCAAGATCCCTCTGTAATTTTTGATAACCTTCCATGCTATCGACGATACCTCCTAATTTTTTACTTCTGCAAACTTAGTAATCATACCTTGGACATTCATATCCAAATTATTTATGTAAATTACAAATTACAAAGGTCCCAGCACAAACCCTGTGGCACACCTCTAGTCACAGGCCTCCAGTCCGAGAAACAACATTTAACCATCACCTTCTGCTTCCGACCATCTAGACAATTTTGAGTCTAATTAGCTTGCTCTCCCTGGATCCCATGCAACCTAACCTTTATGATTAGCCTGCCGACGGGACCTTGTCAAAGGCCTTACTAAAGTCCATATAGACAACATCCACTGCCCTACCCTCATCTATCTACTTGGTTATCTCTTTGAAAAACTCTAAAAGATTTGTCAGACATGACTTACCACGCACAACTCCATGCTGACTATCCCTAATCAGACCTTAACTATCCAAATGTTGGTTGATCCTGTCCCTCAGTATCTTCTCCAATAACTTAGCTACCACTGTATCCAAGAATCCTATTTGTACAGGCTGAAGCACCAAAAGCCTTTTATTGAATTTGTAGACAGATCTTTTATCAAAATTTTTAATCAACCTGATAAGATATATCTGAGGCAGGTGGGACTTGAACCCATACCTTCTGGCCCTGAGGTACAGTCCTTAACACTGCTATTGCACCATGATCTTCCATGGGAGAAGTAATTATTTTAATCATGCTATCAGATGCGTTACACATCTTGAAAGCATGTTGGATTTGAACCCAGGCCCTCTGGTCAGAAGACAGAGGCCCTACCACAATATGACAAGACCCCTCCCTAAAGGACATGAGTGAACTCTTTAGGTTTTTAAGACAATTGATAGTGGTTCTATGGTCGCCATTAGGCTAGCTTTGAATTCCAGATTCATTTTTAATTCAAATTTTACCACCTGCCATGATGGTATTTTAACCCAGTTCCATTTGCTGTATAGCCCTTGCTCTCTCTAGATATCCTAATGGTACAAAAATCTAGCAATCTTGATCATAACATTTTTAGAAAAGAGTAGATTTCTTCAGTTGTTGGCAATATCTATCAAACAAGAATTATGCAGAAAAAGTGTTTTTTTCAACCAAGGAACAATGATGGAATTCATTATCACATGTTTTCCATCTTTAAAATGCTGCTTCAAAATTTTCTAATGTGATTGAACTTACCTTTACTGAATCTGAATTTGAGTTATTTTCACACATCAAAGTAAACCCACTAGCAAAGGAAATCAGGGTTTCCTGGATATGCACTGTGAATGCACCTTTATAGGAGCATAGCAACTACTGTACATAGGGAATGCAGTCAAAACTGCATGAATTTTTGACAGGAGATTTCCAAATACAGACTTTTATGGCCAGGAATGACTTCTTCAAGTGACATTTTACAGTTCTACACACAGCCACCAAAAACATGCTTTTAATTGCTTGAGATCATTCACAGATTCTTGGACACTCACTCATTTTATCCATTCAATGTTTCTGAAGAACAGACACAGTATTTGACAAGAAGACACTTCTTGTATCATTATCATGTGGGAAGAAGTACTACAGGGAGGTGCAAAACATTAATTAATGCAAGAAGCTTCATGACATGCTTTCATTGATGCCTCCTCACCTATAGCACAAAGTCTACCTTTGACTCCACAGCCTTACCACGCTCCTCCTGAAATAGAGGCATATTCCTTCAAATCATTTTCACTCTACACTATGCCAATTCACTAATGTGCATTTGTAGCTAATGCCACTGATCAGTGGGAGTAACTACACATGTTACCTATGAGCTAACCATGCACCTTTAGCTCCTCCTTTGGTTCTTTATTCGTTTATTTTGGATTACAGCTCTGTGAAGTTGCCTGGGATGTTTACAGTAATACGAGTGTTGCATGTATTTTTTAGCTCTGTGCAAGGAGATCACTGAGATTCCTAATCGGCATTCTAATGGTGAGAAGGATCAGGAAAATAAAGCAAGGAACTACTAGGCTTTCAGTACTGATCTGTGAATATTTCTTTTGGCTGTTTGTACAGGGGCAGCATCTTCCAGTTTCTCATCAGTTGATCACCTTTATGTTTCTGTCACAGAACATGTGGATAGACAGTTTGCCTATCTTTCTCATTGAAATGAGATTAATTAGCTGAATCTTGAATATTGTGTTAAAGGCTTAGTTAGGAAAAAAAAACAGGAGCTGATTTGACCCCATGGCTGCAAACGTACATGTACAGATGGACCACATATTTGCTAGGGATGTATAGCCCTGACTAGAATCAACTGCGCAGATTCAGGAAATCTGCATAAATCTCCTGTGGGTTATTGGTGGCCATATTTAATTCTTCAATAAAAGGAACGATGCTAATGTTACTCATTTTATTGGAACTTTAGGCTAAAGTGTCTTTTAGGATACACAGAAAAGGCAAGGAACTACGTTACACAAAAACTTTTGAAGAATCATTTTCACTTGCATTGCTTTCCTGGAAACTGGCAAAGTGGATTTTCCACAGTTCTAAACTAGTCTAATTTGAATCCCATTGAAATCAATTGAATGAAAGTCAGTAGTAGTTCTATGATCTGTTCAGTCACATTGCTGCCCTGGTGAAGACTACCCCTAGTGAGCTGCACTGCTAATGAAGGTGGTCAAGCAGACTTGATAGAGCAAAAAAATTTAAAGAACTGCGAATGCTGGAAATCAGAAACAAAAACAGAAATTGCTGAAAAAACTCTGTGGAGAAAAATCAGAGTTAAAATTTCAGAGACAGTAGGAACTGCAGATGCTGAAGAATCTGAGATAACAAGGTGTAGAGCTGGATGAACACAGCAGGCTAAGCAGCATCAGAGGTGCAGGAAGGCTGACATTTCGGGCCTAGACCCTCATTCAGAAGTGGTTTCTGAAGAAGCGTCAAGGCTGAAACGTCAGCCTTCCTGCTCCTCTGATGCTGCTTGGCCTGCTGTGTTCATCCAGCTCTATACCTTGTTAAAATCACAAGTCCAGTGACTCTTCTTCAGAATTGATGGTAGCTTGGAAAAGGTTGATATTTGTGCAGAAGATGGGGTGGAGGAGGCAGGACAGTAAACGATAGGTGATGATCAAGCCCAAACAGAAAAACAGTTTGAACAACAAAGGAGAAGTTAAAGGCCAGTCTGGGGGAATGAATAGTTGCTAATGGAGGCAATTAGTAGCTGACAATGAGTTGCATGTGGTAGCAGCCCATATGATGACACAGCCTGGTGTGCTGGGGTTGGGGTAAGGACATGGATTCAAGCCCTAAGATTGTTGAACTCGATATCAAATCCAGAACGTTGCAGAGTTCCAAAGTAGAAAATGAGGGGCTGTTCTTCGAGCTTGCACTGAATTTCACTGGAGCACTGCAGCAAGCCTGAGACAGAGATGTTGTGTAATTTCTGACCTTGCTCACTCCAGTCCAACACCGGCACCTCCTCATCAGATATGCTGGCCAGAGAACATGGCGATTGTGTTGAAATGGCAGGCAACCGGAAGCTCAGGGTTTTTTAGAATTAGAATTCCTACAGTGTGGAAACAGGACCTTCGACCCAACAAGTCCACACCGAACCTCAGAACATCCCACCCAGACCCATCCCCCTATAACTCACCTAATCTAAACCTCCCTGAACACTATGGGCAATTTTACATGGTCAATCCACCTTCCCTGCACATCTTTGGACTGTGGGAGAAAACTGGAGCACCCGGAGGAAACCCATGCAGACACGGAGAGAATATGCAAACTCCATACAGACAGTTGCCCAAGGCTGGAATTTTGCCGACAGGATGTAGGTGTTCTGCAAGGCAGTCACCTAGTCTGTGTTGCATTTTTCAGTGTACAAGAGACCACATTGTGAGCAGCGAGTGTAGTTGGCTAGACGGAATGAAATCAAGGTAAAGCACTGCTTCTCCTCAATGCTTCTGTTTCAAAATCTCATTCTGAAGTCTGAATACCTTCAGTGGTTTGTCATTTCACGTCTCTGTAACCCATTCTCGCCCACATTCCTCCAAGGCCTCTGTGTTCTTCTGATGTTTAGTGTAATGCACTTACTCTTTTCCAGAAGATTAACAACCATGTCTTTAGCACCCTAGGCTATAAGCAACATCTATTCCCTTCCCTACAAAACTTTGCAACTCTTCACCAATCTTCAATGTTTTGGGACCTACCTCTTTGACAATGTTCTTTCCTGATGTATCCTTCTTTGTGTTGGAGATATTTTTGTCTAATTACACCTCCTTGAAGGAACTTTGGATGTTTTTCTACATTTGACATATATAGAGAAGATTGTTGTAATAGGGTCGTTGCAAAAATTAGAGCTGCTCCAGTTTCTTGGACAATCAACTGCAAACTGAATTGATCACGGTTAAATCCTGTGTCTACACTCCACTTCACACATAGTTTTACAATTTTGAATATAATGACATGGGCTGCAAACTAGAGCAACAAATAAACAATTTCAAACTGGAATCAGAACAAAATATGGAGAAGGGAGAGGGCAAGAATTTATATATAGCTGTGAACTGTAGACTAAACTTAACTGCAAGTCAGTTCCGATGTAATTCAAATAATATAGGCAAAAACACAGACAGCAAATTCAAGCTCTATAACTGGAAGTATTGCTGTTTTTTAAACATAATATACTAATGCAAGTTGCCTGTATTACTGTATGTAAATATAGAAGTGCTCCTGAACTAATTTCTCATGTTTTAATAGTCTAGAATGGAAGTTCAATGGGTTCACAAGTATTTATGTAAAGTAGATATTGTACTGATTTTAAAAACATATTGGACAACACCAGCACTCCAATGATGATTGCTGACTGTGCATGCTCTCCACCTATTAACTCTGACTGCGCTTGTGTGTTTTTTTGTCTTTTTTTGTACTTTTTGTCAAACACATTTCAGCTGTTAATGTGTATAAATGCAAGTTTGTATATTACACTTGCAGCTAAAATTAAATAAAAATGGTGTCTTCTACTACCAATGCAGTCCGTGCCAGTCGAAGAATTGGGTTCATTTGCCACACTTGACAAGCATACAACATTTGATATCTGTAGACATATTGTACTTCCAAGGTAAGAAAAGCAGGTGACACTCTAAGCACTCAACAGTTCACCATTCGAGACTGAGCTTTTAGGTTACACAACCACGCATTTTGGACCTGTCTCATTTGACCTTGCTACTGCCTTTTTTGCCTATGAACTATCTAAAACATTCTTTTTTCATTATGGCTTCAGTTTCTTTGCCTTAATCTTTCTCTACCTCCAATTCATTTGTCCTCTTCAATTTGCAAATTGCTCCAAGATTTTCTTCGATGTGATGGCTACCCTATATAACAATGATACATAAGAAGTACTTGTTAAGCCATCTCAATTTTGTAAAAAATTGATCATTCTAATGTTTCAAGACTGAAAACATGGAAGGGAGGCTCTATGTGGTGGTTATGCAATACATATATGCAATTAAAAATCACAATTTCAACTCCTGGCAATGGTTTACAGCTTCTTAATATTTACTGGTAGGCTCCCAGTTGATCACTAGCCATTAAAAATTAACATCTCCAAGGAATCACAAACAAGGAACAATTCTCTCCCGCTCTACAACCTCCTCACAAGGGAAAATTTCATGTTGCAAAGGGAAGACAAAACAGAAAAAAAGCAAAATCAACCAACAGGGATCCTTTTTATTATTTTAATGCAGCTACGAATTTTAAAGCTGTTGCAGGAACTATATCATTATGAACCAAAGCAAAACTTTGCACTTGGACAGCAGTGCATGTGATCTTACGTACACTGATTAATCACTGCAATGGAATTCAGAACGGTTGCTAAGAAACATGTGACACAATTCAACAGACCTTCTCAAACTACTCTAACTCAGAGCTCAAACAGCATTAAGTTTCAATTTATAGGATCCCAACTGAACATGCAGCATGTGATTACAAAATGTGCAGCTGGATGAACTCAAGAGGCCAAGCACCATCTTAGGGGCACAAAAGCTGACATTTTGGGCCTAGATAGTATCAGAGATAATGGGAACTGCAGATGCTGGAGATTCCAAGATAATAAAATGTGAGGCTGGATGAACACAGCAGGCCAAGCAGCATCTCAGGAGCACAAAAGCTGACGTTTCGGGCCTAGACCCTTCATCAGAGAGGGGGATGGGGGGAGGGAACTGGAATAAATAGGGAGAGAGGGGGAGGCGGACCGACGATGGAGAGTAAAGAAGATAGGTGGAGAGGGTGTAGGTGGGGAGGTAGGGAGGGGATAGGTCAGTCCAGGGAAGACGGACAGGTCAAGGAGGTGGGATGAGGTTAGTAGGTAGCTGGGGGTGCGGCTTGGGGTGGGAGGAAGGGATGGGTGAGAGGAAGAACCGGTTAGGGAGGCAGAGACAGGTTGGACTGGTTTTGGGATGCAGTGGGTGGGGGGGAAGAGCTGGGCTGGTTGTGTGGTGCAGTGGGGGGAGGGGATGAACTGGGCTGGTTTAGGGATGCAGTGGGGGAAGGGGAGATTTTGAAACTGGTGAAGTCCACATTGATACCATATGGCTGCAGGGTTCCCAGGCGGAATATGAGTTGCTGTTCCTGCAAGCAGAGGTTCACCTGCACATCTGCCAATGTGGTATACTGCATCCACTGTACCCGGTGCGGCTTCCTCTACATTGGGGAAACCAAGCGGAGGCTTGGGGACCGCTTTGCAGAACACCTCCGCTCAGTTCGTAACAAACAACTGCACCTCCCAGTTGCAAACCATTTCCACTCCCCCTCCCATTCTCTTGATGACATGTCCATCATGGGCCTCCTGCACTGCCACAATGATGCCACCCGAAAGTTGCAGGAACAGCAACTCATATTCCGCCTGGGAACCCTGCAGCCATATGGTATCAATGTGGACTTCACCAGTTTCAAAATCTCCCCTTCCCCCACTGCATCCCTAAACCAGCCCAGTTCATCCCCTCCCCCCCACTGCACCACACAACCAGCCCAGCTCTTCCCCCCCACCCACTGCATCCCAAAACCAGTCCAACCTGTCTCTGCCTCCCTAACCGGTTCTTCCTCTCACCCATCCCTTCCTCCCACCCCAAGCCGCACCCCCAGCTACCTACTAACCTCATCCCACCTCCTTGACCTGTCCGTCTTCCCTGGACTGACCTATCCCCTCCCTACCTCCCCACCTACACCCTCTCCACCTATCTTCTTTACTCTCCATCGTCGGTCCGCCTCCCCCTCTCTCCCTATTTATTCCAGTTCCCTCCCCCCATCCCCCTCTCTGATGAAGGGTCTAGGCCCGAAACGTCAGCTTTTGTGCTCCTGAGATGCTGCTTGGCCTGCTGTGTTCATCCAGCCTCACATTTTATTATTTCGGGCCTAGACCCTTCATCAGAAAAGGGGGAGGGGGAGAGGATTCGGAAATAAATAGGGAGAGAGGGGGAGGCGGACTGAAGATGGATAGAGGAGAAGATAGGTGGAGAGGAGACAGACAAGTTAAAGAGGTGGGGATGGAGCCAGTAGAGGTGAGGGTAGGTGGGGAGGTAGGGAGGGGATAGGTCAGTCCGGGGAGGACGAACAGATCAAGGGGGCGGGATGAGGTTAGTAGGTAGGAAATGGGGGTGTGGCTTGAGGTGGGAGGAGGAGATAGGTGAGAGGAAGAACAGGTTAGGGAGGTGGGGGCGAGCTGGGCTGGTTTTGGGATGCAGTTAGGGGGAAGGGAGATTTTGAAGCTTGTGAAATCCACATTGAAACCGTTGGGCTGCAGGATTCCCAAGCGGAATATGAGTTGCTGTTCCTGCAACTTTTGGCTGGCATCATTGTGGCACTGCAGGAAGCCCAGGATGGACATGTCGTCTACGGAATGAGAGGGGGAGTTGAAATGGTTCACAACTGGGAGGTGCAGTTGTTTATTGTGAACCAAGCGTAGGTGTTCCGCAAAGTGGTCCTCAAGCCTCCGCTTGGTTTCCCTGATGAAGAGGAGGCCACACCGGGTACAACGGATGTAGTATACCACATTGGCAGATGTGCAGGTGAACATCTGCTTGATGTGGAAAGTCTTCTTGGGGCCTGGTATGGGGGTGAGGGAGGAGGTGTGGGGGCAGGTGTAGCACTTGCTTCGGTTGCAGGGAAAAGTGCTGGGTATGGTGGGGCTGGAGGGGAGTGTGGAGCGGACAATAGAGTCACAGAGAGAGATTAGATTCCCTACAGTGTGGAAACAGGCTTTTTGGTCCAACTGGTCCACACTGCCCCTTGAAGCATCCCACCCAGATCCATTCCCCTATAACCCACACACCCCTGAACACTACGGGGAATTTAGCATCGCCGATCCACTAAGCCTGCACATCTTTGGACTGTGGGAGGTAACCGGAGCACCGGGAGGAAGCCCATGCAGACACGGGGAGAATGTGCAAACTCCACACAGACAGTCGCCCGAGGCTGGAATCGAACCTGCGTCCCTGGCGCTGTGAGGCTGCAGTGCTAGCCACTGAGCCACCGTGCCGCCCCAGATAATGGGAACTGCAGATGCTGGAGAATCCGAGATAACAAAATGTGGAGCTGGATGAACACAACAGGGCAAGCAACATCTTAGGAGCACAAAAGCTGCCATTTCGGGCCCTCATCGATCTTGATCAGAAAACGGGGATGGGGAGAGGGTTCTAAACTAAATAGACAGAGAGGGGGAGGCGGATCGAATATGGATAGAGGAGAAGATAGGTAGAGAAGAGAGTATAGGTGGGGAGGAAGGGAGGGGATAGGTCAGTCCAGGGAGGACGGACAGGTTAAGGGGGTGGGATGAGGTTAGTAGGTAGGAAATGGAGGTGCGGCTTGAGGTGGGAGGAGGGGATAGGTGAGAGGAAGAACAGGTTAGGGAGGCGAGGACGAGCTGGGGTGGTTTTGGGATGCAGTGGGGGGAGGGGAGATGTTGAAGCTTACCAACCTCCGGATACAATGCATCATCCTCCAACACTTCCGCTATTTACAATCCGACCCCACAACCAAAGACATTTTTCCATCCCCACCCTTGTCTACCTTTCGGAGAGACCACTCTTGTCCAGTGCTCCACTGTCTGCTCCATGCAGCCCAATGGTATCAATGTGGATTTCTCAAGCTTCAAAATTTCCCCTCCCCCTAACTGCATCCCAAAACCACCCCAGCTCGTCCTCGCCTCTTCTAACCTGTTCTTCCTCTCACCTATCCCCTCCTCCCACCTCAAGCTGCACCCCCATTTCCTACCTACTAACCTCATCCCGCCCCCTTGACCTGTCCGTCCTCCTTGGACTGGCCTATCCCCTCCCTACCTCCCCACCTACACACACCTCTACTGGCTCCATCCCCACCTCTTTAACTTGTCTGTCTCTTCTCCACCTGTCTTTTCCTCTATCCATCTTCGATCCGCCTCTCCCTATTTATTCCAGAATCCTCACCCCATCCCCCTCTCTGATGAAGGGTCTAGGCCCGAAACGTGAGCTTTTGTGCTCCTGAGATGCTGTTTGGCCTGCTGTGTTCATCCAGTCCCACACTTTGTTATCTTGGATTCTCCAGCATCTGCAGTTCCCATTATCTCTGATGCAGCATGTGACTGTTCACTTTCAGTATAAAAACAATGTGTCTTGAATTTTTACTCCAGATGATAACAATTATTTCTTATTTTGTATGGAAGTGGAAACAAATCAGGCCACATTTTGTTTTCTGGTCTCAAAGATCTTTCAATGCCACTTGCCCAGGGAGTTAGTGATGGGAAACAAATGTCAATCTTGTCAGCAATATCCACACTCCACAAAAGAATGAACAAGCCACTTGGTAGTAAAGAGCTTGAGTGTTGTTGAAAAAGGAAACACACAATTGAAGGTACTCATCAGGATTGAGACAAGAATACCTAATTTTAAAGGGAACAATAATTTATACCGCATTTGAAACAGGGTGCTGACTGTTTGGCAAAGGCATAGCCATGGAAAACATACCTAGCACCAGATACCCGAAAGGTTTTGTTTAAACTCGAAAAAGACAAGTTGATGTTGATTGGTCAAAACTTTGCCGAGGAGAATGCAGCAGGGAACAGGTGTCCTCAAGTTTTTGACTAATTGAAATGGTGCAATGCCTCAACAAATTCCTTCTTACAGAATCCTATATGTGAACATATGTGGCTTCTAGCAAATTAGAGGATCCGTTACATCTGTTGGCTGGGCAGCTTGTTTGCAACGCAGAATGATGCTATCAGTACGGGTTCAGTTCCTTACTGACTGGGTTCACAATGAAGTCTCCACTTTCTAGGTTGGTGGTACACAAGTTAAACTAATCACTACTGTTTCTCTCTAAGATGACAGCAGCCTTTGGTCCACATTCATTTCAGATCAGTCAAATTGTGAGCCTCACTGATAGTCTTAAATAGGTGTTCCTGGCACACTTGGAGCTGACTTAAGTGTTGAAAATTTTGATAATAGTTTGGCCTTCTAGTGAATGTTTGATGGCAATTTTTTTTAAATTCACTTGCTGGTTGGGCCAACATTTATTGCACATCCCTAGCCGCCCTTGAGAAGGTGGCTTTCAGATGCCTTCTTGAACTGCTACAATCCATGTCATATAGTACAATGCCATTTGGGAGGGAGCTGCAGGATTTGGATACCATTGAGGCAATGCTTCGATCATTAACAGTTCACTTGCCAAAAATTAGCATTCTGTTTCTCATGCAGTATGAATAGTCATCTCCTTTTAAATTTCATATTTTTGCATCTGACCTGATAACTGCTACATAAAAGCTTCAACAGCAGGTATGTTTTCTCAGCAATGAAAAAGCAGACCTTGTGACAGAATATGTGTGTTCAGTATCTTGTGGAAAATGTACAATAAATTGTTTAAAGTAGAACTGCAGACAATTTTTGAAAGAGGCACTAAATCCTGATATGACTTTTACCAAAACCTTCCAGTTAAGTTCTTGTACAGCATTTTATGTTTCCCCTGTGCCATGCAGTGTTGCAAACTGAAACAAATGAGTAAACATCAAAAATGGATTCTAGTTTTCTGAACAATGAATATTTTTTATTACTTACTTTAAAGGTGGTTAATGTCCACCTTTTATTAAAACTAAGACACACATAAAACACAAAATCGAGAACAGAAGACCCTTATCATGCTAAGAAACGTGAGCAACTCACTGATAACCCTCATTTCAGATCAAAACATATGGTTTCATGTGTTAGAGATAGTAACAGCTACAGATGCTGGAGATAACACAGTGTGGAGCTGGAGGAGCACAGCAGGCCAGGCAGCATCAGAGGAGCAGGAAAGTTGACGTTTCAGGTCGGGACCCTTCTTCAGAAATGGGGGAGGGGGAAGACAGCTCTGAAATAGACAGTCAGAAGCTGGGAAACGTAGGTGGGGTGCAGATAGGCAGTGTTGGGGATTGGTCAGTGAGGTGGGAGGAGCGGATAGATAGGAGCGAACAGTCCCTCTTCCGCAGCTACACTGGCACTATTCCCCAGCTCTTCTTCCGCTACATCCATGAATGTATTGACGCTGCCTCGTGCTCCCATGAGGAGTTTGAACAGTTCATCAACTTTACTAACACCTTTCACCCCAACCTCAACTTCACCTGGTCCATCTGAGATACCTCTCTCTCCTTCCTGGGCCAGTCTGTCTCCATCTCTGTTGGCCGCCTCGAAACTGATATCTATCTCAAGCCAACCAAATCCCACAGCTACCTAGACCACCTCCTCTCACCCAACTTCCTGCAAGAATGTGATCCTCTACGCCCAATTACTCTGCTTCCACCACATCTGCTCCCAAGAGCGGGATTTCCACTCCTGAACATCCCAGATGCCCTCTTATTTCAAGGACTGCAACTTGCCCGCTTCAGTGGTCGAAAATGCTCTCAAATGCATCTCTTGCATTTCCTGCACCTCGCCCTCATATCCCTTCCCCGCAACAAAAAGACAGAATCCCCTTGTTCTCACGTACAACCCCACTAACCTCCAGATTCAACATTTCATTCTCCACCACTTCCGCCAACAGCAATCTGACCCCACAGCCAAAGATATATTTCCCTCCCCACCCCTAACTGCCTTCCACAGGGACCACTCTCTTGATGACTCCCTCATCTGCTCCATACTCCCCACTAGCCCCATCATCACCACACCTTTCTCTGCAACCACAGGAAGTGCCATAACTGACCCTCACCTCCATCCAAGGAACCAAACAACCCTTCACATCAGACAGAGTTTTACCTGCACATCCATCAATGTGGTCTACTGCATCCACTGTTCCCAATGTGGCCTCCCGTACATTGGTGAGACCAAGCGCCGGCTGCTTTGTAGAGCACCTGTGCTCTGTTCGCGACAAATGATGACAACTTCCAGTCGCCAACCATTTCAATTCCCCCTCCAACTCCCTGGATGACTGTCCATCCTGGGCCTCGTCCAGTGTCACAATGATGCCACCCGGAAACGAGAGGAGTAGCACCTCATAATCTGCCTTGGGAACCTACTGTCCAATGGTCTCAATGTGGACTTTACTAGTTTCAAAATTTCCCCAACCCCATGGCCTCATCCCATGACCAAACCTCCCTCTCATACCTATGATCAGAGATAATGGGAACTGCAGATCCTGGAGAATCCGAGATAACAAAGTGTGAAGCTGGATGAACACGGCAGGCCAAGCAGCATCTCAGGAGCACAAAAGCTGATGTTTTGGGCCTAGACCCTTCATCAGAGAGGGGGATGGGGAGAGGATTCTGAAATAAATAGGGAGAGTGGGGGAGGCGGACCGAAGAGGAGAAGATAGGTGGAGAGGAGAGTATAGGTGGGGAGGTAGGGAGGGGATAGGTCAGTCCGGGGAGGACGCACAAGTCAAGGAGGCGGGATGAGGTTAGTAGGTGGGAAATGGAGGTGCGGCTTGAGGTGGGAGGAAGGGATAAGTGAGAGGAAGAGCAGGTTAGGGAGGGGGGGATGAGCTGGGCTGGTTTTGGGATGCAGTGGGGGGAGGGGACGAGCTGGGCTGGTTTTGGGATGCGGTGGGGGAAGGGGAGATTTTGAAGCTTGTGAAGTCCACATTGATACCATTGGGCTGCAGGGTTCCCAGGCGGAATATGAGTTGCTAAGATAACAAAGTGTGAAGCTGGATGAACACAGCAGGCCAAGCAGCATCTCAGGAGCACAAAAGCTGACGTTTCAGGCCTAGACCCTTCATCCTGCAACCTTCGGGTGGCATCATTGTGGCAATGCAGGAGGCCCGGATGGTTTTGTTGTCTAAGGAATAGGAGGGGGAGTTAAAATGGTTCACCACTGGGAGGTGCAGTTTTTTATTGTGAACCAAGTGGAGGTGTTCTGCAAAGCGGTTCCCAAGCCTCCGCTTGGTTTCCCCAATGTAGAGGGAGCCACAACGGGTATAGTGGATACAGTATACCACATTGGCAGATGTGCAGGTGAACATCTGCTTGATATGGAAAGTCATCTTGGGGCCTGGGATGCGGGTGAGGGAGGAGGTATGGGGACAAGTGTAGCATTTCCTGCGGTTGCAGGGGAAGGTGCCGGGTGTGGTGGGGTTGGAAGGGAGTGTGTAGCGGACAAGGGAGTCCCGGAGAGAGTGGTGTCTCGGAAGGCAGGCAAGGGTGGGGATGGAAAAATGTCTTGGGTGGTGGGGTTGGACTGTTGATGGCGGAAGTGTCAGAGGATGATGCGTTGTATCCGGAGGTTGGTGGTGTGGTATCTGAGGACTACGGGGATGGTAATGAGAGATGATATAAGTTCTATGGAGAATAAGGCTGAATTCATTTCGGTGGAAATTAGAAATTCTAAGAAGAAAAAGTTACTGATAGATGTAGTCTATAGGCCACCAAATAATAACATCACATTTGGATGGGCAATAAACAAAGAAATAACTAATGCCTATAAAAATGGTTGGGGAAGTATCGTTAGGGATTTTAATCTACATGTCGATTGGTTGAACCAGGTCAGTCAAGGCAGTCTTGAACAGGAGTTCATTGAATGTATCTGCGATAGCTTTCTTGAACAGTATGTAATGGAACCAACGAGGGAGGAAGCTATCCTAGATCTGGTCCTATGTAACAAAACAGGGATAATTAATGATCTTATAGTTAGCAATCCTCTTGAAAGGAGCAATCACAGTCTGGTTGAATTTAGAATACAGATGGAAAGTGAGAAGATAAAATCCAATACCGGGGGTCCTGTGCTTAAACAAAGGAGATGACAATAGGACAAGGGAGGAGTTTCTAAAGTAGTCTGGAAGCAAAGACTTAATGTGGGACAGTTGAGGAACATTGGAGGACTTTCAAAACAATTTTTCAAAGTGCTCAGCAAAAGTATACACCAGTGAAAAGGAAGGACCGTAGGAAAAGGGGTAATCAGCCATAGATGTCGAAGGAAATAAGGGAGGCTATCAAATTGAAAGATAAGGCATACAATGTGACAAAGACCAGACGGAAATTTAAAAATTGGGAAAACTTTACAGGTCAACAGAAAGCCACAATCAAAGGGTTATAAAGAAAAGTGAGATAAGGTTTTGGAGTAGATTTGTAGCTTGGGTTGCGGGTGTTGAGGTTGTTTGGCTCACCGAGCTGGTTTGTTGTTTTGCAGACATTTTGTTACGGTGTTTGGTAACATCCTCAGTGCAGCCTCTGATGAAGCGTCGGTGTGTTTTCCCAACTAGTTTATAAACTCTGGGGTCTGCTGAGATGGATTGCCTCACTTCCGGTTTCCTTCATACTGGAATGTATATGGGGTGGTGTTCAATGTGTTTATTAATAGCATGCTTCGTGGAGTTGCCATCCTTCCAGGAATTCTCGCCGACGAGAACACATACCGGTCAGTACAGGCTGACTCGACACCACAACCAGGTAACAAAATCCTCTACATGCTACAAAGACTTAAACAAACAGGACAGATCAACAAAACAGACTTCTTAAAAATGAAACCTGAAGGAACCAACATACCCCGAATCTACGGCCTCCCTAAAGTGCACAAGCTGGAAGTCCCCCTCAGATCCATGGTCTCCCTACCAGGCACTCCATCGCACAGATTAGCCAAAGAACTAAAAACACTCTGGAACCTAGTCAACAATTCACCCCACTCAATCCACTCAGCCCAAGACTTCCTTAACTCCATCAAAGACATAAAGATAGAGGATGAAGAGATCGTGATATCGTTTGGTGTCACTGCCCTGTTCACATCAATAGACATACCACTAGCAAGAGAAACAATGACAACACTACTTGAATAAGAACAAGACTCCAGTTAGACCATCTCCGGGGACAATATCCTCAAACTATTAGACCTATGCCTGACCACCCACTTCACCCTCAACGGCCAAACATACAAGCAAATCAATGGGATACCCATGGGGTCACCTATCTCCGGACTCATAGTAGAAGCAGTGATGCAAAGACCGGAAAGGACTGCCCTTCTGCAAATCCAATGTAAACTGTGGATGTGCTATGAGGGCGACACCTTTGTCATCATTAAATGGGCCAAATTAGAAAAGGCACACAAACCTATAAACAACACCCTCACCGGAATAAAATTCACCAGAGAGGAGGAGAAGAACAAACTGCTCTCACTCCAGAATGTCATGGTAGACCACAAGACAAATGGGGAACTGAAAATGAAAGTACACCAAAAAGCCCCACACACAGACCAGGTACTGAACTTCAACAGTAACCATCCCAGCAAACACAAACGAAGCTGCGTGCGAACGCTATTTACAAGGGCAACAGCACACTGCAGCAACACGGAACTGTGCCAAGATGAAGAAGAATACCTCTTCCTAGTGTTCAAGGATAATGGATATCCAAAGAACTGGGTCAGAAGATGCCTGCAAGAACAGTATCAGAAAGACTCCACTCGCCCCGACACACTCATCACACTACCCTACATCGGGAACACATGGAACTCACCACAAGACTCCTATGACCGCTGGGCATCAGAGTGGCACACAAACACATGTCAACTCTACGAAAACTGCTCACTCGAACTAAAGACCCCCTCCCCTCCACGGACAGGACCAATGTCATCTGCAAAATCACCTGCAAGACTGCGAGAAACATTACATCTTTCAAACAGGAAGGAAACTAACAACAAGAGTACATGAACACCACCTGGCTACAAAAAGGCACGACCAAAACTCACTCATCTCAATCCATGTGGCCAAGGAGAACCACAACTTCGAATGGGACAACACCAAGATCCTGGGACAGGCTAGGCAGAGGCAAGCACAAGAATTCCTGGAAGCATGCCACTCCTCGAAGCATGTTATCAATAAACACATTCAACTCAACCCCACATACATTCTACTACAAAGAAAAACCGGAAGTGAGGCAATCCATCTCAAAGGACCCCAGAGTTTAAAAACCAGACGGAAAAACACACCGACGCTTCATCAGAGGCTGCATTGAGGATGTTACCAAGCATGGTAAAGAAACGTCTGCAAAACAACCAACCAACTCAGCGAGCCAAACAACCTTGAAAAGTAAGATAGATTATGAGACTAAACGAGCTCAGAACATAAAGACAGGTAGCAAAAATTTTTGTAATTACGTAAAATGAGAGAGTGGCTAAGGTAAACACTGGTCCTTTAGAGGATGAGAAGGGGGATTTAATAATAGGAAATGAGGAAACAGCTGAAGCATTGAATAGGTACATTTTGTCAGTCTTCACAGTGGAGGACACACATAACTTGCTAGCAATTGAGACAAAGAGACTAAGGTCGGTAAGGACTTAAGCATGATCTTTATCACAAAAGAGGTAATGTTGGGCAAGCTAATGGAGCTAAAGGTACAGAAGTCTCCTGGCTCTGACAGAATGCATCCCAGGGTACTAAAACAGGTGGCAGGAGTAATATCAAATGCAATCATGGTCATTTTCCAAAATTCTCTGGACTCTGAGGCAGTTCCAACAGATTGGAAAACAGCGAATGTGACATCATTGTTCAGAAAAGGGGGTGGGCAAAAGGTGGGGAATTGTACTCTGGTTTGCTTAACTTCTGTAGTGGGGATAAAGCTTGACTCAATTATCAAGGAAGAAATTGCAGCACATCTAGATAGAAATTGCCACATTGGTCGGACGCAGCATAGGTTCATGAAAGGCAGGTCATACTTGACTAATCTGCTGGAATTCTATGAAGCCATTAGAAGAGGACCCAGTTGATGTGGTGTATCTGGATTTCCAGAAGGCATTTGACAAGGTGCCGCACAAAAGGCTGCTGCGTAAAATAAAGGTGCACAGCATTACAGGCAACATATTAGCCTGGATCGAGGATTGGTTAACTAACAGGAAACAAAGAGTGGGGATAAATGAATTCTTTTCTGGTGACGAACAGTGACTAGTGGTGTTCCTCAGGGATCAGAGTGTTGGGGTTAGGGTTAGGGCAATTATTTATAATTTGCATAAGATGATTTAGAGTTGGGGACCGCATGTAGTGTGTCAAAGTTTAGTGGATGACACTAAGATGAGTGGTAGAGCAAAGTGTGCAGAGGACTCGGGATATAGCTGGTTTAAGTGAGTGGGCGAAGGTCTGGCAGATGGAATTCAATGTTGATAAATGTGAAGTCATTCATTTTGGTAGGAATAACAGTAAAAAGGGACCATTATTTGAACAGTACAAAATTGCGGCATGCACCTGTGCAGAGGGATCTGGGCGCCCTTGTGCAGGAATTGCTGAAGGTTGGTTTGCAGTACAACAGGTAATTAAGAAGGCAAGTGTAATTTTGTCCTTCATTTCTAGAGGGATTGAGTTTAAAAGCAGGGAGGTTGTGAAGAAGGGTCCCAACCTGAAACGACAACTTTCTTGCTCCTGATGCTGCCTGGCCTGCTGTGTTCCTCCAGCTCCACATTGTGTTGTCTCTGACTGCAGCATCTGCACTTCTTGCTATCTCTGAAGTTATGTTGCACCTATATAGGCAGCTGGTGAGGCCACACCTGGAGTACTGTGTGCAGTTTTGGTCTCCTTACGAGAAAAAGTGTATACTGGCACTGGAGGGGGTGCAAAGAAGATTCACTACGTTGATTCCATAGTTGAGAGTGTTGGCTTATGAGGAGAGGCTCTCATTGGGATTATATCCATTGGAATTTAGAGGAACGAGGTAGGATCTTTTAGAAACAAATAAAATTATGAAGGGAGTAGACAAGATAGAAGCAAGGAGATTGTTTCCACTGGTGGGTGAAACCTAAACAAGAGGGCATAGCCTCAAAATTAGGGACTCCAGATTTAGGACTGAATTGAGGAGGAACTCCTTCACCCAAAGGGCTGTGAATCTATGGAATTCCCTGCCCAGTGAGGTAGTTGAGGCTTCCTCTGTGAATGTTTTTAAAGATAAGATTGATAATTTTTAGAATAGTAAAGGAATTAAAGGTTATGGTGAAGGCGTAACAAAATGGAACTGAGGCCTTGAAAAGATCAACCATGATCTTATTGAAATGGTGGAGCATGCTTGAATGGCCAAACTCCTGTTTTTTGTGGCATGAAGCAAGTAACAGTCAAGGAGTGTTTTTATGATAGGACACCCGAGTCCTGTATGGATCAACAGTAAACAATTTAGACTTGAAAATAAGAGCAAGTTCATAAATAATACAAAAACTGATGGGGAATAAACAGTGAGGGGGATAGCCTTCATTTAATGTACTATTTAGATGGCCTAATTAGATGGGCTGCGATGGCAACTGGACTTCAATCCTGATAAGTGACAGATGGTGCACATGGGCAGGATGAACAAGCCAAGGAAATTCATGGACTGTAGAACTCTGGGAAGCTGAGGATCAGACAGAATGTCTGTCCAAGAGTCCCTTAACGTACCAGGACAGGTGGAGAAAGCGGTTAAGACACATAGAGTACTCGCTTATTGGCCAAAGCAGAGAGTTTAGGAGCAGGAAGGTTATTCTGAAACTATAAATAAAGTTGAGCCATAGCTAAAAATCCACATAAGAGGATGTTGATGTCACCGGTTCTATCTGGAAAAGTGTGGTGGCCATTTTGACGTTATTGGTAGTCACTCCAATCTTTTACTTGAATACATAGCATAATGGTCAGTGCTGTCTTGTTCCTCCCAAAAATCAAATAAAGATTCAAAGAAATACCTGCCCAAGCCACTGTGATGTCCAAGAAAGCCAAAACAGGTGGGAACTTTACAGGGTCTAGTTTCCTCAGAAAATTGCATTCTGCCTGAAATTTGCAGGTTAAAAAATTCTGACCCAAGGAATTTCAGGTCCTCAGCTTGCATTAAAAAAAATGAATCTGCCTTTTACTTCATATTCAAAAAGAATGACATAATGCTGTAGAATTGTGTTCTATTCTGATACAAGTTGTTAGAAGTAAGTAGGTACAGGTATTTAAATGAGAATTCTTCAGGTTGTAAAATGCATGACATTGTAAATGCTTTCACATAAATTTCTTTTGATCAGTGCTTCTAGAGAAATAATAAACAAGAAATATTCATTGACATGTTTATGATGGGGTACACATCATAGCCAGAAGAATTCTCACATTTAATTAGAGTATACCTGATGAAAACTGTGTTATGGTCTGTTAAGGAGACGAGCAACTTCAAGGCATATAGTGGCACTGGATCAGGTTCCATCAAAATCTGGTCATATCTGAAATTTTTAAAAAAGTCATAAGCATCAAGGAAATCAGCACATTCATCCTTCTACCCTTCCTATTTGCTGAAATATAGCTGCTTTTAAAAAATTGAATGGACAGAAGTCCTCCTCGGAGGCAAAGTGTAAATTACAGATTGCTGTATTTCTTACAGGCAATGAGTCCGTGGTCTAATATATTCCTGTAAATAAGTTTGTCATTGTATTATGAAGGACAAAGCAATCCCAATCATGTTACTGGTCTTGCATGCTGATTGGGACATGGAAGAGGTCTAAAACTGGTTTCCTATTCATAAATAAAGCCAGTACTTCTCCACAGGAGCAAAGAAATTGCTCATGAGGATAATGTGTCAGCCTGATGATACAAGCAGGCCTCCTGAATGTGTTGTTTTCATACGTACTAGAATTCAAGGGTACAACTTGCAACACTGGATGCTGGGAGCTTGTAAGGTCCAATTATGTTGGTACATTTTTTCCACTATTTTCTCTGCTTCTATTTGAAATGGCCATGGGAGTAGGACGGGGTCATGGGTTGGCATGAGTTGGCACTGATGGAACATGAGAAGTCAGTAGTGGGATGAAAATGTGAAAGATGAGGGCCAGGGGACTTAATATTTAACAAAACAACTTAGGTTAAGTCCCAGAGAACAAAAGAGGGCCTCTTAACCAGCCTAAGTTGGCAATGTTATCAGTGGCCATTTCAGATCCATGTCCATAAGTAAGTAATCTGACTACATTCTATACCCGCTCCCCTGAAGCAAAGATCCTACTATTCAGGTGAATTGCTTTTGAGGTGGGAGCAGTGAGCTGAGAAATATTCCCACTTCCATTAAGCAAATCAGGAACATCCCAGACTTCGGTTTTCTAGCTTAGAAACTAAAATGGCGCCAATGCAGCCAAATCTGTTGATATTCATTTTGGCTTGAGGGGTATAATTTTGATCTTTTGGTCCAATCATGTGATGATCACAACATTTCCTTAAACAGTGATTTCCCAATTCATAATGGAAAAGTTGCACAGCCCATCAACAAGTTAAAAACTGCACCTCCCACTGTTTTCATTCGAACCAGTCTGATAAAACAAATTTCTCTATAATAAACGCCAGCAAACCAACACAACAGAAAGAAAGATTATCAGTACATACATATATCCCACTAAAAAGACAGGTGAAGTGAGTTAATAATATTCTTTTGTTGAGAAAAAGAATATTTGAAACAAAAAGCACTGCCTTTAAGCCGTTCTCTTCACTGTTTTAAAGCAAAAGGCATAGGAATTTGAAACTTCCATTTCATAGCTTGAGTCTTCTATGATTCTAAAATACAGCATTTAAAGGTAACAGTTTTTAAAATAACTTCAACCTATGGACATTTCACATAATTAGACAAGATAAATTCCAAAATGATGTATTAACTTACTGAGGGAGCAGTGATTCCTGGATGAGGGTCAGTAATTTGGTGTTGGTAGAAAGATTCTCCCCTTTCTCTCCTAACACAGCCTCATGGTTTGCCACAAGAGATGTGGTTTCTGACAGTAACCGCAGGCTGAAGATCCGCCACTCCACTTAAAAGACGTGCATAAACAGGAAGGGGTTAACACAGTTCCAGAGAAAAAGAAAAACAAAAGGCAAAATTGATGAAAATTTTAATCACTATTGTGCTTCTTCTTTTCTGGCAAATGCTTACCATTCTGACTAAGCACCAGGGAAACCAAGGGTGGAAGAATGCAGTCAACAATCTGAAAACCAGAAACAAGCAAAGATTAAAGGAAAACATGTGATGCTTTAGACAATTTTAACTCAAAAGCAGCACTTACTAAAATGCAGTATATTACACACATTTGTATTTTCTTTGATGTATCCTTTTTGGCCACCATTTGTTCTTCTCCTTGAAGGGGCTGCCTCTTGCAGTGATATGACTTCACAAAAACATGGCACTTTCACCCAGGTGGTCACGCTTACAGCCTATGTAATGAGCATCAGAAGTAACTGTCTGGGAAAAGCGCATCATTCCTGAGCACAGTCCTGATTTCCTCAGATAGTCTCACGCTCATTTTTAACTGGAGTACAATTAGAAATGGATGACATTCCAACATGCCTACCGGGCAGAAGATTGAGTGTTATAACTCAAACACCTGTTCTAGGTACATCCCTATTTCTGTTACCATAAATTTTGATGGAGCATCAATTTTACACATGGATGACATGGTTTAAAGCTATCTTCTATTTTCTCATTTGGAGCAGTGAAGTACTTCCAAGCAGACAAAAGTGCCACGCTGTCAACATGGTTGCAAATTCTTATCATGCTGTTTAATATGTACTTTCTTTGTTGTTGTCAATTTTCTGTCAGCAAGATCAATACCAAATAAAGTACTAGAATAGCTCAGATTCACAGGAATGTTTCACAACCTTGACAGCACTGATCAGCTTTATATTATGATTTAATCTGTAAAACACGTTGCAAATACAATAATTAGCATAAACAACATTGTTGACTTGATGAAGAAAAAATGGTAGGGATTTGTCTGTATACAGTGCTGCAGAGAAATATTTTAGCAATTATTTTCTTAGATTATGCTGTCAGATGGGCCATTCGGTATAGCAGAGGCGAACATAGCAGAAAGGATAACCTTCAATCTTTCCCTCCTGAAGTTCCTACCAGTAACTGTGATTCTCTGTTTTCCCGTCTCCTTCTCCTTCTTATTTCACTCCCATCTCAGTATATGATTTTTCACTACCTTTTGTGTCTGATCCCATCAGCCTACATGCCAGTGACTGATAAATACTGTGTTGTCAAAACTCTTTGATCAGTAGGAACATCTTGAAATTGGTGCTATTTATCAGAGATGCCCAATCCATTCTGTGGCTCTCAGATTACACCAGTAGGGGAGAGAGGTTCATCTAACCACACCACTGTCTGGGAACTGATAGAATCCAAGAGGGAGAATGGATTTTGATTATATGGTGAAGGAAGAATTGAGCTGGATCAAAAGTTAATGCAATTGGATGGGTTCTATTCGTTTACGTACACAAGGGCACAGTTCAAATACTTAAATAAAAGTATTCAGAAGCTATCTGAAGCCATACACACAGTGTACTCCGTGTAGGATAATTGAGCTTTCTATTGCCCTTTCAACTATTTTCAATCTCTTTGTTTAAAACACTGAATACAAAATTTGTTCAATGCAGTATAAAAGATAAATATTTCAAAGTTTGTTGATTAATGAGACATAATCCCCAAAACATTCAAAGATAGCAAGAACTGCAGATGCTGGATTTAGAGATAACACCCTTCTTCAGAAGGCTCCCGACTCGAAACATCAACTTTCATGCTCCTCTGATGCTGGCTGGGCTGCTGTGTTCCTCCAGCTCCATGCTGTTTTACCCCAAAACATTCAACATAGTTTCTATCTTTTGAATAATTGCCAGCCTCTCTTATTTATTAAAAGCTCAACAAACTGATTGGAACTTTTCTCATCAACAACTTGTATTCTACAGAGTCTTTAACACCTCAGAGCATACCTGATGGCTTACAGAAATGTAATTAGATCAACATTTACACTTAGCCAAAGACAGAAGCATTTGGTGAAATCACTATTTACATGGTCCAAACATTAGGTTTTAAGGAGGCAGGGAGGGGTGAGACTTTCAAGGCCCTTCAATGAGATTGAGAATTTTAAACGTGCAGCTGTAGACAGGATCCACGTGAGATTAGGCACAGTGGAGATTTGAAGGATGTTAGATAGAATTACAAAATCCCTATGGAGTAGAAGTATGGCATTCAGCCCCTAGGTCCATACCAACCCTCCAAACAGCATCCCACCCAGAGCCACCTACCTATTTCAATGTTGCGCCATTGGTGTGCACATTGCAGAGTCCTTTCAACAGTGAGCACTTCTGCCACACTGTTATGTATGAACCGGTCACCAAAGAGGACCCTTCTTCAGAACCGTCATTTCTGAAGAAGGGTCCTGACTCAAAACGTCAACCTTCCTGTTCCTCTGATGCTGCCTGGCCTGTTGTGCTCCTCCAGCTCCACACTGTGTTATCTTTGGCTCTAGCAATGGCAGTTCTTACTATCTCGGAGGGTAACTGGTACCCTGTTTCACCAACAGAGATCTGGAGGAGTTGGAGGATGGGATGGTGGAAAGGAGGTGCCTCACAAATGTTCCCAACCTCTTGCCTTTGCTGAGGGATTGTGCTGCAAAACACTAGGATACCATATGCTGAACGAAGATGTAAAAGCTTCCTAACATCATCATCATGCCATGTTACTGCACTGTCTCACTGACTGATGCTTTTTCCTGAATGGTAAATACAGCCTGCAGAGTGTTGATGCTTTAAGGTGAATTCAGTTGAAGGTACCACACATGCAATCATATGTATAATAACACACTTAGTTAGAAGCAGAAAATTTGAAGGATTGTCAAAGTAACTAGGTCCATATCTACCGTGGACTGACTGACAAAGGACAGTCTGTCTTATAACAAACAGAAAGGAACAAAAGGAAGTCCAAACTTAGCTCATTCCCCCTCAAAATGAGTTTTAATTAGGTTCAATCTAGCCTCTTGCACTTGATGTGTATAGCTTTCGTGGCCCCTTGAATGTTCCACAATCTCAGAGGAGTGCTCGAGATCCCTCATTCCATCTGCATCCAGGACATGTACTCTTTGATGGTTCCAGTTATGAAAGGTACAGCATGCCAAAATGATGCTTCCCACCTATTCTGGTGTTACAGCAATGCTAGAATTGAAACCACATCTTAAGGAGTTCCTCTTTGGAGAATCCCATTAGTGAACTGCTTGACTATGCTCATCATGTGGAAGTGCCATAAACATTTGTATTCTAGAGAAAATGGCATCTGTCACTTCACAGGTGTGTTTGTGGAGCAAGGATTGGTGGATGCCACACTGATCCCTAGCCACTGCATTAAAATTCAGGTTACCATTAAAATTGGTAACCTGGTAACCTTGATTGCTACCAGGATGAGGCAGCGACACATTCCTTCTGAGCATAAGTCCTGCTCCAGCAAATGGGATCATTCAGTGGCTTGGGACATCATTAGTGCCTGCCTGCATTGGTTCTCTGACATTGGTAGTTAATGACAGAAGCCGGAGATTTGGGGTCTGGTCATTCTCCTCCACCTCAACTTCTCCCTATGGATGCTTTGCAGCAGCCACTGGAGATTCCTGTACTTGCTGGACTTTGGCAACAATTTTGTAAGTGATGTATTTTTCAATGTTGTTATCTCATGGCCAGCAATTTAACCTTTTGTGATCCCTCATACCCACCATGATGAAGCAATAAATTTCACCCTCACATAGTGTGGCATGTAGGCTTAACTTTTGCAAGGAGGCCAATGAAATGCATGTGTGTCCATGTGTGAAAGCAACCTGGCAGAAGCATGCAAGACACAAATATCTTTGAGCCCCATAGTGAAGTCCTGAAGGACTGAAATGATCATGATGATGCAGTAAGGCTGGTGATTTGGCAATACCAATTGTGTAGAAGAAGAGTGGAAGAGGACAGTGTTCACACAGCATGCAGGGAAATGAAAGTGAAGCTGCAGCTCTATAAGGCCTGGAGATGCAAGCACTCAGCTGTGGTGCCTGGCAGCCGCACTGATTTTCATGTCAGGAATTGGTGCATACAGTTTCTCAGTGAAGAAGGGGAAAATTAGGAGCTGCATGAGAGATGAGGCAAGCTTAGCTATTAATTAGATGCCAATGCATGGAAACAAGACTGTCACCACTCATGAATGACATTCAGAACTTGACATGTAAAAGTTAAGAGGTAAATCATAAATGAGTCTCTTGATGCTGGGAATCTGGTTTTCTTCATTCTTGCTGTACTTTCTCAGCTTTCTCACTGTTGCCCATGCCATTCAGGGTATGGGAAAATTCTGCCCATGGTATATGCCACTTCCCTCATTGAACATCAAGCAAAATAATTGTGTAGCAGGGCTAAACAAGAAAAAAATTTCCAAGTTAGATTTTTGGCTTGTAATATCATTTTGACTTATAGACTATTTCAGCCATACCCCTTCCCCAAAAGGGAAAACAATCCAAGGTTCCTGCTTCTAGTTACCATCCTGTGATGCCTCTTGGGCAGCACTCTGTGTAGACATTGGCTAAAGATTGGAGCATGCGTGAATGCCAATTCCCCCTATTTCCTCCATTTGATTTCCTAAATTGAATGGGCTGGCAACATACAATTATCTCCAGTGGGAACCTGGGCAATCACAAAGATGAAGAAAAAGTGGAACCATGCCCCATCAGTGTCCCCTGGAAAGCAAGGAATCTAACAGGGCACAAAGAATAAATGTCACAATTAAACTCTTCATCTTTTACCAGATAGGTTTCATCAATTTGTTTTAATGTTGTTCTAACTGAGTTATAAAAACCTCTCAATTGTGCTTGAATTCTCGGGCCAATACTCTCATTTGTAGATTTCTGAATTTCTTTAAAAGGTGTAGAAAAGTTAACAATCACAGAAATGACATGAAAAATCAGCATTTACAGAAATTCACCTTTCAGTGTTCAAAAAGTTTATATTTGATGATAAGAAAAGTCTTGGAATTGGGTTGCTTTCTCAAATAATTTCAATAGAACAATTAATGGAATTTGACAATTTCCTCCTTCAAGATAAGATGCTTCAATACTTATACACTCCAATAAGCAGTAATACATAGGATAAAACAAACTTGTTACAGCCAAGGTAGTGGGAAACAAATATAGCATCTTTTCATTTTGAAATTTGTACACTTATTGAGGCAAAAAGTATATTCCTGCTAGTTGCAACAGCTTTTTTTAAAGGTTATTGGGAACAATCCAACATCACACACAGTAATCATCAATTTTACAGGAGCCAAAATTTTACAGGCCCTATTGAGTTGACAACATTTACTAATGAATGTCAGTGACACTCATTCCCAAGTAATGGCGTTTATGGAAGTGTTTCTAACTGCTACCATATGAGGTGGGAATTCTTGTGGAAACAGGAATTCACACCTAAATTACAAAGTGGTTGGAATCACTTCCATTAGCAGTGGGATGCCAATGGAAGAAAGTAGATAGGCATGAAGGAGAGAGGAAAGCAAAAATTAATGGCAAAAAATATATTGGAAGAGAAAAATAGGTGGGAATGGAGGACAAAGGGATAAGGTAGAAATTAGTAATGAGAATGAGACAAGAACAGGTGGAAAATAATAGCATCAAATGGATAAAGAAGAGTGGAAATGGATAACAACAAAATAAAATGGGAAGAGAGAAGTAAATGAGAATGGAAGGAAAAAGAGAGAGAAAAACAAAGTGGTTAAGGTAAGGGGAAGTTTGTGTAAAGGAACGGTGACTGCTGACATTTACCGAAGTGGAGAAGGAATATCAATTTGAAGGCAAGAGTTGAATGAGAATGCCAATATCAATTGGGGCAAGACAATAACTGCAGACTAGGGTGGAAGAAGAGTACTTGCTTCTATCAGGTTGGATGGGGAGAAACAATACAGTTTAATAAAATGAAATGGAGGTGTGCCTATCTGTAGAGATGAGACTATGAACTTGAATGTGTTGAGGAAGAATATTACATTAAACTGGAAGAAAAACAATTGTCAGCATGAACAAGATTGAACTGAAGGAGGAGGAGGAGATGGTGGCATTGTGGTAATGTTATTGGACAAATAATCCAGAAGTCCAGACTAATGCTCTGACAACATGAGTTCAAATCCCACCATGGCAAATAGTGAAATTTAAATTAAATTAATAAATCTGGAATATAAAGTAATAATGACTATCTTAACGGTCATCAATTGCTGTTCAAATATATCTGGTTAACTGAATTTTTAAGTTCTTTTCAGGAAATCTGCAGTCCCTACCTGTTCTTTAGCTCACATGTGACTCTAGACCCACAGCAATGTGGTTGACTCTTAAAATGCCCTCTGAAATGGCCTGGCAAGTCACACAGTTCAAGGTTAACTAGGGATGGGCAACAGTTGCTAGCTCTGCTAGCCACACCCACATCCCATTGAAAAACTAAATGAAAAATGTTTGAAGAAGGATGACAAGTGATTGGAGAAGAATGGGAACTAAGTCTGATGGGATAGAATATCTGTGTGAGCTGCTGTGGAATGTGGATGCAGAAAGGAATATATTTATGATTGTGAGGTTGAAATTTCAAATACAGCATTTTCTTATTTACTCATATGATGTGGGCGTCACTGGCTGGATAGCATTTATTGCTTGCCCCTAGTCACCCGAGGCCTTGGCAGTGGCGAGCTGCCTTTTGAACCACTGCAGCCTGCATGCCCCTGGGGAGGGAATTCTAGAGTGTTGACCAAGTGACAATGAAGGTGAGGTGACATATATCCAAGTCAGGATGGGAATTGGCTTGGAGGTGAACTTGTCGGCAGTAGTATTTCCAAGTATGAGGTGCTTTGGTGAATTTCTGCAGTGCATCTTGTAAATATAAACTCTGCTGCTGCTAAACATTGGTGGTGGAAGGAGTGGATATTTATAGAGATGGGTGCCAATCAAGCAAGTCACTTTGTATCAAGCTTCTTGAGTGCTGTTGCAGCTGCATCCATCCAGGCAAGTGGGCAGTACGCAATCACACTCCCGACTTGTGCCCTGGAGCTGGTGGACAGCCTTTGAAGAGTCAGGAGGTGAATTACTCGCTGCAGTATTCCTAGCCTCTGACCTGCTCTTGTAGCCACTGTGTTTATCTAGCAAGTCCACTTACAGTTTCTGCTCAACAGTAACTCCACGGATGTCGATAGTGGGGAATTCCGGGATGGCAACATAATTGAATGTCAGGGGACAATGATTAGATGATCTCTTGTTGGAGATGGTCATTGACTGGCATTTGTGTGGCATGAACAGTACTTGCCACTTGTCAGCCCAAGCCCATCCAAACCTTGTTGATTTAGACATGGACTGCTTCAGTATCTTTAGTATCTGAGGAGTCACGAATGATGTTGAACATTGCGCAATCATTGGTGAACATCCCGAGTTCCGACCTTATGATGGAGGGTAGGTCACTGACCTCCAACAACCACAACTATCTACCTATATGCCAAGTATGACTTCAAACCCAGAGGAGAGTTGACCCTCTGATGTCCATTGATTCAAGTTTTGCTAGGGGTCCTTGATGCCACACTTGGTTGAATGTCGTCTTGATGTCAAGGGCTATCGCTCTTAACTACTTCTGGAATTCAGCTCTTTTTACCCAATTTGAAGCAGAACTGTAATGAGGGAAGGAGTTAAGTAGATGTGGTGGAGCCCAAGTTGGGTGTCACTGAGCCGTTTATTGCTGAGCAGGTGTTGTTTGATAGCATTGTTGACAGCACCTTCCATTATTTTACTGATGATTACGAGTAGGCAAGGAGGCTGTAATTGGCCAGGTTGTCCTGTTTTTTGAGTACAGGCCATGTGTAATTTTCCACATTGTTGGATGGATGCCAGCATTGTAACTGTCTGGAGGGCTTAGTTAGGGGAGCAGCAAGTTCTGGACCACATGTCTTCAATATTATTGCTAGAATGTTGTCAGGGCCCATTGCCATTGCAATATCCAGTGCCTCCAACCATTTCCTGCTATCATGTAGAGTGAATCATATTGGCTGAAGAAATTGGGTTGCTGGGGACCACAGCAGGAGCTGAGATGGATCACCCATCTTTGACACCGAAAACCTGAACTGTTTTGAATTGTGAAATATCACTTTAACAAACATGCTACACTCTTAACATAAAAATTAAATATTTTTCAGGACAGCATGCAACAGATCGCTTTGAATTGTGTGATGATGTTTGTGTTTTCAGGGTTTTCTTATCTTTTGTATTCTGTAGTACAACCAAAGGAACATTGAACAACCTACAGCTTGCATACCAAACTGATTGTAGCCATATTTTCATGCCATAGGTATATTATAAGAGCCAAACTAGACATCTCAGCACCTTGAGGGCTTTACCAGCTTTTCTGAAGCACTTTTGCTTGTTACATGTTATTGGTATGGACACACATACTGACAATAATAACAAGTTGAAAGATAGCACAGGGAATCAAAAACAGTGTACACACTGAAAAACATTCAAAGTAGGGCACTATTGCCTTGTGTAACCTCATTAGAAAACATATCAGAAGAGAAATTAATGAACATTGTTATGCCCATCTTTTAGCCATAAAATGTGCACAATGATCACTGATTCTGAAGTAGATGGCATCAATTTACACTTGACACCATGGCAAACACATTACATCTTCTTTAAGGTGGCCTAAAGAAGCATATTTAATCACATTTTAATATTTAAAGCCCTGTATAGGAAGGATAATATTAAATTGGAGAGGGTTCAGAAGAGACTTACCAGGTTGTTGCCAGGAATGGAGGGTTCGAGTTATAAAGGGAGGCTGGAAATCTTTTCACTGGAGCGTGGGAGATTGAGAGACCTTATATGTTTATAAAATCCCTAGGGGTATAGATATAGTGAATGGGAGGTGTCTTTTTCTTAGGGTGGGGAATTTCAAGACTAGGGGTCACATTTCTTAAAGTGAGAGGAGAAAGATTTTAAGAAGATATGGGGGGCAATTTTTTTAAAAACAGATAGTAGTTCATGCGTGGAATGAACTTCCAGAAGATTGGTGGATGCAGGTACAGTTACAATGTTGAAAATACACTTAGATAAGTACATGAATAAGACAGGTTTGGAAGGAAATGGGCCAAGCGCTGGTAGGTGGGACTATTTGTTTTGAGATTATGGTCGGCATGGACTGGTTGGGCCGAAGGGTCTGTTTCTGTGTTGTAAGACTCTGTAATGCTAAATTATGGACCTGTGCCTATTTCAGGTGCCAATTCCTCAAAATAAACTGAAATTTGCCTCTGCTGCAATCTCTTTTCTCAAGCTGGATTTGCCAGCAAATGCAACAAATTGGTGAGTTGTGTCTGGAGATGTCGCAAGAACCAACAGTTCACTTATTCTCTTAAAAATAAAGTCCAAGTTCTATTTCCTATTCCTACAGGCCGTGCTTTCACTTAATGGGCTCCATCAATTACACACGCCCGAAAGCATATGCCATCACAGATGTCTATCCCAACATACAAAGCATGAGTAAAGGAATCCTTTTATACTTGTGAAAATAGTTGTTATTGAAATAATTTAACAAGAGATTTCAAAAACTGGGTCATTGACTGAAAGCAGGCCAACTGGCTGCATGATAGTATTAATGGTCCATTTTTACTATATAGTTAGTACAAAGCAGGCAGTAAATGAGCATCCCGCTGGACTGGAGACGAGTGATGCTGGCATCAAAGTGGGTGAGGGAAAGAGATGGGAATGAATTGCACATGGAAGAAGACAATAATGTCTTTTTTGGGGTGGCCCAGGGAAGCACTGCAACTCCTCTTGGCCCCAGAAAAAATAATTTAACGCAGAAGTTTTTCAATAGTCCTTCTGCTGCTCACTCTGCCCAACTGTGTCTACAATGTCAGTCAGAATGCCACAGAAATTATAAGACCCCTTGCAGAAATATTTGCATCATCTATAGCTACAGAAAAGGTGCCTGCTGACTGGAAGGTGGCTAATGTTGTACCTTTGTTTAAGAAAGATTATAAGGAGAAACCAGGGAACTACAGACCTCTAAATCTGACTTCAATTGTGGGTAAATTGTTGGAGGTGATTATAAAAGATAGGATTGATGGACATTTAGAGACACAAAAATTGATTAGGGATAATCAGTGTGTTTTGTGCAAGGAAAATTGTGTCTCACAAACTTGAGTTTTTTGAGGAAGTTACCAAAAAGATTGTTGATGGTAGTAGACGTTATTTATTTGAATTTTAGTAAAGCCTTTGGCAAGGTTCTGCACTGGAGACTAATTAGTAAAGTTAGGTCACATGGGATTCAGGGTGAGCTTGCCAATTGGATAAATAATTGGTTTATTGGCAGGAGACAGAAAGTAATGGTGGAGGGTTGCTTTTCAGACTGGAGGCCCGTGACCAGCGGTGTTCTACTGGGATTGGTTCTGGGTCCTCTTTTGTTTGTCATTTATATAAATTATTTGGACGAGAATATAGAAGGCACGCTTAAGTAAGTTTGTGGACGGCTCCAAAATTGGCACCTTTGTAGACAGTGAAGAAGGTTTTCTAAGATTACAGAGAAATCTTGATCAAATGGGTCAATGGGCTGAAAAATAGCCGACGGAGTTCAATGTGGATAAATACCAGATATTACACTTTGGTACAACAACCGAGGGTAGGGCTTATAAAATTAATGATAGGCCCTTGGATAGTGTTGTAGAACACTGGAACTCAGAGCTGCAATTACAAAATTCTTTGAGGTTTGCACCCCATATCAACAGGGTGGTTAAAAATGCATTTGTCATGCTTGCCCTCATTGCTCAGTCCTTTGAGTACAGGAGTTAGGACGTTTGTTGAGGTTGTACAGGACATTGGTGAGGCCTCTTCCAGAATATTGTGTCCACTTCTGGTCACCCAGTCATAGGAAAGATATTATCAAGATGGAGAGGGAAGAGATTTACCAGGATGTTGCTGGTTTGAGAAGTTTTGAGTTATAAAGAAAGGCTGGATAGGCTGGGGCGTTTCTCACTGGAGCGTAGAAGGTTGAGAGGTGACCTGAGAGAAGTTTACAAAATAACGAGAGGTATTGATAACAGTTAATGGTAGTTGTCTTTACCCTAGGATGGGGGATTTCAAGATTAGGGGGCACATTTTTAAAATGACAGGAGAAAGATTTCAAAAAGGCATAAGAGGCAATTTTTTTATTCAGAGGATGGCTCACAGGTGGAATGAACTTCCTGAGGAAGTTGTGGACAAGGGTACAATTACAAAGTTTAGAAGATATTTGGATAGATAGATGAATAGGAAAGGTTTGGAGGGATAAGGGCCAGGAGCAGGCAGGTGGGACTGGTTTAGTTTGGGATTATGTTCAGCATGGACTGGTTGGGCTGAAGGTTCTGTTTCTATGCTATATGACTCTGTTTTTACTCTATATGACACTTGGGGACTAAATTTTGCATGGTAAAAAGGGCTCACAGGTTGAGTCAGGCAAACCCACTTGCTCCCCAGCATTAAACCCTTCCAAAGAGAGCATCGGTCAGATAGGGAGACTGTGAATTTTCTTTGACACTGCTCCATTTCCATCCTAATGGTTGCAAGGAAAACCCTGCCTAAGTGAGTGAATAGCATGTGGTATCTTGAGTAGAGATTTCCTTTTGCAAGTGTGTTTGAACGTAATGAAAATCTCATCGCTGAAAGCAACAAATGTTGGAGATCACAGTGGGTCAGACAGCATCCATGGTGAGAGAGCAAGCTAATGTTTCAAGTCTAATTGACTCTTCATCAGAGCTAAGGAGAACGATCCTTTGAATGTGGAGGCTGGTTTGGTGAAAAGTGAGGACAAGGCGACCCTGTCACACCGTTGTGAAAGATGGGAAAAGGCAAGAGCGAAGCATTGGTTTCTACCCATGGTGGTTAACAGAGCCCTCAATTACATCCAATCTATCACCCACGCTTCCACTCTTGCCCCTTTCCATCACTTACAACAGCGTATTCGGATCCTTATTTTTCATCCCACTAATTTGGTCCCACTGAATGTCTTATCTCTGTTATCTATTCAAATTCCACATTTCTCGCCTACCGTATGCTTGTTTCTAGTTCAAAATGTGGTGTGCAGGAGCGAACAGAGACAGAGATTAATCAGGAACAATACTTAAATGCCAGCGTTATATCAGCGTTAACAATGTTTAAAATACAATGCACTGCATACAATCAGCATAGCAAATGACTGGTGGAACTTGACTCAGCAAGGCATCTTTCTCCTTATATGATGACCATTCTTCAGCACTCAAACAGTATTTCTGATGAAAGGTCATTAACCTGAAATGGGAACCATTTCTCTCTCCAAAGATTGTGCCAAATCTGCTGAGTGTTTCCAGTCATTTTTGTTTTAATTTTAACCTGATATTTTAACGTTCCTGATATTAATTGAGAATATACCAAAGCCTGGAATCCCAATGGATTGATATTCTCAGACATGAGCGTAATGGGCCCTACAAATATCAGGCCAGCACAACTACCACTGTAAGCTGCAATAAGATGCATTTTCACATTGCAGTAAAATGCAAACCTCCTACAATAAACATGCAGCTGGAATATATGTGAAACAAAGCCCGATCAGATCCATTTCTGGTACAAACCACCAACTGAATACTACAAATTCAAATGTGTCCAATTTCAAAAATACAAGTGCATTAAACTCAAAGGGCAAAATAACAATCAGTGGAAAATGCAGCTTATTGAAATATGAAAAGCACAAGCAAACCTAATAAGACTTTTAAAAATGGATTTTTAAAAAGAACAAGAACTGTTGCCACTGCACATTATGTAGCATCAAATTTACAATATATCCCTCAGAGAACTTAAAACATGTTCAATATTCTGGAGTCTCAGTACTAATTAGTAGAGAACCAGTTATTCCCAAGTGTCATAGCATCCTTTGTAAATACAACTTTAGCTAAAAGCCAGAGATACGTTGGTTAGAGAAAAGCTGTGAGAGCATAAACTTCATTATTGGGTATATTACCACCAATAATTTCACTTGCCTCCTGATTTTTATTCAAAACCAGTATTTTTTAGTTGTGTTCCAGTGGCTATCTTTGGTCCAAAATAAATGAGGGAAATTCTGAGGAGGTCAAACAGTTGTTTTGAGAGATGATTATTTTGGCAGGAGGCCGAAAGTCACTCATCACAAGACCCACTGGGGCACGACCTAAATGAACACTACTGGATTGGATGTTTAATTGAGGACATGCCATGCACATATTTTAATTTACTTCATGCAACTTCAGAAATGTGTTTTGTTCTGTATTTTAAAAGTGCTTAACTACCTAACATTTAAATGAACACGGTGACAGACCTTTGTGAACATTTTAGTAAGCAACTGGAAACCAGATTGCAAAATACTTCTAAAATGTAATTAAAACTAAGTTACAGTGAATTGATATTGGGTTTTTTTTTTAACTGTCCTCTTGGATTTCAGTTTAATTCCAAATTTTGCATTTCTTTAATCTTTGTGTGAGATGACTTAGTACTTATTCCTGCAGTACTAAATTTTACAGTTTTCTTATTCGAGGGAATGGTCAACATTCTTCCCTAGTATTCACTGAAAGAATAAACAGGCATCATCAGATAAGGGCTTTGAAGGAAAGATCATTAAACTGAAGCTTTAATTCTGTTCCAAGGTCCTCCCAGAACTACTGATTATTTCCAACTATTTTCTGTTTTTATTTCAGATTTTCAGAAATCTGAATCATATTTGAATAAATGCTTCCGAATGCCTTCTACAGATCAATGTTAAGGAGGTGATTCATGTCGAATTTTGACAGTGCAACAATTATTCTGATAAACATTCATTCTCTAAAGCTTTATTGTGGTAGTTTATTGTACTTTTTCCCCAATTGTTCACACCGGTTCGTAGCATCAGTTGTGTCTTTGGAAAAACGTAATATTACAGAGGCCATCCAATATGCTATCACAATAACTCCACCAAATGGCTGTGATTTGCAAACAGTGTCCAAGCAGGAACATCTTGACAAGTTCATATCCTTTCTGCTCCAAAATCAGGGCTGTGAGCACAGGGGAAAAATCATAGAACAGAATGCTTTGTGTGAGATGTGACGGGTGATGGTGAGGTGCTAACAAAGTCAGGAGGGCAAGGGAATTAGGGTGTTTACAATGCACCATAGAGCCCATGGCCCTCAAACTGCGACCGTCATGCCATTCACAATTTCAAACCCAACATAATCAACTCACCTATCCCAGCTCAGCCTCAGCACCATCAACAGCATGGTCCTGCCCCCTGCTAGATACCCCAATCTGTCCAAGCCATCTGCCAATGGCAGCCAACCTCTGAAGACAGTGCCCCAGACACTTGCGTTCCTCCTCCATTGTTGATGTGTAAGCTGGTGTTTGCTTGTGTACATGTGCAGCTAAGACAGGCAGAGCTCAAAATGAGGGAGAAATGGCATTCTGGAGAGGCCAGAAAAGTTGAGTTCTGTGCTTGTTCCAGAAAGGCCACCTCTTCAAAGCCAGTATGTTAAAGTACATGACCAAAAACTTAACTGGATAAGAAATGAATACTGTAGCTACAAGGACAGGCTCAAAGGCGGGAAATTCTGCAGTGACTATCAACTCCCCAAAAGCCTTTCCACTAGTTATAAGACAGAGTCAAATTCAGGTGGATTACTCAACAATACTCTAGAAGCTCATCACTGCCTGGACAAAGTAGCCTGCTTGATTGGCACCTAGAACGTAGAACAGTATAGCACAGGAACAGGTCCTTTGGCCCATCACATCTGTGTCAACTATGGTGCTATTCTAAACATCCCGCCTGCCAGCACATGGCCTGTATCACTCCAATCTCAATTTTCATATGCCATTCTAAGTGCCTCTTACATTTTTTTTGTGTCTGCTTCTACCACCTCCCCTGGTAGCCTGATTTAGGCATTTACTGCCCTCTGCACAATATACTTTACTTGCACATCTACTTTATACTTTCCCCCGTCACCTTAAACCTGCGTCCACTAGTTTTAGACATTTGCACCTGGGGAGAAACCTCCCACCATCCACCTTATCCTTGCCACTCATAATTTTATATACTTCGATCAGGTCACCTCTCAGCATTTGAAGCTCTGGCAAAAACAATCCAAGTTTTTACAACTCTCCTTATAGCTAGTACTCTCCAATCCAGGCAACATCCCTGAGGCTTCGATCAGCAGAATTTAATACTCAGAAGCTGCCAGGCCTCCTGCAGTGCCACAATGATGCCACCCGAAGGTTGCAGGAACAGCAACTCATATTCCGCTTGGGAACCCTGCAGCCTAATGGTACCAATGTGGACTTCACCAGCTTCAAAATCTCCCCTTCCCCCAACGCATCCCTAAACCAGCCCAGTTCGTCCCCTCCCCCCACTGCACCACACAACCAGCCCAGCTCTTCCCCTCCACCCACTGCATCCCAAAACCAGTCCAACCTGTCTCTGCCTCCCTAACCTGTTCTTCCTCTCACCCATCCCTTCCTCCCACCCCAAGCCGCACCCCCATCTACCTACTAACCTCATCCCACCTCCTTGACCTGTCCGTCTTCCCTGGACTGACCTATCCCCTCCCTACCTCCCCACCTATACTCTCTCCACCTATCTTCTTTTCTCTCCATCTTCGGTTCGCCTCCCCCTCTCTCCCCATTTATTCCAGAACCCTCACCCCATCCCCCTCTCTGATGAAGGGTCTAGGCCCGAAACGTCAGCTTTTGTGCTCCTGAGATGCTGCTTGGCCTGCTGTGTTCATCCAGCCTCACATTTTAATATTATCTATTCTCCAGTCTTCTGAGATCTTGCCTGTGGCTAAAGACGATAGATCTCTGTCAAGGATCCGGCATTCTCCTCACTTGCCTCATTTAGTATCCTGGGATAGGTCTCATCAGGACCTGGGGACTTATCTACCTTAATGTTTTTCAAAACACACAACACTTCTCCCTCTTAATATTGACATATCTCACAGTATCAACTTACCCCTCTCCAAGCTTACCATTATCCATGTCTTTCTCCTTGAAGAATACCAATGCAAAGTACTCATTAAGGACCTCAACGAACACATTCTCTCCTTTGTCCTTGAGTGGTTCCCTCGTTACCATCTTGCTCCTATTACACATATAAATTGCCTTGGGATTCTTTTTCATTCTACTTGTCAAGGACATTTCATGTTCCCTTCTAGCCCTACTAACTTCTTTCAAAAAGTATTCTCTGCTTCCTTTAAACTCCTCAAGGGCCTAGTTTGATTTCTGTTTCCTAACCATTACATATTCATCCTTTTAACTAAACTTACAATATCTCTCATCATGCAATGTTCTTGAACCTTGCCATCCTTATCATTCATCCTCACAGGAACATGCTCATCCTGAACTCTAACCAACTGGTTTTTAAAATATTCCCACATGTCAAATGTAGATTTCCTTTCAAATAGCTCACCCCAATCCATTTTTTCCACTTCTTACCTAATACTGCTGTAATTAGCCTTTCCCCAATTTCACCCGAGGGCCAGTGTTGTGTAGAGGCTGGAGAACATCAGCTCTGGTCATCAACTTATACCGGGAGGAGAATAGTTCATTCTTGTAACCTCACAAATTACTTTATTAATGTATTAAACAAGACACGTGCTGCTTAAATGTTTTATCACAAAACTGGATCTTATGTATTTTCCCACAAACGGAACTACAGCCCACTTACACACCCACTAAGGGCCTCTGAAACTGCCCAACTAGTTACAGAATATAAAAGCTAATATCCAATCAAGATAGTTGCTGCTGATGAGGGCTGGCGCTGGCCAAGCACTGCACTCAATGTCAGCACCATGTCCTTGACACAGGGTCTGCTTCTGCGATGGTTGGTTTTGGAGCTTTTGCTGACTACATGCCCCGAAGGTCTTCTTTTTATTCTTCCTCTTATCTCTTTCAGGTCATGCTGCCTTCTTCGCATTGGCTAAGGCAAATTCACTTATATGCCTTTGTCTTACTGGCCCTGGCCCAGAGACTTAGGGAGCTTAAAATCATTATTTCTCATCCAAATAAGGCTTTTGCATTACCTTATCTTTCTTAACGTTTTTTCAGAACCTAGTTAACTCAAACTGGTTTAAATCAGTTCAAACTAGCACCTCGGCACAGGTCATTTTTCGTTCACAAGCTACTTCTTTCTTCGTGTCAGCACCTTTGCATTCAGTACCTCCTGCTGGTGATGTTGGCGGCTGGTACCCCGCTCTCTCTCTCTCTCTCTCTCTCTTTATCTTTCTGAAGCCTCTGGCTAACGTCTCCCCAGGCAGCGATGTGAGCAGCTTATACCTTTCTCTCTCTCTCTCTGTCTTTCTACAGCCTCCAGCTAACACCAAAGTTATCCTTTTCTCTAAGTACTTTGAAACTAATGGAATTATGTTCACTGTTCCCAAAATGCATCAACATTTGATCACCTGGCCAGGCTCATTCCCCAGTACAAGGTCCAATATAACCCCTTCTCTAGTTGGAGTACATATATATTGATACAAGAATCCCTCCTGGATGCACTGCAAATTTTGTTCCATTCAAGCCCCTGGCACTAAGGGAGACGCAGTGAACATTGGGAAAGTTAAAATCACACTGCACGACTCTGCTATTTTTACATCTTTCCATGACGGCTGACATTTCTGTTCGGCTATTGAAAGACCTATAGTATAACACTACCATAGTCATTGACATTTCTTATTCCTAAGTTCTAGCTACATTGCCTCTTTAGATGGGTCCTCCAAGTTTCCTCTCTTCGTACAGCTTTGACATTCTTGTTAATCAGTAGTACAACTCCTCCAACACTTTGACATCCCTTTCCATCACACCCAAAACATCTAAACCCTGGAACATTGATCTATTTGTGGCAAACCATGATCCAGGACCCCAAATGGGCTTTACTTGTTTACCTAGCTCCTTACTACATCAAGTGGTGCAATATTCATTGCAATGGTTTATGACTGAGGTCAAATTTTAACCAGGTTATCAATACCTAAGGGAACACAGGCCAATTTAGATGATTCTCATGCACCGCCTAGTGTCCGGCCTGACAGAAGTGTTGGCTGCAATTGAAAATGTCACTTGCTATCGAGCAGCAGAAAATAAATAGTATTGATTTTAATATCTAGTATTCTCCACAACAATGGTTACACAGTCAGGGTACATTAATGGACAGAAATCTCTTTTCACTCATCATTGATGAAACAGAGGTCAGTGTGCAACTGAAAGTAGTTAAGTTTGAATAATGCCTGTTAGAAAGCAAAAGCAAAACATGCTGAAAGTTCTTGTACATTTTCACCCAAAAGGGTGTCCTCCTCCTTTTCCTGAAGGTGGTGTTTACTCTCAGGATTTGGAACCAGCTGTAGCAATGGACTTTCTACAAGTGGCATCAGTTACCTCAATCTAGGAAAATAAAAGGTAAGTCGGGGTATCCCGCTCACGATCATGAGAATTTGTCTGTGAAAACACAGCACAGAGTAGGATAAGATTTGATTATGATCCTTCTTCACAGTCGAAATGCCTAATGTTCAAGCTGGCATATTAAAATACCACCAAGTAATATGGGATGGCCAGCGCTGAATTGTAATACCGACTAAGGACAAGTCAGGGAGAGGAAAAATTACAAAACAAAATTATGCTATGTGCTTCTTGGAAAAAGACAAATTTATAATAAGATCAATTGCTTAGAAATTTGAATGAAAACCAATGGCTATGTAAATCTAAGTAAACCTTTTCTATAATGGATAAATCTGTAGAAAATCTCCTCATCAGGGCTTTTCTTAAATGTATTGTGCAGCATTTTATGCAATAAAAAGCTGTGTTGAGGTTGTCAAATGTACATATGATTTTGATGGGAAGTTAAATTTGAAATGTACTCATAACTCTTACCCCTCACCCCATCCACACAAACTAACAAACCTGAAAGCAACAAGAGAATTACTGTTAATCTGGACAGGAGTGTGCCAGGCTGAGAGATGGAAGTAAGGCATTGCAGATGTGGCAACCCTTTCAGAAAGGAAAACATATGTCACTGAGGCAGACAGGAGAGGTCTGGGAGTAATTGCACGCCTGCAGATTTTCATAATAAATTGGGAGATGAGGTTAGTGCTGTGTGATGGTTAGACTGGAGAGCAGTGCTTCTGCTTCAGAAAGGATTGGAGCAAGGAGGTCAGACAGTGGTGGTGGAACACTGATTGGGTGTTGGACAATTTGCAATGGTAGCTTCAGAGATTGCCAGGCAACAGTCCAGGGTTGATGCTTGCCACCAAGGAAATGAAGCAGCAGATGTGGTTATGAGAAGATTACAAAAAAGCACAACAGTTTCTTTTCTGGTTGGGAAAACAGCCAACATATCCAGCCAAGAAGGATGCCAAGCAGGGGGTTGACGGCTGGCCTTGATATAAGACCATCTGTCCCAAAGATGGGGGGGAAAATGTGCAGTTAATATTTAATACTGCCGACATCATCCATCTTGAGGCAGAGGGGAAGTGATGTGGGGTTAAGATGGAAACAATTTAATAATCACATCTTGATGCTGACAGGAACTAAAGACTTTTTGAATAAGTAGCTATATTTAGAAAGCAATTACATTGAGAAACATCAAATAGGAACATGCCTGCCTATTACACTGCCAACATGGAAAATTACAGCAAAAATGTAACATAACTGACAGTTCCTATATAAAGGACTGACAAGTTAACATTTTGGATGTCAATCTGCGAGTCTATCTTAATAAAAACTTTAAAGCATTTTCCATATTGGATTTTCTGCATGCTTTTTGATTTGCCTTAATAATGTGCATTAATTTCTGTGTATTAATTTCTTTATCAAGTCATAGAAGGATATGGTATGGGACCAGGCTATTTTACTAAGTGAGATTGTCCTGGCTCTCAAAGTCATGCTCAATTACTCTCACTCCCATACTCTTCATGGCAAGCAACTAAATGTTTCATTTCCAAGTAGCCAGCTAATTTCTTTTAAAAAAATTACTGTTGAATCTGCTTTCACCACTCATCCAATTAGTACTTTCTCATAACTCCCTCACTGCACCTCTGATTTTTTGCCAATGGTAACTGACTCTCTTGCTAGTAGGAACTGTTTTCTTATTAATCCATTCTAAGACCATTATAATTCTGAGCACTGCTATTAAAGCTGTCTGGTCGAAGAACAACAGTCCAGCTTCTTCAGTCTCTTTGTGTAACTTAAGTTCCTCAACCACGGCATCATACAGGAAAATTTTCTCTGCACCCTCTCCAAAACTAGGAAATCCTTTCCTACTAAAGCGTACTACCTGAAATTGGACACATTACTTCAACTGGGGCCTAATCAGTGATCTATAAAGCTTTACCATAAAGCGTATGCTCTATATTTCCATTTATAAGGTTCAGGAATCCATACACGACTTTTTCTTTCACAGACTTATCAAGTTTTTTTGTCACCTTCAAAGATGTGTGTGTGCAAACTCCCAGGTGTCTCTGTTCCTGCACTGCCTTGAAAGCAAAACTATATAGTTTGTACTACCTTTCCTTATTCTTCCTTAATCTTTCTGAAGACTTTGTAGCAGAACAAACTAGAATACATTCTTTTCTTGAAGGATAAGTACTCAACAGAATGAAATATAAATCAAATTTCCATTCACTGACCATACTAAATACTCAAGGCATGTGTGTCCCAGGTCATTGAAATGTAAGGAATAGCAATGCCACAATTGTTTTAAGTAATGGCTGTCAGAAACTAAAGTGAAAACAGTTACAGCAGAGATTGAGATCGCACAGAACTGGCAAGCTAGCCTGTAGACTATGTACAAATGCATTTCTCCAGATATCCCCCTTTTCATAAAGGAAAAACAAAATTAAATACATTATAATTATTATGTAGTTATATATTACCCAAATGAGCCAACATATCTGGTTTACAATAAAAGAATTAACATAACTGAATAAAATTGAGCAATTGTAATCGGTTCCACCTTCATCAGTCTTTGCACGTGTATTTCATCCACTATCTCTCAAGCATTTAGATTTTTAATGGCATGCTTGGAGTTGTTAGTTTGTCCAGTATCTGCTCATTACTGGGGTAATGATGCACCTGTGGGGAGTGTTGGTACAGTGGTGAGTACCTGATTAGTGTAATATAAGTCCAGTTGTTGTTGTTTGTATTTTGATTCAAGTTAAAATTGTTTCTATTTTTACATCTCAATACTGCTGTACATCCTTAGCAGTGAGATTGAGTAGATCTTCAAAGTCTGAGAAAAAGAATTAGGCAAGAACTTTATTCAATAGTTCACAAGTTCAACAAATTGTTCCATTGCTTTTACATCTGTTAGTCACTGCGTCCCTCTAATAGCACTGACCTTGTCAGGATCTGTGATTCTTCACTGCCAGTACATGACCTAGGTGCTTGAGTTCAGGGATCTTCAACTGTATCTTTTTTTTGATGTTCCATTCATTCTTCTCAAAACACTTATTTTTCTGCTGTACTGTGAGGACTGCCTTTCTGCTTTTACTTCATGACCAACAGCTGCCAAGTCCTCAAAGAATGATTTCTTGGCATTATCATTCTTCCCAATTTTTTTTTTAGGAACACCTGACTAATGGAGCTGCTGGTTCCTCACCCTTGTTTTTTGTAGGTTATACTTTAGTGCAGCAGAAACTCTGCTTGACTGGAGGTGAGCTGGTCTCACATTCTTATCTACTTTGAGGTGATGTTCACGAGGGAGATATTCAAGGCCTGTAAGAATATCCTGTAATCTTTTAGGATCTGTTCAGCAGTTTATGGTTTAGTACCTTGCAAAACACTCACGTTATATCTCATCTGGCACATGTAGGACTATCAGTCTGAGCTTTAGACTTGCTGCAACCAGGGAGTAGGTTTTGTTTAATGTCTACTATATGGAATTCCAGATCTTAATTTTATTTGCCCTATTGGGTGAATAGTTTTCCATTGTACATCCTCAACTTCACTATCCTGATCCATTTCACACGAATTGTGCCACTCATGATTTTGCACAAACATCAGAGTCTAACATTCACATGTTGCTCACTTTCTGCAGTCATCATCTAACATTCAGAACTTACCACCATAATACCTGACAACTGCAGCTTGTTGTCTGGTGTACCATCTGCCAGGATGATCAGTTGACACTCTGCTGTGGCCATCTTTATCGGTTTACTTTGCTTCTATCTAGCTAAACACTTGCATGCAAAGAGATTCAGCAACTTACAAATGGAACACTGCTTTCCTAAGCTGGGCACACTTTCTCTTCTTCTATGTGAAGCCCTCTGCAATAATTACATTCTGTACTCTGGCCATGATCCTTCAGCTGGCTCTTCTGCACAGATCTGTTCCATTTTCTCAACATATTATTCTTGTTCAGTCCGGAATGTGTGTCAGCATAATGCAAAACTTTGCCTATCCTCCGATTATAATGTTCTAGCTAATAATTCGGAGTTTCTGCACATGTCAACAGTTTTCTTGACAGCATGTTTCGTCCTTCTCAGAAGACGTAATTCCACGGGAGAATTTTGGGATTATACCGAAGACAATCCCACCTCTAATTATTTCATCTTTTATTTGTCCACAAACTTAGGATTCAACTAGATGCATCAGCACAATCACATATTAATGAATATTGTTGTCTCTTGTTGTATTCTGATGCTGAACACATAAAATTGATAGTTAGCATTAAATGGAGTTCAAAACATGCTTTAAAAATCTTCAAAATCTCTCCAGTCTGGATTATTTGCTCCTTAGTGAGTTTTAGGGTGCAATACAGATCACAGCACTCTTTTACAAACACTGACAAGATGGATAATACACTCATTTACTTGTCTTTTTAATCAATCCCGTAGCTATATCAAACAGTAGAATCTTACAGTGAGTATTGGTGAGATTTGTTGCAAAACTGGTTGAGAGGACTGGCAAGATCTTTCTTAATATTGAGAGCTTCTTGCTCCATCTTTTATGCTTTTGCTAAATGCCAAAGTGAGTTTCTCGCCAGGCAGTGCTGAACTGCCAACTATGGGGAAATTATAGCATTGTTATTGACACAACTTGCCTCACTAATATTCCGCTTCCTATCTTATCAAGTATGCCAATCAAGCTACACATTAAGTAAATTGCACATGGAAATCAGAGCAGGTACCGGGCAACTTCAGCTTGCTGCTGGCCATGAAGAGCCACGCTAAGTGACAATAAACTGCATCCCAGAGGACATCCACAGGCACCAGTCACATGCACCCTCATTGCTAGACACTGGAATCAGACACTTGTTAATCCCTCACGACCATCACGGTACCTCTCAAATCCACTTGCAAAATGTTTAGGAAGCACAGGCTTGCATTGAAAGGCACACTGGTAGGGGATAATTTGCACACAAGGACAAGGACTCAGTGCTCAGATTGGACAAGGCTGTATCTCAGAGCTGCTCATTTGCTGACTTAGTCCTTGCTCACTTAGCACTTACCAGATAGTCCACAACATCCCTGCCCTTCCAGTACTGCTTTGCCTTCTATGCTAGTTAATGTGTTAGCACTTCACTCAGAGCAAAAGACCATCAATACTCCCAAAAGCACTCCTCATTTGTGGAACTTCCAGGGGGTTGTGGGATGAATGGAATATCGTTGCATCATTTGTCATTAAGTATGACAATGAGCTTTCATGAATGCAATGGAAAGTGGAATGGTTGACGTGGGTCTGGGACAAAAAAGGGGGATCAGAGCACAGCAGCCTCTCCCTTTTGGATACAAGATGTCCTGGTCAAAACACTGGTGCAGTATCTTCACCAAATTGGTGCACATTACAATCAGGGCTGTGGTGTAATAGACAATAGCCTTGGTGAAGATGGTTCTGCAGCTTGGAGGAGTCTGGTAGGGGATGTCCCCAAATGTAGTCTGAACATCTTGCCATGCCATGTTCTGTACAATCAGAGCAAGCAAGAAGGTGATGTGATAGATGGTGAGAAACCAGAGGAATGGGAGCAGTCTTCCAACGAGGAGGATGAAAATGTTCAGCTGAAGTGGAAGCTGTAAGGCAGAGAGGAACTGATTGACACCTGGTACTAGTGGATGCTAGGTGGGTGCAGAATAACATCATGGACTGTGACATTTGGTTCACATTGCGGATGTGAACAGCAGACCGAATTCATTTCCCTTCTTTCACTTTGCTGGTTGTCAATAAGAACTCGTTTTGGACTTGTGTGAATACTTGTTTGCATAGTTTGCTCCCCCATTTGGACAACGAGAGATGCAGATGACCACTGGGAGAAGACAAAACAGTAACACTGACTTAGAGAGAGTCTTCAGATGGGAGGTACTTGAGGGCAAGTAAACTGCATGACATAGTGGTGAAGCAGCAACTTGTGATGGAGATTGGGTTGTACACGCAAGTGAGTGTCAGCCATGCTAGCTCTGAGTCATGATCAGCATAGCGTTGTCGTTGCTAAGGCATAACTTGCCAATACTTGAGGAGGTGATCACTGGCCTCTCAAAGATGGCACAGATGTGAAGAATACAGGTCTTTTGGCAGATATCTGGTGTGTGGCAAGTTCTGCTGGTAAGGGAGGACCAGAATCAGATGTGAAGGACGTCATAGGGAACGGTAGGAAGTTGATGAACTATGTTTGATACTGTATGGCAAGAAACCTCACGAGGCCTTATTGTGGGAATCCCTTCAAAAAACTCCATGCAATTCATACTTAAGGGAAAAAAATTTAGATTCAGTCCATAGTTTGGCCAATAAAATTGGAAAAAAAGTCAGTTCTGTCTCACATCTTCTTTCATTTCCACAGCAATAGGCCATTTTAACAGTACTGAAAAGTTGCTGATTGCAGCTTTAATTTTTTTTTAAAGTAGCAGCTAGTTCTCTTACAGCTCTGAGAATTCACTCAGTCTGTCAGACCTAGCTTCACATATCTGACATGATGTTTCATATAATGTGCTTTAACAGCTGCCACAAACTAAAGTGAATGCAGTTACAGTGATGGTAGAGGTCACATGAGAAGTCAGGCAAGATACTTTGTACAAATGCATTTCTGCAAACAATCATCATCACAATGAGAGGGTAACTGGAATTCCTTATTCCACCAAGATGATATTTTCTTTCCACGCTGTCATCGTGTAACATCTTACAATGATGAGTAAATTGAATGCCAAAACTAAATTAGCTTGATTTTAGGACTCCAGGTCATAGGAAACCGATTTGCTGTATCTATTACTATAACTTATATTAAATCAGTGTCAAGACCCTAAGCTCTGAAACTCCTTCCTTAAATCTTTTTGACTCTCAACCTCACTACAGCCTTTTAATTCGTTCTTCTTCAGCCAAGTTTTTGGACATCTGGTTCAATACTCTATATGTGGCTCGGCATTAAAGTGGAAGGTCGAATTTGAAAGCTGAGTACAGGATTAAGGATAGGATTCTTGGCAGCGTGGAGGAACAGAGGGATCTTGGTGTGCAGATACATAGATCCCTTAAAATGGCCACCCAAGTGGACAGGGTTGTTAAGAAAGCATATGGTGTTTTGGCTTTCATTAACAGGGGGATTGAGTTTAAGAGTCGTGAGATCTTGTTGCAGCTCTATAAAACTTTGGTTAGACCGCACTTGGAATACTGCGTCCAGTTCTGGGCGCCCTATTATAGGAAAGATGTGGATGCTTTGGAGAGGGTTCAGAGGAGGTTTACCAGGATGCTGCCTGGACTGGAGGGCTTATCTTATGAAAAGAGGTTGACTGAGCTCGGTCTCTTTTCATTGGAGAAAAGGAGGAGGAGAGGGGACCTAATTGAGGTATACAAGATAATGAGAGGCATAGATAGAGTCGATAGCCAGAGACTATTTCCCAGGGCAGAAATGGCTAGCACGAGGGGTCATAGTTTTAAGCTGGTTGGTGGAAAGTATAGAGGGGATGTCAGAGGCAGGTTCTTTACGCAGAGAGTTGTGAGAGCATGGAATGCGTTGCCAGCAGCAGTTGTGGAAGCAAGGTCATTGGGGTCATTTAAGAGACTGCTGGACATGCATATGGTCACAGAAATTTGAGGGTGCATCCATGAGGATCAATGGTCGGCACAACATTGTGGGCTGAAGGGCCTGTTCTGTGCTGTACTGTTCTATGTTCTATGTTCTATGTTCTAGTAACACTTGTAAACTGTTTATGGAAGATAAATTGTTTTACAAATTAATTTAAATTAAATAAATTAATGATTAACACTCCAATTACAGTAAACATCCTTTAACCAAAAAGGGTTGGAAGGTTTATTTTGTGCATTAACACCAATATAAGCTAACTAGGTCAAATGGTCAGATTCAGACACACATAATTGGTGCTAGTTTGATTTGTTGTTTTCAGTGACTATTTATTCCATAGAGCTATGAACAATAAGGGTTTGGTAGATACTCATGAATGCAACCATTAAGTTACACACAACGTCTTAAGTATTTAGTTACTGGCCTAGTGAGATCGAACAAGAGTCTGCTAGGTTTATGAGTGATTATTTTTGACACTTCTCATTAGGCAGAGCATGCAAAGTGTGGGAGGAACTAATACTTCTTCAATCTCACCTCATAGTAAATGTATCTTACCTCTGCTAAATAGAGAACACATGTGAAGCAATGTGTGCAGAGATTATGGAGAAGGATTTTGGAGAGAGAAAGTGATAATGCCATAGTCGGAAATGATTTTAAAAAATGAGCACAATGTAAAAGTATCATATGGTTGTGAGCTAGTACAAGGATATTAAGGAATTTAGGAAAGTTCATACTTGAAAGAAATTTTACAGCTATGTGGTAGAAAATGAAAGCCAGTTTACTCCATGTTAAAGATTGATGGTATCAACATGAAAAGAAAGAACTTCAATTGATGTAGTATCTTACTTTCCCTCACGAGTGACCTGAAGATCTCCACAATCAATGAATTATATTTGAAGCCGTGTTGGTCTTGTTACATAAGAAAATATAGTAACATAGAGCAACATAGAAAGCAGGAGCAGGAGTAGGCCATTCAGCCCTTCGAGCCTGCTCCGCCATTTAATATGATCATGGCTGATCATCCAACTCAGTCCCCTGTTCCTGCTTTCTCCCCCCACACCTTGTGATCTCTTTAGCCCTAAGAACAAAAACTAACTCCTTCATGAAAACCTTCAATATTTTGGCCTCACCACTTTCTGTGGCAGTAAATTCCACAGGGTCCCCGCTCTCTGGGTGAAGACATTTCTCCTCATCTCAGTCCTAAATGGCCTATCCCATATCCATAGACTGAGTGACTCCTTGTTCTGGGCTCCCCAGCCATTGGAAACATCCTCCCAGCTTTAATCTGTCGAGAGATAGTAGGAACTGCAGATGCTGGAGAATCTGAGATAACAAGGTATAGAGCTGGATGAACACAGCAGGCCAAGCAGCATCAGAGGAGCAGGAAAGCAGGTGTTTCGGGCCTTTTCTGAAGAAGGGTACATCCAGCTCCACACTTTGTTATCTTTAATCTGTCTAGTCTTGTTTGAATTTTGTTGGCTTCTATGAGATTGCCTCTCATTCTTCTGAACTCCAGTGAATGTAATCCTAACTGATTCAGCCTATCTTCAGTTATCAGTCCTTCTACCCCAGGATTCAGTCTGGTAGACCCTTGTTGACCTCCTTCCATAGCCAGAACATCCTTCTTCAGATAAAGAGGCTGAAACTGCGCACAATACTCCAGGTGCAGTCTCACCAAGGCCCCATATAATTACAGCAAAACATCTCAGTTCCTGTACTCAAACCCTCTCATTATGAAGGCCAATATACCACTTACCTTAGATAGCACAGTGTGGAGCTGAAGGAGCACAGTAGGCCAGGCTGCATCAGAGGAGCAGGAAAGCTGTTGTTTCGGGTCAGGGCCCTTCTTCAGAAAAACTGCTCGATGTCCAAACGTGACTGGTAGGCAGGTGCAACTCTCTTGTAATCTCTTCGGCCTTGAAACTGCTCGACCATGTTTCCTAAAGCAAACCAGGTACCACAGCCACATCACTTTCCTCAGCACCTGCCTACCAGTCACATTTGGACATCGCGCAGTTTTTCTGCTGCCTTCGACAGGTTCCATCCCCACCCCTTTAACTTGTCTGTCTCCTCTCCACCATCCAGAGATAATGGATTCTCCAGCATCTGCAGTTCCCAAGATAATAAAGTGTGAAGCTGGATGAACACAGCAGGCCAAGCAGCATCTCAGGAGCACAAAAGCTGACGTTTCGGGCCTAGACCCTTCATTAGAGAGGGGGATGGGGTGAGGGTTCTGGAATAAATAGGGAGAGAGGGGGAGGCGGACCGAAGATAGAGAGAAAAGAAGATAGGTGGAGAGGAGAGTATAGGTGGGGAGGTAGGGAAGGGATAGGTCAGTCCAGGGAAGACGGACAGGTCAAGGAGGTGGGATGAGGCTAGTAGGTAGGAAATGGAGGTGCGGCTTGGGGTGGGAGGAAGGGATGGGTGAGAGGAAGAACAGGTTAGGGAGGCAGAGACAGGTTGGACTGGTTTTGGGATGCAGTGGGTGGAGGGGACGAACTGGGCTGGTTGAATCTCCCCTTGCCCCACCACATCACACAACCAGCCCAGTTTGTCCCCTCCCCCCACTGCATCCCAAAACCAGCCCAGCCTGTCTCTGCCTCCCTAACCGGTTCTTCCTCTCACCCATCCCTTCCTCCCACCCCAAGCCGCACCTCCATTTCCTACCTACTAACCTCATCCCACCTCCTTGACCTGTCCGTCTTCCCTGGACTGACCTATCCCCTCCCTACCTCCCCACATATACTCTCCTCTCCACCTATCTTCTTTTCTCTCCATCTTCGGTCCGCCTCCCCCTCTCTCCCTATTTATTCCAGAACCCTCACCCCATCCCCGTCTCTGATGAAGGGGCTAGGCCCGAAACATCAGCTTTTGTGCTCCTGAGATGCTGCTTGGCCTGCTGTGTTCATCCAGCTTCACACTTTATTATCTTGGATTTTCCATTATCCATCTTTGATCCGCCTCCCCATCTCTCTCTATTTATTTCAGAACCGTCTCCCCATCCCCCTTTTCTGATGAAGGGTCTAGGCCCGAAACATCAGCTTTTGTGCTCCTAAGGTGTTGCTTGGCCGCTGTGTTCATCCAGCTCCACACTTTGTTATCTCGGATTCTCCAGCATCTGCAGTTTCCATTATCTCTTTTGGTTCTTAGGCCTCTTACACAATTCAAAGCAAGCTGAATACAACTTTGAGGATTAGCTTCTTGTTATTTTGTTGGGAACATTACAACCGCATGTTAAAAGCTTCTGTTTTGATTCTCAGTTTGTTTTCTTGCAGACAGCTATTTACTTGACCAATTAGTAGGTGCTGGAAATACAAGATGGGTGCACAAGGATTTACAGGATTGGGGGAAGTTGTGGGCCAGTGCTTGAAATGGAGATTTACAACTGACAGGGTGGTCTGTTCCCCTGCAAAGCGAAAAGCTATAAATTATCTAACAGCAGTTTTTAGACGGTTGCCCAAATTCTCTTGAGCGCTTTCTCCATAGATCGAAACCAGCCAACACATTACGGTTCTTTAAAGTTTGGTAAAAATCTGAAACAAGAGACACAAAAACAGAAATTGCTGGAAAAGGTCAGGAGGTCTGGCGGCAACAGTGAAAAAGAAATCAGAGTTAACGCTTCAGATTCAGTAGCTCTTCCTGTTTTGAGAAAGAGTTACTGGACCCAAAACATTAACTCTGATTTCTCTCCACAGATGCTGCCAGACCTGCTGAATTTTCCCAACAATTTCTGTTTCTGTTTCTGATTTCCAGCATCCACAGTTCTTTAAGAAACAAGAGACACATGTGGCATATATGTGAAAGAGATTACAACTACCTTATCATTGAGTTTGTTATACAAAGTTGGTAGTTGGGCTGGAACAACTTTATTAATTGACCAATTAGCTACAAAGAACCACTGTGTACTGCAGTGTGTAGCTGATTAGGGCAGTGACAGCACTTGAGTCACAGGTGAAGAGAGTTCCATTTTCCATCCCTGTGTTGTGCTGAGGTAGTTGGTTTCAGTCTTGGGTGGTAGAATAGATTCTGCAATTGGTTAGAGGAATGAAAATTAGGCAGAGGTCCTATCCTAATCGCTATCACATCTGGTCACATATTACAACAAAGTGGTTCTGCTGTGTTTACAACAATGTGAAACATAAATGATGCTCCATGGTGAATGATGTCTGACCTGCATGGTTGTTTTATTAAATTAGTAATATGTACTTTCAGGATCAAAATCGACAGATATTGCTCACACACACATTTACTTGTACATGTTGATATGTATTACTCACTGTAGAATGATAGGTAGTCAGTAGCATTGGATGCTGAATAATAGCTTCCCATGATGAGAAAACTGTTCTGATAAGTTCTTCTGAACCTGCTTGACCTAAGGTTGAATTTAAAAGTATACTTTAAAAGTATATTTAAACGTATATATTCTGAAAAGCACTAAACATATATCTTGCATGTGAGTCTTTATCATCCTGTCAAATTTTACTCTAAGTACAAACAGAACACAGGCTCCAGATGTATTTCTTGTTATTTCAACTTGCAACTAAGCAAAAGATTCCAGGTCATTGCAGGGTCTGTGATCATTTATGTAATTTCAGCTGGCTGGTCAGCCAGTATCTTCTAATGTTGAAGCTATATAGGTTGCTGTGTTGCAGGTTATGATAAAGCTAAATAGCCATTTGGCAAAGGAACAAATATTGTTGATGCCCACAAAACAACTACTGAGCCCATGTCAGTTTTTCTGACCTGAGGCTGGGGCCACAAATAAGGTGAACTTGAATTAATATAGCATTTTTGATGCAGTAAAACGTCCCCAGGTGCTTTACAGGAGTACTACAAAACAAAACATGACACTGACTCACAAGGTCACATGATGCCAGAAGACCAAAAGCTTGGTCAACTGGTGGTTTTAACAAGTAAAAGAAAATACTAACAAAAAGGGTGTTGGGATGAGATTCTACAGCCTAGACACCAGGTGACTGAACATAGAACATAGAACAGTACAACACAGTACAGGCCCTTCGGCCCACGATATTATGCCGAACTTTTACCCTAAACCTAAGTAAGATCTATCTAACCTCCAACCCTACCTTATACTATCATCCATATGCCTATCTAATAGCCACTTAAATGGCCCAAATGCGGCCGACTCCTCTACCCTCTCTGGCAATGCATTCCACACCCCTACCACTCTCTGAGTAAAGGACCTACCTCTGACATCTCTCCTTTCTCTACCTCCACTCACTTTAAAACTATGCTCCCTTGTAATAGCTACCTCCACCCGAGGAAAAAGTCTCCTGCTGTCCACTCTATCTATACCTCTGAGTATTTTATACACCTCTGTCAAGTCACCTCTCCTCCTTCGTCATTCTAAAAAGAAAAGCCCTTGCTCTCTCAACCTTTCCTCGTCAGGCCTTCCCTCCATTCCAGGCAACATCCTAGTAAATCTCCTCTGCAACTTTTCCAACGCTTCCACATCTTTCCTGTAATGAGGTGACCAAAACTGGACACAATACTCCAGATGTGGCGGAACCAGGCTTTTGTATATCTGGAGCATAACTTCACCGCTACTGAACTCAATCCCTCTATGAATGAAAGCTAACACACCATACGCCTGCTTAATAACTCTATCCATCTGGGTGGCAGCTTTCAGGGAACAGTGGACATGAACCCCAAGATCCCTCTGCTCTTCCACACTGCCAAGAATCTATCCATTAACCCCGTATTCTGCTTTCAAATTTGTCCTTCCAAAATGAATCACCTCACACTTTTCAGGGTTAAACTCCAACTGCCACTTCTCAGCCCAGCTCTGCATCCTATCAATGTCTCTTTGTAACCTAGAACAGCCCTTCACACTATCCACAACTCGACCCACCTTTGTATCATCGGCAAACTTGCTAATCCACCCTTCCATTGCTTCATCCAAATCATTTACAAAAATCACAAATAGAAGAGGACCCAGAACAGATCCATGTAGTACACCACTCATAACTGAGCACCATGTTGAATATTTTCCATCCACCACCACCCTTTGTCTTCTGAGGGTCAGCAAATTCTGAATCCAATCTGCCATGTTTCCCCCTATCCCATGCATCCTTACCCTCTGCATGAGCCTACCATGGAACCTTATCAAACGCCTTACTTAAATCCATGTATACCACATTCACTGTTCTACCTTCATCCATGTGTTTACTCACCTCTTCAAAGAATTCAATAAGGTTTGTGAGGCATGATCTACACCTCACAAATCCATGCTATCATGAATGAAACTGTGCCTATCCAAGGGATCATAAATCTTATCTCTCAGAGCCCTTTCCAATAATTTGACCACCACTGACGTAAGACTAACTGGTCTGTAATTTCTGGGGTGATCCCTATTCCTTTTTTTGAACAAGGGAATGATGTTTGCCTCTCTCCAATCTTCCAGCATTACACCCGTGGACAATGAGGACAAAAATATCATCGTCAAAGGCCCTGCAATCTCTTCACTTGCTTCCCGTAGAATCCTTGGATAAATCCCATCAGACCTGGGGGACTTATCTATCATGAAGTTCCTCAAAATTCTTAGTACATCTTCCTTACTAATATTGACCTCCTCTAGCCTACCAGCCTGTTTCACACCTTCCTCATCTACAACTAGGTCCCTCTCAGTTGTGAATACCCAAGAAAAGTATTCATTAAGGACCTCTCCTATTTCTTTAGGCTCCGTGCACAAATTCCCTTTACAATCCTTGATCGGCCCTACCCTTTCTCTGGTCATTCACTTATTCCCCTTGTACGTGTAAAAAGCCTTGGAATTTTCCTTGATTCTACCTGCCAAGGTACACCTGCTACACCCTTATAGCTCTCTTAAGCTCTTTCTTCAGCTCCTTCCTGGATAACTTGTATCCCTCTACAGCCTTTTCTGTTCCTTGTTTCCTAAACCTTATATAAGCGTCTTTCTTCCTCTTAACCAGTCGTTCAACCTCTCTTGAGAACCAAGGCTCCCTCACTCGACCGCATCTTCCCTGTCTGCTAGGGACAAACATATCGAGCACACACAGTACGTTCTTCCCTGACAGCATCTGTTCCCATTTTATGTTACCCAGTTCTTGCCTAATTTACAGAATTGTAATTACCCTTCCCCCAATTATAAGCCTTACCCTGCTGTGTGTACCTATCCTTTTCCATGACTATTGTAAAAGTAACAGAGTTATGATTGCTGCCGCCAAAATGCTCTCCTACCAACAGGTCTAACACTTGGCCCGATTCAGTGCCAAGCACCAAATCCAAAGTGGCCTCTCTTCATGTTGGACCTACAAACTTTGTCATGAATGCTTCCTGAATGCAATGGACAAAATGTGCTCCATATAAACTATTACAACTAAAAAGTTTCCAATCAATATTTGGAAAGTTGAAATCACCCATGACTATGACCCTGTGACTTCTGTACCTTTCCAGTATATGCCTCCCAATCCACTCTTCCACTTCTCTGCAACTATTAGGGAGTCTGTAAAAACCCCCCAACAAAGTGACTGCTCCTTTCTTGTTCCTGACCTCAAACCAAACTGACTCTGTAGACATATCATTCTCGAACTGCCTTTCAGTAGCTGCTATACTAGCCCCAACTAGCAATGCCACTTCCTGCCTCTTTTACCACCCTCCCTCTTTCTTTTAAAGCATCTAAATCCTGGAACTTCCAACAACCATTCCTGTCCCTGAGTTACCCAAGTTTCTGTAATGGCCACAACATCATGGTTCCAAGTACTGACCTTTGCTCTAAGTTTACCTGTCTTATTTCTGATACTTCTGGCATTGGGGTATACCATCTCAAACCACCCATGTGTCCACAATTATGCTCCATCGACCGCATTTCTTTATTAACAACCTCACTCCCTGTTGTGTCTGTTGGAATGCTGAATGCCTCATCCTCTGAATTACAAATCCAGTTCCCCACCCCCTGCCAATCTAGTTTAAACCATCACGTATAGCTCAGACAAACCTCCCTCCCAGGATATTTATGTCCTTCAGGTTCAGGTACAACCTGTCCTTACAGTACAGGTCCCACCTTCCCCAGAATGTGCTCCAATTATGCATTTAATGGAAGCCCTCCCTCCTACACCAGCCCTGTAGCCACATGTTTAGCTGCACTTTGTCCTTATTTCTTACCTCGTTATCATGTGCTGCTGGTAATAATCCAGAGATAACTATCATGTTTGTCCTGGACTTCAGCTTCCAACCCAACTCCCTGTACTCATTTTTCACATTCTCAGTCCTTTTTCTACCTATGCCATCTGTACCAATGAGTACCATGGCTGCTGGTTGCCAATGCCTGAATATATTAGTTCCTTCTTGGCTCGTGTTCTCTCCACTCCCGCCGCTGAAGAGCAAGAAGGCCGCTGCTGCTCCAAGTAAGTTTTTATAAGGAAAAGGCCTTACCTTCCTGATGACACTCTGGCTCACGTTCTCTCCACTTCCGCCGCTGAAAAGCAAGAAGGCTGCTGCTGCACGAAGTAAGCTTTTATAAGGAAAAAGCCTCACCTTTGCAACTACACCCTGGGTCGCATTCTCTTCACTCCTGCCGTTGAAAAGTAAGAAGGCAGCTGTTGCACGAGGCAAGGTTTTATAAAGAAAAGCCCTCACTTTGTCAACGACACCCTGGCTCGCGTTCTCTCCACTCCCGCCACTGAAAGCAAGAAAGACTGAAAGGATGGTCACCAATAGTGAAATGGTTAAAATCAGAGAAGTGTGAGAGGCCAGGTATTTTTGGTAGGTTACTGAGACTGAGGAGGATTACTGTGGTAAGGAAGGGCAAAGCCATAGAGGATATAAAACAGGATAAGAATTTTAAAATCAAGGCAGTTGTTTGATCAGGAGTCAACATAGGTCAGTGAGTGCAGGGATGAGAGATAATCAGGAATTTGTCTGAGTTAAGAAATAAGCACAGATTTTTAGATGACTTCAAGTGTACGAAAGGTAGAATGTGGAAGAAGTGTCAGGTTTGGAGGTATTGAAGGCAGGAATGACAAATGTCAGCAAAATAGTACCAATGGCCTACTAAGCCAGATCTGAATCCTGTCAACACTCCGAGAATTTCAGGACTTCTTTGGAGAGCAGCAATGCAAACCAGACACCAAACAAATTAAAGTACACCAGAAGGTGGTGGTCTCAACCTTCCGACTTTGCTTCTTACAGTTATGCTTGTGGAGAGTCCAAATACAGGGACATTTCAAGAAGTTGATGCTGGACTTGTTTCAAGGACCCAAATCAGACCGAAAGGAAATCAAGCAGCAAGATGAAGAGGACTGAAAAGTCAAGTCCCAAAGTACCAACCTTATGACCCAGCAGATCTTTGGGGCTGTTTTAAAATATTTATGAAACTTTAAGCTGAAATGTGACACAACTCTGGCTGACACCAAAAAGAAAAGAAAAACTTACAATTACATGGAGTCTTTCATGACCACAGGATGTCCTAAAGTGTCTTACAACCAAAGAAATACTTTTGAATTACAGTCGCCAGTAATCAGGAACAAAGAAATAGACTATTTAGCTACTCCTTACAATCATGGCTGATCTCTACTTCAATGGCTTTTCTGCACACTATCCCCAAATTCCTTTATATCATTGGTATTTTGAAATTTGTCAATCTCTAAACATTCTTGGTGATTGAGTTTCCACAGGCCTCTGGGGTTGAAAATTCCAAAGATTCACAACTCTCTGAATTCTCCTCAGATAAGACATTTGTCTCTGTGATCTGTGCCAAAAGACTGTAGTTGTAACTTAGCACCAAGTCATCTGAATGGTAAGGGAAAGTTACGACCAGTTCAAGACACATTTATCTTATTTTAAGAACATTTCTGCATTTCTCTCACATCCCATGCTATGATGTCAGTAACCAGTCTATATGAAATAACAGGAAAAATGCAGGAAAACAGGATTTACATTTCGCCTTAAATTTAAGTAACGTACTTACCTACTGCACTTTCTAAATTTGTCTCTCCCAAATCAATAGATTTAATGTGATTCTGAAAACAAGCCAACACAAAACGGTTATGATGAGATATTTTGAAATGGGATAGTCCTCATTATTTTTGTTGTAAACAAATAATTTAACAGGCTAACAATTATTAAATCTAAAAATTATTTATTTCTCAAACTTTTGACCCTAGATATTATGCCCACTGTTCTGCCAATGATTTCAGCAGCTATCATGCTCGACACAGAAAATAACTTCCTTTTTCAAGTCGAGTCTTTCCATGTTAACAGTGACAAGTGCTGGAGCTCCAAGGTGAACATTAACTGGCAAAAATGAGGAACTTTAAAAGAGAAACAAATCCAATTGCTAATAACTAGGATATCTAGTGCTGCAAGGTGTGAATGCCTTGTTAGGATCTACAAACAGTACCATTACCTGAAATTTTGAAAATAAATGTAATATAAATTATTTTTCGGACATGGTGTCACAGAGTTGGTGGGGCCTGTTCTAGAGTACTGCGTGTAGTTCTGGTTGCCCTGTTAGAGGGAGAATATTATTAAATTGGAGAGGATTCAAAAAACATTTACCAGGATGTTGCCATGAATGGATAGGCTATGACTCACCGATTGGGAAAGGAGTTTTGCAGAAAAGGCAGCTGTTGGACAATGCCAAACATTTCATAAAAAAGCCCATGACTCACACTGAAGATATATCCCAGTGAGGAAGAAGGATTCTAGGAAGGGGTTAAACCAACTATGGTTAACCAGGGAAATTAAGTAAATTATCAATTGAAAGAAAAATACACAATGTGGCAAAGATTAGTGATAAGCCAGAGGCCTGGGAAAGTTTTAAAAGTCAACAAAGAATGACCCAAAATAAAAATGAGAGAGAAAATAAACAAGTAAGGCAAACTAGTGAGTACTATAAAAATATAATAAAAGATTTTTCAAATATATATGGAAAAGAGAAATAACAGTGATCATTAGGCTCTTAGAGAACCAGGACTAGTGAAATGAGAATGGTGAGCCAGGAAATGGCAGAGGAGTTAACAAATACTTTGCACCAGCCTTCAGAGTAGAGTATATTAAAAGCATCACAAACATATGAAATAATGAAGGGGCTAATGGAACTCAACAGGGAGGAGGAAATAAATGTACTAACTATCAATTGAGAAAAAGTACGAGGGAAGCTAATGGGCCCAATAAGACCCTCGGACCTGATGGGTTGCATCTAAGGATTTTAAAGGAAGTAGCTGCAGATATAGTGAATGCACTGTTATAATCTTCAAGAATCCAAAGACTCTGGAAAATTCTCAGAGGATCAGAAAACTGCCAATGTAACACCTTGTATGTAATCAATGAAACCAAAAGGGAGCGAGGAACAAAGGCGACTATAGGCCAGTTAGCTTAACATCTGTTTGTATTGATTGTAATGAGGTCTGCCATGTGGATCTCACAGAATATGAGTTCCTTAATTAGAGCTGTTAACCTTGTCCAATCAGGCATCCTTGGCTGACAGATGTAAATGTGTCAGAGGTTCTGTTCACTCAGCTGACTCTGAGGAAGTCAGACCAGTGTCAAACATTATGCATGTGTAGATGCATAATGACTGGGTGACTGGATTCCAGACTCTGGTGTTATTTCAGTGGTGGTGAGAGGGGGGGGAAAAATGCGTCTAAAGAAATTTGTTTGCAACAGTCTTCTTTGCGTCGGGCTAAGCATTTATGGCATTGTGCTGTTATTTAGAAAGCATAACTTCTTCAATCCTGCTGTTGAAGATTGGCTCAGTATGTGGGAAGAAAGTGTTATTTTTTCCAGGCAAATGAAAAGCAGTGAGTAATTCTCCAGACAACCTGTAGACCTGCAACTGCTTCAGTTATTAGGAACTTAATGTTCCCTGAGACACCAGATACTAAAACCTTTCAAAATTTGATGGATTTAGTTAAGGAATATAAACAATGCCAAGCTTCCACTAATTCTGAGATGCTATTGGTTTTACTTGGCAATTCTGAAACCAGAGAAATCTGTATCAGGATTTTTGACTTGGTTAAGATGATTGGTAGAGGCATGTGACTTTGGTTTAATCCTTCTCAGGATGCTGAGAGATTGTTTGTTTGGTATGTGGGATTAATGATGTAACCATGCAAAAGTACCTACTAGCTGCAGCCCAACTGGACTTCAAATAGCACTACAACTGACATTCACATTGAAAAATGTGGCAAGAGAGCATATAGGTTGCAGGCTATTTCAATAGAAGTCGACACCTTTGTCAGTCTGACTGGGCTTGGAGAAACCCCCCTTCAGTAAAGGCAGTTGCAGAGCTGCATTCATGACTCAATCTGAATGGAGGTAGGTACTCTAGGTCAGCTAACTGCAAAACCCTAAAACAAAGCCAAGCCACTGCCAAATGGTTAAAATCTCCGTAGGATTGGGACTGGCCAGCCATTGTAGTTGCTGCCAGTATGCAGACTCGAGACAGGAGAAGGGTCCTACTGGACTTAAGCTGAGAAAGAGAACTCCAAGACCAGTATTCCGGAGAGCACACATACATCTAGTTTGGAATAGTTAAATTATGTAGCAACATCCAAATCAGAACCAGTCAAAATAAACATCTGATTAAATAGTCACCCAGTTCTAATGGAGGTTGATACTACAGCGGCCATTTCAGTGATCTCAGAACTAATCCTTAATAAAATTCACTGTGGACTCCAATCTTAAATTTGGGCAAGATCTTGGCTAGACTGACAACCTACGATGGGGCATGTATGAATGGCTCCTGTCCAGCTTCATGAAGAACAGCACACCCCCACTTTACATATAAACCTTCTATATGAGGGACTGTATGTTTAAAGTCCCCAGAAAAGGTGAACTGACCCATCGGGCTTCATAATTGGTACAACCAGTGCTGCAATTTCCTTAACTGGATTGGTTTGATGATACCTTCGCTTTCCAGGTTAAGGGTATAACTTCAGTTCTGGTCTCTTCTGAGGAGCAGTTGGTCCAGTTATAACTGATTGTAGTAAAAGGCTCATGCCCAAGTTGATGGGGTGAATTTGGTTCAGAAAGAATCACCTAGATTTGATCAACATTTCTCGATTAGAAAATGCCTGTCTGAATGAAGCCCTGATTAAATACCCAACGGTTCTTCAGGACTGCGTAGGGACTATCAAAGGAGCCAAGGCCACCTTACACGTTGACCAGGAAGCAATTTCACATTTCTGCAAGGTCCGCCCTGTGTAACTTGCCTTACAGGCAGAAGTAGAGGCAGATATCAGAAGCCTAGAAAGTGAAGAAAACCTGTTGAGCTTCATAATTGGCATGACCGGTGCTGCTCTTTCCTTAGCTGGACTGGTCAGTTCATCTTTTCTGGGGATTTTAAATGGTAAACTGTTTTTCACAGCTGGCTAAATACCCAATTCCTTGAGGGTTTATACGCATGTGGAGGCGGAGAGGAGGGGGAGGGGGAGGGGGTAATATGCTGCCGGTCTTAAAGATGGACATGAGCTATTCATCCTTGCAAATATTATCAGGTGAAAATTCCCAAAAGTATGCTACAATTATTACCAATAAGGGTCTGTACAACACACGGGACTGCCATTTGAGGTATTGTTAGCTTGTGCAATTTTTTAGCAGATAATGGAGAACATTTTCAATATCTCTCCAGGTCGCCATTTATCTAGATGATGTGTTAATCAGAGGGAAGATCAATAAGGAGTACTTGGAGAACTTGAACACAGTCCTCTGACGTTTCTCTCAGCTGGGTGTACACCTTAGAAAGGAAAAATGTGTTTCAGGCACCCCAAGGGGTGACCTTTATAGATGCTTATAAAATCATGAGGGGCATGGATAGGGTGAATGGTCGAGGTTTTCCCCAGGGTAGGGAGCCCAAAACTAGAGGGCGTGCATTTAAGGTGAGAGGGGAAAGATTTAAAAGGCACCTAAGGGGCAACCTTTTCATGTGGAGGGTGGTGCATGAATGGAGGAAGCTGCCAGAGGAAATGGTGGAGGTGGGCACAATTATAACATTTAAAAAGCATCAGGATGGGGATATGAGATAATAAAATGTGAGGCTGGATGAACACAGCAGGCCAAGCAGCATCTCAGGAGCACAAAAGCTGACGTTTCGGGCCTAGACCCTTCATATGAATTGGAAGGCTTAGAGGGATATGGGCCAAAAGCTAACAAATAGGGTCAGATTAATTTGGGATATATGGCCAGCATTGATGAGCTGGACCAAAGGATCTGTTTCCATGCTAGACATCTCAATGACTCAGGCTACAAGAATTGACAAGGCCGAATTACATCCATTGAAAGATAAAGTGAGAGCAATTAAAGCTACTCCAACACCCACATCTGTACCAGAGCTTAGGTCTTTCTTTGGACTGGTGAGTTATTGCAGTTTCTGTAGCAATTTCTGATTTCCAGCATTATTGAACTAAAGACCTAATTTTTGAATTCAATATTCAGGCAGTTTGTAATCATATTTCCATTTTTATGCCGAGTCAAGGATTTGCAAAACAGTGACTGCAAAAATAGTGTTTCTAAATATTATTGAAGGCAATAGTTAGAAGTGGCTTCACTATTCCAATCCATTCAAAAATTCATTTCATGGAAAGTTAGTGAAGCAGCTGTGAAGACTGCTGCAATACAATTAAACCAAGTGATGAGTTGCTGTGTATCAGTGAGTGGGAAATGGGGTTGAACTTGTGGAAGGACTTGGCGCAAATAGCATGTCTTACTGCTGGCAAACTCTATTTACTCAGTAATTTATTTGCATCTGTACTACAGCAAGGTTAACAGTCTATTTTTAAAAGAACTAACTAGAGGAAATGCAACTCATGATCAAAACTACAGCAACACTTCCTGATAAAAGTAGGGTGATATCTCTATCAAAATTCAGTGAGTAACAGATAGCTAAATGCAAGTCATGTTAACAGAATCCATCCCAGTCACACAACAGTCAGTCCAGATTTGACTGAAAGGGAATTACAAAGCTATCCTCATTTAGAGGAGGAATAGTGGAGTCACTAAATGCCGTGGAAGTTGTGCAGATCCATCGAAAATGTCAGAAACCAGTCTAGAAGCTTGTATGGAGGAGCAGCAATTATTATGACTACAGTGTGATAATTCACAACATTTTATTATAAAAAGGTGAAATTTTTATTTATTCCTTATGGAAGAGGGGATAGCTTTACTCTATTTTTTAAATGTAGGATGCGGTAATTCTTCAGAATAAATCAATTATTTACTTAATTTTGCATTTATGGCTTGTGGGCGTCAAAAGTAAATGATTGACTCTGAATGGTTTGGGATGTCATCAGGCATAATATTTAAACCCAAGCTAATTCCTTCATTGGAAAATCAATTACAATGATTGGTAATTCTTTACTTACTAGCAACGCGCCACAGTTGACAAGAAATTCCTCAGTGACAATCTGGGGTCTAAATATCTGAAAAATAGATTGTTCATGGTTCATATTTCAGCAACACTATTTCTTAATGACAGCATCTGCAAAATCTTAAGCATCCATAACACTGTCATGCTCAGCAGCACAGATCCCATTACAGCTATTGGGTTTGCCTCAGAGCCCGGGTAAATTACATTGTTTCAACTTACTAGGCCATTGAATGCTGAATTGAGCACCCCAAACCTTCTCAACAAGGACTGCTTTATCATGTTCCATCTCAATGAGTTACCTTTCTAATGTTTGCCGCCAGTGCCTTTGTGAGTAAGTGGATGAGGTTTGGGAGGCTGGGATCAAAACACCACGGGGAGGGTTAGGGTTGAAAGGAGGGAATGATCTTGAGAGAGTTAGGACTGCTAGGCCCAGGTGCCTCCTGAAGGCCAGCACACTGTCTGATTTCAGCCCCTACAGCTGAAGCTGCTGAGTTTCCCATACGGTTTGGGCCTCCCTTCACTGCAGGTAACAACTCAAGCTGCGGTCAATCGGCCCAACAGGACACCCACACATCACTTACATTTCAGTCAGGTTGGAGGGATGACCGAGTAGATAGGTAGGCAGAAGGCCACATGCTGGATTTTACCTGCCTTCAAACCCACCAATGGAGAGCATAAGGTCTAAACCCAATGAGCAGTTTTCTTTTTCAAAATCAACTACTTTGTCCTCTCGTGTTCTTCCTCCCTTTCCCCACCTCTGTGAAATCTTTTTCCCATGCTATCTGTTATATATTTATTCCCTGTTCTTGGTCCAATTCTAACACTCCCTGACCCAAATCACTGCTTAACTAGAATATTTCCCTTAATTTTGATTCACTATTTGCAATACCAAAGGAGTTCAGCGACAAACTGCATCCTTTAAAGCAGTAAAATGCTTTATAGACGCATCTGAAAACTAATTTTAATACTGAGGTGGTACTGGGCCAGATGGACAAATATTTTGTCAAAGTAGTGGCTTTTAGGAATGTCTCAAAGAAGTAGCAATGAAACAGTAAGTTTACAATTTGATGGAATTTTAACACTTTCCATTAACAAAAATATTTGGTTTGTTTTGCACATGATTATTTCAAATTTTAATTTTGGCATCACCAAAACTAAACTGTTTACCACATAATTTAAAAAAAAAGAACTCAAGTCAGTAGATCAAAGGAAATCATTGGAATTGGCTTTGAATGTTCTTTCCCTTCACAAAGTTCCTGCATCAATTACCTCCTGCCTTTGAATATTTTCCAATACATGTCATTTCCTGGTGTTAGCCTTGGTACTTTTTTCCACAAAGTGAGAGTTGTGACAGTACAGTTAGAAATATGGGCTCATGGGGGAGTTAGAAACCACTATATTGAGACCATATGTAATTACTACTTTTGCCTTCAAGACTTCTGAACTGAAAACAAGAAAGCTATCACTGTACTTGAATATCCACCCTTACCAACCCCTTAAATTCCTGCTTTTGGAACAAAACCAGCCTGATTCCAGGTTAAAACTCTGAAACCAATTCTGGAAAAGGCCTTATACCTACAATTCAATGTCTGACCTGAAATGTCACCTTTTTGTATATTTCTATTGCTCTGCCTGTTTGTTTGGAAAGTTAGGCAGACACTGGTGAAATCTTTGAATTATCTCAGAGCAGTGACTTGAGATTGATTTAAATTCTAGAATCTATCAAAACCTGCATCTCCTTTCTGACAGAGTTCTCCATACACTGCTTCTGCAATTTCCAGAATGCAAGAATGTATGAATGAATAAAGATTCAACAGGAGGCAGTCAGTGAGCCATTTTAGGTTTGTTCACTCAACTCACACCAGTTGTAAGATCTTTTGATCTCTCTGCCTGTAAACTGTGTCTGGGTGTGCTCTCCTCTCACTGCACCTAACGAAAGGGCTGCTCTCCTACCGCTTGTAATTTCAAACCTGTTTAACTATAATCTGGTGTTGTGATTTTTGACTTTGATTACCCCCATTGGAACAGTATACGTCTAGGCAGTCCCAACAGCCACAGCTGCCTCCACCCTAACCCAAGCTACACTTAACATTCATCTTCCACTCGACCTTTTACCCATCGCTTACCTAACGCCTTGCCCACATGGGACCTGAATTATTCACCTACCTATCACTGTACACCCTTACTTACCTGTCACACTTGCCTAACTTCAGTAGGTGTGAAAATGGCTTCCCGACCTTTAAACCCTGCAACACCACAGGAATTGTCATGGAAAAGAAGTATTGTTTCAATGCTGATGCATTTTGCTGTAGGTTACATTGATTCATGATAAAATGTGAGGCTGGATTCTCCAGCATCTGCAGTTCCCATTATCACTGATACATTGATTCATGGCCTGGCAGCCTCAGTAGAAAAATCAGAGCTAATGTTGTGGGTCTAGTGACCCTTCCTCAGAACTGATGGTAGCTAGGAAAATGTCAGTTTATATACAGAGCATAGGGTGGGAGGAGAGGTTAAGGAGTAAACAAGGCTTGGGGATAGAGCCCAAAGAGAAGAATGGTTGGACAAATATAACATTGCTATTACTCACCTCCTAGTGTTCACCTCCAACAGTCCCCATTAACAGCTATTCACCCTCCTAGCCAGATCATTATCAACTTCTTTGTCTGTACAAGTGTTCTTCTCTCTCTTTGGACTCTTAACACCACCTATCATTTACTTCTTATCCCCTCTCCACATTACTTCTTCTGCATATGAAATGACATTTTACCTTGCTACCATCAGTTCCAATCTGCAATGCTAACTGATCCTTCTTCACAGATTCTGCCACAGCTGCTGAGCTTTTCCAGCAACTTCTGTTTTTGTTCCTGATTTACAGCATCATTGGTTCTTTTTAGTATTCTCATTTGGATTCATGGCCTGCAGTAGATTACTTCAACTGGAAAGATTCCTGGCCCAGAAGCTGGCAGACAACTCCTCTGTAGGTGAGATCTGGGCCATTTAGTTTACTTTGTTATTCAGTCCCAATTCCCACACATATATGAGAATCGTCTGGAGATTTGCACGATTATCTTCCATTCTGCAGAACTACAAGGTTGGGAGATATTTCAGATATAACAAGGTAATGCACAGGTTTCTGCTTACTATTTAAATTAATTTGTTGGCTATGAGAGTGTGTGAGAGAGGGAGAGAGAACACAAACACAAATTAAATTTGATTCTTCACCATTTGGAGCCTTTAATGATCAAACTTTTTTCTCATCTCAGTTACCAGATGAGTGCCTCAATTAGAGTACCTGAGCTGTCACAAGATGGAGCATAACAGGCATCATTGGTAGGCATGTCTTCAAATGTTTTGCTTGAATTGTTGATGGATGCTTGCGCCCAGAAACATTACACAGTGCAGAGAGAACACCACCTATTAGATAAATAATTTCTAAGTTGTTAATTAGTTCAGCTCCAAGAATGAAATGATTGCTAAAATAGCTTCCATTTATTGTCCAGCTGATAAATTAATAAAGTCATCAGAGGTTTTCAAGGGCCAATACTGATCTGAAACTGTGAAGCAAACTTAGCAAATTATACATTATTCTGGCATCCAAATAGAGTTAATGACATGCACTGGCCATATTTCACATTTCAACTTATTTAAAGATAGAGAAAACAGACACCAGAATAACTTCGGGGATGAAGTACTTGGACTATGAAAAGTAGATATGACCCAAATTGGGCATATTCTCACTGAAAAAAACTGACAAGTGATCAGACTTTTTCTTTTAAGAATGTAAATGAACTAAACATGTAGAACATTATAATAAGTTTCACCATATCCAGAACGTTAGAACCAGAGGATGTGTTCTGAAATTGAAAGGCGGCGAGCATGGAAGATTCAAATTTGCACATAGTCCCACAGTTAACAATGGGATCTGATCTGGATTCTTTCGCAAGTTAGTTCGTACACAAGTCCAAACACAATGCAGGGCAATGAAAAGCTGCTCATAAGTGGGGGAAATGTTTGTATGTCAAGGCTTTTAAATTACAACCACTTAAGGAAGCATGTTTGCAAGTTGGATGCTTGTAAATCAGGCTGTAATTTATAAAATCGAGAAATCAAATGCTGCTTTATAGTTAATTAAGTATTCTTGTAATCACTGTCATAGCATTGGAAATGCAGCAGCCAATTTGTATACAGCAAGCTCCAATAAACAGCAATTAGAAAATGACTGGATAATGTTTCTGTGATGCTGGCTGAGGTAAAAGCATTTGCCAAGGCACTGTGGACAATTTCCCCAGCTTAATTTTGTTAGGAGTTTCTGCCCGTGCTCGGTCTACAGACTCTTGTGCAGCATGTTTCACAATTCTGCCACACTCTCCCTGATGAATCAGATGCCTCAAATAATAAAAAGAAAATACAGTGGAAATCGGAAATAAAAACAAACAGTAGCGGTGAAACTCAGAAGGTCTGGCAGCATCTATGCGGAGGGAAACAGATTTAATATAAGAGATAACAAAGTGTGAAGCTGGATGAACACAGCAGGCCAAGCAGCATCTTAGGAGCACAAAAGCTGACGTTTCGGGCCGAGACCCTTGAATGTCAGCTTTTGTGCTCCTGAGATGCTGCTTGGCCTGCTGTGTTCATCCAGCTCCACATTTTGTTATCTCGGATTCTCCAGCGTCTGCAGTTCCCATTATTTCTGAAACGGATTTAATATCATTTTCAGAACCACAGAACTGGCCATAGATAATGTTGCTCTGTTAGCTCAAAGTATTTCCTTTCTGGGTGATGCATTCGGTTAGCAGTAGATAGGATAATGACTCATTTGACTGTAATTCCTGAATAACATTGCATTTCACTGGCATTTAAATTTCTTCCTACTCCTTCTCTCCCTCTAAGCAGCACTGATATAATCTAATTTCTGAATGACAACCAATTGTGCAAGGGAAATGGTTGGAGAATGAAGCATGCGCATTGTCCCAGATCTGGTGGAAGCTACTGGATGCCTTGCAGAATGATCCCAGAGAGAAACTCCAATACTTTCGTTTCCCAACTGTTCAACAGTGGACCAATCATTCACCATGAACTTTGCTGTTGATTTTGTTAAACAACTTCAGATTTTTGACAAAGGCTAAACTGAAAATGATAACAGGGATAATAAAATGTGAGGCTGGATGAACACAGCAGGCCAAGCAGCATCTCAGGAGCACAAAAGCTGACGTTTCGGGCCTAGACCCTTCATCAGAGAGGGGGATGGGGAGAGGGAACTGGAATAAATAGGGAGAGAGGGGGAGGCGGACCGAAGATGGAGAGTAAAGAAGATAGGTGGAGAGAGTATAGGTGGGGAGGTAGGGAGGGGATAGGTCAGTCCAGGGAAGACGGACAGGTCAAGGAGGTGGGATGAGGTTAGTAGGTAGATGGGGGTGCGGCTTGGGGTGGGAGGAAGGGATGGGTGAGAGGAAGAACCGGTTAGGGAGGCAGAGACAGGTTGGACTGGATTTGGGATGCAGTGGGTGGGGGGGAAGAGCTGGGCTGGTTGTGTGGTGCAGTGGGGGGAGGGGACGAACTGGGCTGGTTTAGGGATGCAGTAGGGGAAGGGGAGATTTTGAAACTGGTGAAGTCCACATTGATACCATATGGCTGCAGGGTTCCCAGGCGGAATATGAGTTGCTGTTCCTGCAACCTTCGGGTGGCATCATTGTGGCAGTGCAGGAGGCCCATGATGGACATGTCATCTAGAGAATGGGCGGGGGAGTGGAAATGGTTTGCGACTGGGAGGTGCAGTTGTTTGTTGCGAACCGAGCGGAGGTGTTCTGCAAAGCGGTCCCCAAGCCTCCGCTTGGTTTCTCCAATGTAGAGGAAGCCACACCAGGTACAGTGGATGCAGTATACCACATTGGCAGATGTGCAGGTGAACCTCTGCTTAATGTGGAATGTCATCTTGGGGCCTGGGATAGGGGTGAGATTCACCTGCACATCTGCCAATGTGGTATATTGCATCCAAAGTAACCGGTGCGGCTTCCTCTACGTTGGGAAAACCAAGCGGAGGCTTGGGGACCGCTTTGCAGAACACCTCCGCTCAGTTCGCAACAAACAACTGCACCTCCCAGTCGCAAACCATTTCCACTCCCCCGCCCATTCTCTAGATGACATGTCCATCATGGGCCTCCTGCACTGCCACAATGATGCCACCCGAAGGTTGCAGGAACAGCAACTCATATTCCGCCTGGGAACCCTGCAGCCATATGGTATCAATGTGGACTTCACCAGTTTCAAAATCTCCCCTTCCCCTACTGCATCCCTAAACCAGCACAGTTCGTCCCCTCCCCCGACTGCACCACACAACCAGCCCAGCTCTTCCCCCCCACCCACTGCATCCCAAATCCAGTCCAACCTGTCTCTGCCTCCCTAACCGGTTCTTCCTCTCACCCATCCCTTCCTCCCACCCCAAGCCGCACCCCCATCTACCTACTAACCTCATCCCACCTCCTTGACCTGTCCGTCTTCCCTGGACTGACCTATCCCCTCCCTACCTCCCCACCTATACTCTCTCCACCTATCTTCTTTTCTCTCCATCTTCGGTCCACCTCCCCCTCTCTCCCTATTTATTCCAGTTCCCTCTCCCCATCCCCCTCTCTGATGAAGGGTCTAGGCCCGAAACGTCAGCTTTTGTGCTCCTGAGATGCTGCTTGGCCTGCTGTGTTCATCCAGCCTCACATTTTATTATCTTGGAATTCTCCAGCATCTGCAGTTCCCATTATCAATGATAACAGGGATATGTGAATATGGCTTGTGACCAACCTAAAGGAGGAATTTGGCTGAAGATGCTTTGGTGACTTATAAATAAATTCTGATCTGAATTTATCATGGCTGGCTTGCTACCTGTGCCATTTTTGCATTCAAAACTGAATAAAATGTGTCCATCCCTTTTTGTTCTATTGTACCTGCCAGATGCACTGCAACACAAAGATAGAGGAGCATTATCCTAATAAAATGCATCAGTCCCAACAAAAACCGAAGTTCCTGGAAAATCTCAGCATGTCAGGCACCAACTGTGAAAAGAAATCAAAGATAACATTTAGAGAGAGGATCTTGATCGGCACAGGCTTGGAGGGCCGAAGGGCCTGTTCCTGTGTTGTAATTGTCTTTGTTCTTTGTGCTTTGGGTCCAGTGACCCATCTTCAGAAACTGATGGTAGCTGGGAAAAAGTTTTTTTTTTGTACAGAAGATAGGATGGGAGGAGGGGTTATGGAGTAAATAATAGGGGGAGTTAGAACCCAAAGAGACAGAAAAACAGTTGGGCATAAGAGTGGATAATGGTCAGTCAAGGAGAATGAATATCTGCTAATGCAGACTCCAGGGGTTAACAGTGAGTAGTGTGTAATAGGAGACCATATGATAACGAGGCTTGGTAAGTGCAGGTTGGGGTCAGGACAAGGAAGAACGTGTCTTAAGCCCTAAAACTGTTGGACTCCATATTCAGACCAGAATATTGTACAGTTCCCAAGCAGAAATTGAGGTGCGGTTATTCCAGCTTGTGGATAGCTTTACCAGAGCACTGCAACAAACTGAGACAGATGCTAGCCAGTGAACAAGGTGGTGTGTTGAAGCAGCAGGCAACAAGAAGCTCAGGGTCTTTTTTTTGTGAACAGAAGGAAGGTGTTCTGTGAAGTAGTCACTCTGTCTATTGCTTTGTATTCCCAATGTACAGGAAACCACATTGTGAGCAACAAATGTTCTAGACTACATTTAGTGAAGTGCAGATAAAGCACTGCTTCATCTGGAAGATACGTTTGGACCCTTGGATACTGAGAAGAGAGATAGTAAATGGCAAGGTGTTATACCTTCTGTGGTTGCAGGAAGAGGTACTGTGGGCTATATGGGTTTTTGGGAATGAAGGTATAGTGGATCAGGATGTCCCAGAGGGAACAGTCTTTGCAGAAGACTGACAAATGAAGGATGGGAAAATGTGTCTAGTGATAGACTCTGACTAGAGGTTGCAGAAATAGAAGCTAATGATCTTATGAATGTGGATCCTGTTGGGATGGTAGGTCAGGACACAGGGTTCCTATTGCTGTTGTCGGAGGGAAGAGAGGGGGTGAGGGCTGAAATGCGGGAGATAGGCCAGACTTGGCTGAGGGTCCTGTCAATTACAGTTCTGGGGAATGCTCAGCAGATGAAGAACGTGAACACTTCGCAGACCCTCTTGTCAAAGTTGCCATCGTTGGGGCAGATACAATAGAGTCTACGGAATTGGGAGAATGGAATAGAGTCTTTATAGGAACTAGAGTATGAAGATGTATAGTCAAGGTGATTCTGGGAGTCAGTTAGTTTGTAGTAGATATTAGTGGCCAGCCCATCTCCAGAAATGGAAACAGACGTCAGGGAAGGGAAGGGAGAGTCAGGAATGGAGGCGAAGGTGAGACAGGGGTGAAAATTTGAAGTAAAATTCATAAACTTTCCCAATTCTGGACAGGAGTGAAGAACAGCACCGATCATATCATCAATATAACACAGGAAGAGCTGTAAGTGGGGGCCGGAATATGACAGAAGGAAAGAATCTTCCATGTACTCCACAAATAAATTTTAAAACTGCGACCCATGTAGGTATCCGTGGCCACCCCTTTAACCTGTAGAAAGTGAGACGAGTTAAGGATGTTGTTCAGAGTGAGGACGAGCTCAGCTATACAGAGGGTGGTGGTGGATGGGAATGTTCAGACCTTTTTTCTAGGAAGAAGCAGAGACCCCTGAGACCATCCTGATGTGGGGATGAACAAGTAAAAGGATCACATGTCCATGGTAAAGAGGAGACAACTGGAGCCTGAAAACTGGAAAATCGGAAACTGACATGAAGAGCCAGAGGAATCACAAAAGTAATTGGGAAGGGACTGGACAAGGGAGACAAAAACTGAGATGGGACAGGAAGAGAGGTTCTATGGGGCAAGAACAGGCAGAAAGAATGGCATGCCTTGGCAGTCCTATTTGTGAGTTTTGGAAAGGAGGTAGAAGTGAGCTGGGCAGGGGTGGGAGACTGAGCTTGGAAGCAGTAGTGAGTAGATCACCAGATGAAATGAGGTTAGTGACCAATGTGGACACGGTAGCCCGATGTTCCACGATGGGGTCATGGTCTGGGGAGATAGAAGGTATCTGCGAGCTGGCATTCAGCATCTGCAATGTAGAAGTCAGTCTGCTGAACAAGAACAGCACCACCCGTGTCAGCAAACTAATTACAATGTCAGAGATAATGGGAACTGCAGATGTTGGAGAATCCAAGATAACTAAGTGTGGAGCTGGATGAACACAGCAGGCCAAGCAGCATCTCAGGAGCACAAAAGCTGATGTTTCGGGCCTAGACCCTTCATCAGAGAGGGGGATGGGGAGACGGCTCTGGAATAAATAGGGAGAGAGGGGGAGGCAGACCGAAGATGGAGAGGAAAGAAGATAGGTGGGGAGGAGAGTATAGGTGGGGAGGTAGGGAGGGGATAGGTCAGTCCAGGGAAGACGGACAGGTCAAGGAGGTGGGATGACGTTAGTAGGTAGGAAATAGAGGTGCGGCTTGGAGTGGGAGGAAGGGATGGGTGAGAGGAAGAACAGGTTAGGGAGGCAGAGACAGGCTGGGCTGGTTTTGGGATGCAGTGGGGGGAGGGGATGAACTGGGCTGTTTGTGGGATGCGGTGGGGGAAGGGGAGATTTTGAAGCTGGTGAAGTCCACATTGATACCATTGGGCTGCAGGGTTCCCAAGCGGAATATGAGTTGCTGTTCCTGCAACCTTCGGGTGGCATCATTGTGGCACTGCAGGAGGCCCATGATGGACATGTCATCTGAAGAATGGGAGGGGGAGTTAAAATGGTTCGCGACTGGGAGGTGCAGTTGTTTATTGCGAACCGAGCGGAGGTGTTCTGCAAAGCGATCCCCAAGCCTCCACTTGGTTTCCCCAATGTAGAGGAAGCCACACCAGGTACAATGGATACAGTATACCACATTGGCGGATGTGCAGGTGAACCTCTGCTTAATATGGAAAGTCATCTTGGGGCCTGGGATAGGGGTGAGGGAGGAGGTGTGGGGGCAAGTGTAGCACCTCCTGTGGTTGCAGGGGAAGGTGCCGGGTGTGGTGGGGTTGGAGGGCAGTGTGGAGTGAACAAGGGAGTCACGGAGAGAGTGGTCTCTCCGGAAGGCAGACAAGGGTGGGGATGGAAAACTGTCTTGGGTGGTGGGGTCAGATTGTAGATGGCGGAAGTGTCGGAGGATGATACGTTGTATGCGGAGGTTGGTGGGGTGGTGTGTGAGAACGAGGGGGATCCTCTTTGGGTGGTTGTGGTGGGGGCGAGGTGTGAGGGATGTGTTGCGGGAAATGCGGGAGACACGATCAAGGGCGTTCTCGACCACTGCGGGGGGAAAGTTGCGGTCCTTGAAGAACTTGGACATCTGGGATGTGCGGGAGTGGAATGCCTCATCGTGGGAGCAGATGCGGCGGAGGCGGAGGAATTGGGAATAGGGGATGGAATTTTTGCAGGAGGGTGGGTGGGAGGAGGTGTATTCTAGGTAGCTGTGGGAGTTGATGGGCTTGAAATGGACATCAGTAACTAGCTGGTTGCCTGAGATGGAGATCGAGAGGTCCAGGAAGGTGAGGGATGTGTCCACTCCACACTGCCCTCCAACCCCACCACACCCGGCACCTTCCCCTGCAACCGCAGGAAGTGCTACACTTGCCCCCACACCTCCTCCCTCACCCCCATCCCAGGCCCCAAGATGACTTTCCATATTAAGCAGAGGTTCACCTGCACATCTGCCAATATGGTATACTGTATCCATTGTACCCGGTGTGGCTTCCTCTATCTACATTGGGGAAACCAAGCAGAGGCTTGGGGACTGCTTTGCAGAACACCTCCACTTGGTTCGCAATAAACAACTGCACCTCCCAGTCGCAAACCATTTTAACTCCCCCTCCCATTCTTCAGATGACATGTCCATCATGGGCCTCCTGCAGTGCCACAATGATGCCACCCGAAGGTTGCAGGAACAGCAACTCATATTCCGCTTGGGAACCCTGCAGCCCAATGGTATCAATGTGGACTTCACCAGCTTCACAATCTCCCCTTCCCCCACCGCATCCCACAAGCAGCCCAGTTCGTCTCCTCCCCCGACTGCATCACACAACCAGCCCAGATCTTCCCCACCCCCCACTGCATCCCAAAACCAGCCCAGTCTGTCTCTGCCTCCCTAACCTGTTCTTCCTCTCACCCATCCCTTCCTCCCATCTCAAGCCACACCTCCATTTCCTACCTACTAACTTCATCCCACCTCCTTGACCTGTCCGTCTTCCCTGGACTGACCTATCCCCTCCCTACCTCCCCACCTATACTCTCCTCTCCACCTATCTTCTTTTCTCTCCATCTTCGGTCCGCCTCCCCCTCTCTCCCTATTTATTCCAGAACCCTCACCCCATCCCCCTCTCTGATGAAGGGTCTAGGCCCGAAACATCAGCTTTTGTGCTCCTGAGATGCTGCTTGGCCTGCTGTGTTCATCCAGCTCCACACTTTGTTAATTACAATGTCAGGTTGGATCTGAGAGCATGGAGTGCAATCAGTTCATGGGGAAATTGGTTGGAATGGTTGAAGTGGGGGGCAGAGAAATATAGGGGACCAATGTCATGTCGACAATTCTTCATGAACACATCAAGTGCAAGTACAAGTTCAGAGGGAGTGGTCCTGGCGGAGGGAGAGTGTTGGACAAGACTCTTGTCCTAAGAAATGGGCTCAGACGCGAAGGCGATAGAAGAAAGGTTCAATGTTCAACAAATTGACTCTCACATTTACCTTGTATATACATCTTTATACCCTACTTCCTATACTCTATTCCATTCTCCTAGTTTCTCCATTTCCGTTGTATGTGTTCTGATGATGCTAACTTCTACAGAGGGGCTGCCGAAATGTCCACTTTCTTATTACCATCATGGCCTTCAGCTGGTCTGTTCCTTCTCCCAAACTTCAGCCCTCAGCCCCTCTTCTTTCCCACAACACTGATAGGGTCCCTTTTGTCCTCACATAGCCATCCAAACAGCATCCTCATCCAGAGAATCATTAGCTGCCATTTTCGTTACCTCTAGTGAGATGCCACGACCTGACACACGCTCCCCTCTCCTCCCTTGTCAGTCTTCTGCAAGGACCATTCCCTTCGTGACATCCTGGTCTACTGCTCCTGTAATCCCAAAACAGCCATACAGCACCTTTCCCTGCAACCACAGAAGGTGTAACACCTGCCTGTTTACCTTCTCCCTCCTCAGTATCCTACAGCCCAAACTCATCTCCCAGGTCAAGAGACGCTTGGCCCGCAATTCACTGAATCAAGTCTAGTGTATTCACTGCTCACAATGTGGTTTTCTGTACAATGGGGAAAGAAAGCAAAGACTGGGTGACCGCTTCACAGAACACCTTCATCTTGCTTGCAAAAAAAAAAAGACCCTGAGCTTCCTGATGCCTGCCAACTTAATATACCACCTTGTACCCTGGCCAACATCTCTGTCTCAGCAAAAACTGAAAGAACAGCGGACGCTGTCAGAAACAAAACATAAGCTGCTGGAAAAGCCGAACAGGTCTGGCAGCACTGGCAGAGGAAGGGTCACCAAGTCTGAAACATTAACTCTGCTATTTTCTTCACCAATGTTGCCAAACCTGCTGAGCTTTTCCAGCAACTTCTGTTTTGCTATCTCTGTTGGCCTTGCTGCAGTGCACTAACGAAGGTCAGTCCAAAGGGTTGAGACACCTTGTCCGTTGTCCTTAGCCCAACTCCCATATACCAGGCTTTGTTGTCACATGGTCTCCTATTACACACTACCCATTGTTAGCCCCTGTATTTATTCTCCTCAGCCATCTGTAATCTACTCCTGTGATCAACTGTTCTTCTCTTTCTTTGGGCTATACCTTCACCCAGTGTTTATGTCTTATTCTCACTACTCCCACCGCTCTCCACCCCCACCTCCCATTCTATCTTCTGCATAAAAAACAACTTTCTCCTAGATAACAAAGTGTGGAGCTAGATGAACACAGCAGGCCAAGCAGCATCTTAGGAGCACAAAAGCTGATGTTTCAGGCCCAGACCCTTCTTCTAGCTATGGTCAGTTCTGAAGAAGGGTCAGTGGACCCTCAACGTTAACTCTGATTTCTTGTCCCAGATGCTGCCAGACCTGAGATTTTCCAGCAATTTCTGTTTCTGATTTCTAGCATCCACAGTGCTTTCAGGTTTTCATTTTGTCCTAATGAAGAGTTGTATCAAATTAGATACTCATTTTACCCTCCACGGATGCTGCCATATCTGCTGAGTTTGTTCAGCATTTTCTGTTTTTATTTCAGAATTCCAGCATCCACAGTACTTTATTTTTATTTTAAATTACTAGGAGGTAATGAGTTATCGATTTCAATCAAAAGCATAATTTATCGTAACTATCATAACTATTACTTTAGTTTTGGATTTTTTTTATCTGACAACAGATTACTTAATCCATCTAGTGTGAAAACTGTTAATGCAGCGATAGATGTTTAATCCTGTTTAGTCAATGGATGCATTCATGCTAGCAAAGGTGTGAGATAGATCAGGCATGACTATGCCAGTTGGAATTTGGGTCATAAATTTTCAGATCAACTGTTAAAAGCCCAAGTCCCTCAGAGTTGAGAAGCATAACAGCTGTGTGATCTAACTCTGTTTGGGCACTTGTAGAACAGCTGAGTGTCCCATCTGATTGAAATGCTAGGATGTTGCAGTCAGGGAACAAGACAGTCAGCTGTGACATTCAACTCTGTTTTGTTCCTGACTCTGTGATCTCCTAGCATTTCAATCTCTTGGTATTTCAATCAGTTGTGAGACTCAACTGTTCTAATGACATTCAAACAAATTTGGTTCCACAGCTAGCTGTTCTGTACCTGATTGCAATGTCCTGTCATTTCAGTTAGCAGCAAAATTCAATTGTTATGCCCTGAGAATTAGCTTAGGATGAGGTGTACTGGTGGTAAGTCTGTTCTGCTCAATGGATCCTATGCCTGTCAACATAAGGTAACTTAAATTAATAGAAAAATCTTCTTACGGAGCCAAGAGAAGGAGTACTCCGCCGATTCTACAGTCACCGAGAATGCAACTCTCCTGTTCTCTGCTGCAACCCTCCCCATCACCTGCCCTTCAACTAGACAAGATAAGAGACTCAGCATTCAGCATCTTCAGTGATATAGGCCAAAAGCAGGTATGTGGAATTTGGTCACAAATCAGGCATGATATCATTAAATAGTGGATGGTGTTCAAAAGACTGAATGGCCTAATCCTGTTCCTATGTCTAAGGAGGACAAACATCTACCAACAGTAGGCATTGTTTTCAATCATACCTAGGAACGTTTAATCCAGGATTGCTCCCAAATAATAACATTCCCTCAGTATACCTAGCAAATTCCAGTAATCCTCAAATATTTATTAACCTCATCGATGGCAATGACTGCAGCTCCCCAATGCATTGCTTTCAAAAATCTAGTTTTCGTGAATAATTCTCACCACATGCTCTTCCATTCCATCCTTCAATTCCACTTCCTCTGGCACTCTCTGCTGTTTGAACCCTTTTTGTTCTGCATTTCCCACTTTGATGATATAGCTTTCAGTTATTATGCCTCTGCTATCTGCAATTCACTTTCTAAGCTGCTTCACTTTTCTTCACTCTTCTTCCACCTTCAAATAAAGTAACATCAACCAGAAAATCCACCAACTTTGTGAACTCTTCTTCTAACTCTGATTCAGTATCCACAACCTGTGCTGCAGTTTAATAAAATATGGCAATATGCAATCTGAACAAATAATTATTGTCGAGGCAGTTTGAAGAAAAGAACAACAACTAAAGACCTAGTACTGCTGAATTATCAAAATAATACCATTTAGCAATCCAAAATAAAGTTTTAACAACACAATTTGCAACTGTTCAGACAAACTGAATACACATTTGATTACTTGAGTATGGCTGCCCTTATGCTCTGAATAGGATTCAAGTTCCAAATACAAATGAAAAGGCCATTACCCAAAGAGGCATAAAACATTTGTACAGAGTTTTTTTTAAGATCTTGGCATCACACAAACCCATAGGTTACCAACAGCCCTGCTGCGTCAAAGACTTCAGTCTGGTATTTCAAGGATGTGGCAGCATAAATATCAAGTTAGTGCCGGGGAATGAAACAGACAAAAATAGGAGGTTCCAGAATCTCCAAGTGAAAGACAATCAAGAGGCGGGCCAAGAGGAAATAACATACAAGGGTTGAGCAGATATCTTTAAAGATTATCAAAGTGTATGTGAACAATTGATAAATTGTTCACCTTTCATACGAAATTGAATTAAGAAAAAATAATTGAGAACAAAATTGGAAAACTCAAGGGCTTTATTCTGAAGGCAGCTTGGAACTCAAGTGCACAAGCACTTGCTGCCTCAAGCTGTCAGATCATTAGAATATTTCACATTGCTGCCTGGCAGCTAGCATTATTACAGGAAGGTACTGAATAAAGGCCAAGTTTTGCTGTGCCAATAATATTACAGTGGGCACGATACAAGATAAGTTTACCATTGCTAATGGGAGCTGTACCCAAATGGAGCAGGTTGGAGGTAGGGTTAACAACAATGTCGTGCTGATTCTTTAATTCTTGCTGCGTTTGAGTTTAGATCCCAGCTGGGGAAGATCAATCCACTCATCCACTAAGAGGGTAAACAAATCTACATGCAACAGGAGCTATTGATGACACTCGGATATCTTCAAGTTTATTTTACTTTCTTTCATACTACTCCTATTTCCATTTAAAAAGTTCTTTTTTCAGTCCCCAGCGCGCTGATTACCCTCGGCAGTGCCAAGAGTTATAGTTCACCATCTGCTTTGAGAAAATGGAGGCCATGTACACACTGGCACAGGAATAATCTCAAAACACTAATAGGAAATGAACCTGTTGCCCAACTTGAATTTTTTTTTAACTTTCATTTTTGCATTGCTGGAATCATCTCCCAAGGTATTAGTTGTTAAGACCACATAAAGCACATGCAATAGCAGCAATCTATCAGCTCAGAACAGGCATTTATGTCTGGAAAAGATTTCCAAGATGGTTTCATCCCATGCAATGATAGTCCCAGATATTGTTTGTATAACTAGGATTCCAGAGAACAGTATGTACAATCCCAAGCTTCAACTTTCCAGCTAAACATTAATCAGCAATTAAATAACATTGAGGATAAACCCCAAGTGACATCCCTATTCAAGGACTCTCCCTTAATCACTCCATACCTTAGCCAGCATTCCAGGACCCCAGAAGAAACTAAATAGGAGGATTAATCTGATCTAGAAACTTGTCAGAGCCACAAACAGAGTAAATGTTCAGATCCTCTGCACAGCACCACTCACCCTGGTGAAACTCTCATTAGAATAGTCTAGTTTCATAATTGGTACAAAGAATAATCACATTCAACTTCATCTAAGTAACATGTCGGGGAGTGAATCAAGTAGTTAACAACTTTCTCACAAATACATGATGACATAAATAGCTCGTAAGTCATCTCTACTCTCAGTTCCAATGCAAATCACCCTAAAAGAATTATGGGGCATGGGAATGGTAAAATGAGATTTAAAGAACAATAATATACCTTCCAAACGGCAGGTGGATCAAGAAAGTGAGCATCTGAAATAAACCTGACTGCCCTCTTTTATGGTAGAGACTTAGTGAAGATATTTTCTAAACAACCTGCTTACAAATGTTAATGCACACCTCTGGAGCAGGTGGCACTTGAACCCAGGCCTTCTGGTTCAAAAGAGGGATACAACCTGTGCACCACAAGTCCCAGAGGCTCAATGAATGGGAAATTAGAAAATGAGAAACTTCTACATTGACCCTTAAGTCAATTTAGCCTGCAGATTAGGGAAGGGAAGGGAAAGAACATACAGCCTCAGTATTGAAAACAACAAGTGCTGGAGATCACAGTGAGTAAGACAACATCCACGGAGAGAGAGCAAAGTAACGTTTTGAGTTTAGATGACTCTTCATCTGCAGTAATTTGCTCATATAGCCTCTGTACTTTGCTGCAGAGCAAAATGGAGAAATGGGGCATTTCAGGGAATCAGAAGAACATAATCTGAAGTGTTGCCATCTTAGAAAGGATATTTTATATTCACAATTTAACTGCTCAGACCTTTCGCAATCAGATCATTGGATAGGACTACTAACAAGGGGATTCAAGTCGGGATTGCTTCATACTTCATCAAAATATGCCAATAAATCTACTTAGAGAATTTCAGAATTGTTAAAGTGCAAATGGAGGCCATTCAACCTATCACACCTGCACTGTTTCACTCTAGTGCCAAACTCTTGCCTTTTCCCCTGCACATCTTTTCTATCCTAATAATCGTCCAATGCCTCTTGAACACCAGAATTAAACGTGTCTCCAGGCAGTACATTTGCATATCCTAACTACTCTGTGTGAAAAAGGATTTTTTCTCACATTGCCCTTTCTTTATTTGCACATCACTTTAAATCTATGCCATCTTGTTCTTTGTTTAAAGAATAGCACAGCACAGCAACATGCCCTTTGACCTACCAAGCCAGCACTGATACATGGTGCCTTTCTAAACTAAAATCCTTTTGCCTCTATGCAGTCTGTATCCCTCTATTCCCTGTTGATGCCTCTTAAACATCGCTATTGTATCTTCTATCGCCTCTTCGAGCAATACATTCTAGGCACATACCACCATCTAGATAAAAAGTTGCCTCTTGCAGCTCACAGAATTCCAAGAGTCAAAGCAGGCCATTCAGCCCATTGAGTCCACAACAACCCTCCGAACAGCATCTCATCCAGACTCACCCTCTACCTGTCTACCTAGCCCTCATGTCCCTGGACACTATGGGCAATTTAGTACGGCCAAATCACCTAACCTGCACATCTTTGGACTATGGGGGGAAACCACAGCATCCAGGGAAAACGCATGCAAATACAGGGGAGAATGTACAAATTCCACACAGACAGTCACCCAAGGCTGGAATTGAACCCAAGTCCCTGATGCTATGAGGTGGCAGTACTAACCACTGTGCCACTGTGTCGCCCCAAGCTCATCTGTGACTATCTACCCATTCCAACAACTTGCCAATGCCCTTTTGGAGCACCACACTGTCCTCCCTTTAGTTTACAACTTGTCCAAGTTTAGTGCCACCTCCAAACTTTGAAATTGTCACAGTCGCACACAAGATCCAGATTATTAACATTTATCAGGAATAGCAATGGTCCCAATGTCAACCTCTGGGAAGCTCCACTACAAACCTTTCTTCAGCCTATAAAATATCAATTGAGCCTAATTTTCTGTTTCCTTTAACTCAGCTTATTTTGTATCCACATTACTACTGTCCGTTTGATACCATAATATATAATTTCCCTCACAAAGCTGTGTGCCATTATTAGAGTAGACTCAAAATGGAAAATAAAACTCATAAATACCAATTAAAGGAATATTTAATATTATTTTCTAAGTTATAAGGCTTGGCCAGGGACTGACATTAATTTTGTAACGTGACAAGGAGTAGAACAAAAAAAAGAGAAAAATACACTTATCAGCTAGTGTGGGACAGAATCTTACCCAACTGAAATAGAAATAAAGCCAGACTAATTAAAATGCTGCAAAACCAGTAATAGTGTGAAGCAACAAACTGTTTCTACAGAAAACAAAAACCGAAAGAACTGCAGATGCTTAAAATTAGAAACAAAAACAGAAATTTCTGGAAAATCTCATCAGTTCTGAAGAAGGGTCACTAGTCCCGAAATGTTAACTCTGCTTTCTCTCACAGATGCTGCCAGACCTGCTGAGTTTTTCCAGCAATTTCTGTTTTCAATTCTATAGTATTTTTTAATCTCTTGTAACTGTTCATTTTATTTTTAAAGTGATTAAAAAAAACTATACAGTCTAGTTTAATAAATATTCCTTTTCATTGTTTTCCTGGAGAAAATTTCTATTTATGTTCCACATATTCTGAAGTAATTCAGCAGCTTTCAGAGCAATGTTTGTTTGAAGAACAATTTTTAGGGCAAATGGGTGATCTGTTTCCAAATTTGGACAAAATTCTAAGTGCAGTGTCAATAACTAAATAAGACCAACCCCCAATTGAAAATTTACCCCAGTAATCAAAACTTTGAAGTCTGAATTTTCTTGCCCAGAATGGACGCTGATATTTGGGGTACTTCTGGCTTTGCAGACCTGCCTGGGAAGTTGGAATTCCACTGTGGCAGTGCAGTTTACTGGGAACGAGATTGGGTCACTCTGGAATGAATGAGAAGGATGCTGCATACAGAGGCATTCTGGGCAGATGATGTACCCTGGTGCTCTAGTGTTGCGCCAAACTTTATAAAGGAATAAAACATAAAACAGCCCTCATCCCTAACACACTTCACACAGTCTACCAATGTATGTCATCTCATGAGCTCCATGACAACCTATGCCCTGTGCACATTCTTATGGCCATTTCCCACCCAATGCCAATTCAAGCCAACCCTTGACTGTATGCAGACTTGATCAGGGAGCTTAAAGTGAAGGAATACCCTAGACAGCAGTCACCATAACATGGTAAAACTCACCCTGCAGTTTGAGAGAAGCTCATATCAGATGTAACAGTATTACAATTGAGTAAAGGTAACTCCAAAAGACATGAGGTAGGAGCTGGCAAGTGTTGACTGGAAGGGAAACCCAACAGGGAATACGACGGAGCAGCAATGGCAGGAGTCTCTGATGGTAATTCAGGAGGCGTAATAGAAATCTATCACAAGGAAGAAGAAATATACGAAGTGGGAGGATAGACAAGGGAAGTCAGGCATAGTATCAAAGTAAAGAAAAAGCATACAGAGAAGATTAACAGTGAAGATTAGAGGGAAACCAGAAGATTGGGAAGCTTTTCAAAACCAGCAGTGGATGACTGAAAAAGCAATAAGGTGGGGAGAGGATGAAATATATGGGTAAAATGGCTAATAATATAAAAAATGTGACAGCTTTTTTATACATATAAAACGTAAGACAGAGGGAGGAATGATCATTGTACTGCTGGAAAACGAGGCTGGAGAAATAGTAACAAGGATCAAATAAATGGTGGAGGAATTAATCATGTATTTTGGATCAGTCTTCACTGTAGTAGATACCCATAGCATACCAGAACTTCAAGTGAGTCAGGGGAAAAGGTGCCATTACTGAGGAGATGGTGCTGGGGAAGCCGAAGGGTCTGAAGGTGGATAAATCACCTGAACCAATGGATTACACCTGAACTTTCTGAAGGCGATAGCTGAGGATATCGTGGAGCCATTAATGGTGATCTGTCAGGAATCACTTGATTCAGGAAGGGTTCCAGAGGACTAGCAAGTAGTGAACACAACACACCTGTTAAAAAGACAGAGAGGCAGAAATGGCAAATGATAGGCTGGTTAGCCTGTCATTGGTTATTAGTGATATTTTAGAGTTCATTATTAAAGATCAGATTGTGGAGTATTTGGAAGTGCATGGTAAAATGGGGCTGAATCAGTACAGCTCCATCAAGGAAAGGTCATGCCTGATAAATCTGTCAGAATTCTTTGAGGAACTAACAAGCAAGTTAGGTGAAAGAGAGCAGGTGGACATGACCTATTTGGATTTCCAGAAGGCCTTTGACAAGACGCCACATGGAAGGTTGGTAAATAAGATAATAGCCCATGGCATTAGGGGTAAGGTACTGGCTGGGTAGAGAACTAGCTGACTGACAGAAGGCAGACAGTGGAAAAAGAGGGTCTTTTTCAGATGGCAGCCAGTGACTAGTGGAGTTCAACAGGGTTACTGTATGGACCATAGTTATTCACATTACACATTAAAAATCTAGGCAAAGTAACTGAGGTCACTGTTGCTAAGTTTTCAGATGGTACAAAGACAGTTGGAGGGACAGGTAGTGTTGAGAAGGCAGGGAGGCTCGAGAAGGATTCTGACAGGCTAGGAGAGTAGACAAAGAAGTGGCAGATGGAATACAATGTGGGAAAGTGTAAGGTTATGCACATTGGTAGAAAGAAGAGAAGCCAAGTCTATTTTCTAACTGGGGAAAGGTTTTGGGAACCTGAAGCACAAAGGAACTTGGGAGTCCTAGTTTAGGATTCTCTTAGCGTTAACATGCAGGTTCAATTGACAGTTAGGAAGACAAAAACAATGTTTTATTAAATTCATTCACAGGATGTGGACATTGCTGGCTCAAGCAGCATTTATTGCCCATCCTGAGGGCAGTTGAGAGTCAGTCACATTGCTTTGGGTCTGGAGGTAGACCAGGTAAGGACGACGGTTTCCATCCCTAAAGGACATTAGGGAAGGTTACAGATCATAACAATTTTTCCAACGATCAACAACTTTTCACGATCAACATTAGACTCTTAATTCCCAATTTTCAGTGAATTCAAATCCACCTGTCATGGCAGGATTTGAACCCAGGTCTCCAGAATGTTGCCTGGGTTGCTGGTTTAACAGAATAGTGATGATACCTCACAGCATTGCCTCCCCTTTAATGTTCACATTCATTTCAAATGGGCAGTTACAACATTTAAAAGGCATTTGGACAGGTTCATGAATAGGGAAGGTTTAGAGAGAGATAAGGGCCAAACACAAGCAAGTTGAGGTAGTTTAGTTTGGGAAACTTGATTTACATGGACGATTTGGACCAAAGGGTCTGTTTCCATGCTGTATGACTCTATAATTTTACCGTTAAAATACAAGAACAGGGATGTACTGAGCTGCATCAGGCTCTGGTCAGACTGCATTTAGAATAATGAGAGCAGTTTTGGGCCTTTATCTAAGGAAGAATGTGTTGGCCTTGGAGGAGGTTTACCAAAATGATCCCAGAGATGGAGGGCTTGTCGTATGAGGACCAGTTGAGGATCGTGGTCTGTACTCACTGGAGTTGAGAAATACGACATGGGAATTCCATTGAAACTTAACTGAATACTGAGAGGCTTTGATAGAGTTGATGTGGAAAAGATGTTACCACTAGTAGGAGTGACAAGGGTGCAGCCTTAGCGTGAAGGGACAATCCGTTAGAAATAAGACAAGGAGGAATTTCTTCAGCTCAAGTGTGATGAATCTGTGGAACTCACTGCTGCAGAAAGCTGTGGATATCAAATCATTGAGTGCAATTCAGACAGAGATGGACAGGTTCTTGATTAGTAAAGAGATCCAGGGCTATGGGGATAAGGCAGGTGAATACAGTTGAGTAAGATATCAGCCATGATTGAATGGCAGAGCCGACTCGATGGCCAATTGACCTAATTCTCCTCCTATATCTTACGGTTTTATGTTATTTTACCTCTCCAAAAGGGGATCTTGGTCAGCGAATCAAACTCACAAAGTTCAGACCACCAGGTTTAATCAGTGCACATCATGATCTTGCACTCCTACCTCATCAACATCATACATGACTGGAGGCAACTGATTTATACGTGTAACTATCTTCTGCTTCTGGAAATGCGCACCTCCTGTCCTGAATCCATTTCTGCCTCCGCAAATATAGTAAGTGGCATGCTTGGGGTCAGGAGTTTCTCTTTTGGACAATGTATGCCATTTTTTTCAAAAACTGAGAAGCTCTACATTGTTTTAAAAATCCATGCTTGAAAATCAGAAAAAAAATTCTGAGACCACACTTTAAATGTCATGTAGAGTTTCCATGTAGAGATAACAATTCGACGGCACTCTGCCATGTTTGGAGCTGTCAATTTGAATCTCTGGATTTTAGCCTTTTGATTTACTTCCATTTTCACAGCACAGATTTTTTAACCAAATAACTGAGCTGTACCATGATCAGGTATAACTAAGATCAAAGATAACAACATTCAATTTTTTTAGCAGAGTTACTTTGCAATTGACATCTTCAAATATCAATGCTGTACTATTTCAGATGTAGAAGAGTTAAAAGTTGAGATATGCGTTCTGTAACCAGTCCACGATTATCAAAACATCTGTACACACTAAAACGCTACACATCGTTGCAGTGATACACTTTACTATCTGCAGGTTTAATCTTAAATTTATTCTCATGTTTCAGAAATTTTTTGAAACTTTTGAATGAAGCTATTATTGGAAACCAGATGATGCAGGCAATTCCATTAAACCTGGTGGTCTGAACTTTGTGAGTTTGATTCGCTGACCAAGATCCCCTTTTGGAGAGATAAAATAACATAAATCCATAAGATATAGGAGGAGAATTAGGCCAATTGGCCATCGAGTCGGCTCTGCCATTCAATCATGGCTGATATCTTACTCAACTGTATTCACCTGCCTTATCCCCATAGCCCTGGATCTCTTTACTAATCAATCTTGGAGATTTAAAGTAAAATCATAAACATTATTTTCTTTACCACTTAATGAAGGAGAATATTCCAACTCCACTTGAACAATCATTATCAGTGCAAGTACATTGACAACCCCAATTGAGCCAAACCAGACTCCGCAAATTATACCGCACCCGAAATGCACATTACCTCAGTGTTCACAACATATCATCAATTCAAATGTACAAAGATATTCCTCTATAAGTAAATAATTAGATTTATTAAGCTAACTAAAATAACAGTCCAAAATGGACCACAAGCATCTTTCTTAGTTAGAGTAACAAGTGGTTAAGTATAGCTTGAATGGTACTCAGAAGTACTCTTTTTTCACAAATTGTGCAATGATTTCATAACAAATTTGAATTTTTTTTGAAACAAATGACTTGAAATTGGTTTGTGCTGGAGGCCCAACCAGGTACAGGAAATGATCCCTACTCTGGAACTTTAGGCCTGATAGATCTGGGAGGAGTCTTCCCTTGCACACAAATTCAATTCCTTCCTCATAAAGTTTTTTTTGTGTAAAATTTCAACAGTCCCTTTAAGGAGCTACGGTCCAGTTCCATGTTGACCATATTTTCCTGAACCTATGCAGTGAAAATTTTCCAGGTTTTGCTAATACAGCAAAACATTTTGTGATGTTTAAACTGTTAACGTTAGATTATTGTCAGTTTTCAGGAAGTGTACAAGTGTGCAACAAAGCAGTACAGAGCCAATGTCATGCTTGTCAGTTAAAAACGCATCTTTGCAGATAGTTAAAACCAGTACATTTCCAATCCAAGATGAATAAAAGGCAATGTTATGGCCATCTGAACCATGTATCTTTGAAAATGATTCAGGGAATTTTAAAAAATATTAGAAGATACTGCACTATACTAAAATCTAACCAGTTCTGTGCCATATTTATTTTGGAATGTAAAGCTGTTTAAGTAACTATGATACAAGCTTTTACTTGACTTGCCTCTCCTTCAGACTACCGGGTTTCTGTTGATGTTTCAAGTGTCAGGATATCTGCTGTAATGCAAACAACTTGGCATTCTTGTTAATGGAGATAGACATTCCATTACAATAACAATTCTACATAAACTGCACAAACTGTAGAGTCAGAATATGGTTAGAAAACTACTCTTCTGCACTCATTTCAGACATTATTTGTTCAATTTACCTATAATTCCTGGCAGCTCCTGGACAATATGACAGATTAACAGATCCAGGCATTTAGACAGGTATTCATTACTGTTTTGCTGCTCCTTTCCCTGTGTGGCTTTTCTGCTGTCTCTTTCAATATACATCACTAACCTGCAGTTAACAAAAGAGAGTCAATTAGTACCAATGACAAATATTGAAATATGTTAGCTTTGAAAGATTTCTCATGATAATCCCTAATTTCTAACTCTACACATAGTCAATCCTCTCTTTTGGTCATCTAACCCATAAATTTATTCTACAACATATATACTATATAATTTCCTAGCGATTATAGAGTCAAAGAGATGTACAGCACAGACACAGACCCTTCGGTCCAACTCATCCATGCTGACCAGATATCCTAAGTAAATCTAGTCCTGTTTGCCAGCATTTGGCCCATATCCCTCTAAACCCTTCCTATCAATTTACCAATCCTGATGCCTTTTAAATTCTGTAATTGTACCAGCCTCCACCATTTCCTCTGGCAGCTCATGCCATACACACAAATGTTGCCCCTTAGGTCCCTTTTAAATCTTCTCCCTCTCACTTTAAACCAATGAACTCTAACTTTGGACTCCCCTACCCTGGGGAAAAGACTTTGTCTATTTACCCTATCCATGCCCCTCATGATTTTATAAACCTCTATAAGTTCACCCCTCATTCTCCGACACTCCAGGGAAAATAGCCCCAGTCTATTCAGCTCTTCCTGAACATCAAACTCTCGGACACTGGCAACATCCTTGTAAATCTTTTCTGAACCCTTTCAAGTTTCACAGCATCCTTCCTATAGCAGGGAAACCAGGCATGCAAAGAGTATTCCAAAAGTGGCCTAACCAATGTCTGTACATCCACAACTTGACCTCCCAACTCTTATACTCAATGCATTGACCAATATAAAGGCAAGTATACCAAACACCTTCTTCACTGTCCTATCTACCTGTGATTATACTTTCAAGGAACTCTGAACAGGTACTCCAAAGTCTCTTTACTCAGCAACACTGCCAGGACCTTACCATTAAGTGTATACATTCAACTGCACGTAACATACAATCATAACATTTTCACCATGAATATTGTCACAAATAAATATATATGTACTACTTACACAAAAAAGTTGCATTAATAAATGTAATTTTAAATTAAGATCAAAATACAAATTACAATTTTAAATTATAAAGCACCACACCCACCAAACTTTAGCTAATTTCAGTTAGTAGTTCCATTTCAGCTAGTTCCATTTACGTGGCAGGATTGCATGAAGAGAATATTCTGAAATATGGCCTAAAGCTACCAATGCTGTAGAAATCCAACACATGTTTAGTTTCTGTTAATGTCCTCAATATAATCTGCCACAATCTGATTTATGATTATATCCCGTCAAGGTAATATTGATTTGGAAGCACCTACATAGAACTGATCTTTAGCCACCTGTGCAACATCCTTGAATTTTATGCTGTCATTTGACATCTTTGTAATCTTGACAAAGCAATATTGGACAAAGCTACAGAATATTACCAATAAAATGTTTAATGTTAATGCTGCAAAGTTCTGTTACCTAGGTGGCAAGGATTGAACACAAAAGCCTAATCTTCATTCACTTCCAGGCTTTTATTCACAAAGACACACACTGCATTTACAGCACTCTACATTTCCAAGCAAAATCTGTCATTCAACCTGCTTCCATATGAAAGCACAGATGAGCCACCAATTAATGCTGACCATCTGAACACAATGGATATGATTAACACAGTGTCCCTGCCTCTGAATCAAGAGACCTGAATTCAAGCCCCACCTGCTCTGGAATGTGTAACAACCTTTCTGAATAGGTTGATTAGAAAAGATCTCCCCTATTTCTGAACTGGAAGATTGGATTCAAGTCCCCCTGTAAAATGTGATGTCAGGTATGTCATAATATGCCCAAATAGGCTGGTTTAAAAGTTTATGATTAACAACTGAACTTATGGAGTCCATAGCAATGTTCAGTCTTATCTCAAATTGTTCATATTTGTGAGGAAGAGAATGTTAAAATGATCAACTGTGAATGCATTATTTTTCAAATGCACATCATCCATTCCATGTACAATTGAAGATAGAAATATGACTCAAATATTTGCTTTTCATGAACTATAAGCTGTTAAGGCAAGTTGTGGCTGGGAGCTAGATGCCTCAAAATACTTAAGGTACGATGTGGGGGGAGGGTTGTTGCCAAATTTTGATAACCATCTTATTTGTAAAATAATAGTGACGGGCAGTGGAGGCCTCAAGAAAGGTATCAAGTTGTTGCAGAGATAGCAGGTTGTAAGTTAAGATGAGGTATGACAGAGAATGCACTAGGAAGTGCAATAGCCTTGCAGAATTAGGATCACATTTTTTTCTTCATATAAACTATCAGCTGGGAGAAGGAGGAAAACATAGGAGGAAGCAGTTCCACAGTAACATTACTCAGTTAGATCTTAAGAAATGGCATTATGAGATTTATAGCACATGGAAAAATGTAATTCTGAATGATTAGATATCAAGAAGCCTACTCTGTTGTATGCTAGCAAAATTCCTGGATGTTACAGAGGGCTCATTAAAACTAACTTTTACGATCCCTGACAAAGTTATGCTATTATAATATACTTTAAATGCATATTGATAGTCGATAATTCACAATCAGATTCTATTCATTCTCATTTTTTTGATTTATATTGACAACAGCAATGAATACACTATCTTCCTCCATAAATGTGTTATAGTTTATAGGTAACAATAAAGATAATGTTTTCCGTAATATTGGATTTTCATAAAATTATAGTCAGGACAAATAAAGCAAAAACTGGCACACCGTAACCTTTTGGTGTGAAAACAAATTGTAGGGAAACACCAGCTGTCTAGAAATCTTTTCAGCAACTTGTAACCTCTAAATTACAGCACTTTGGTGCGGAAATATAGAAGATCAGTTATCTGGACGAGTAAAATAATTGTTATTATTGCCTATAGTGCTTTGTAACCGTTTTATGATTCAGGCAAATATTTATTGCAGCAATTCTGCACCACTGGTGACCACTGTTGGTATTTCAGGCATGAGAGGAGTCACTGGACCCAAAATGTAAACTCTGATTTTTCTACACAGTTGCTGCCAGACCTGCTGAGCTTTTCAAGCAACTTCTGATTTTCAGCATCCACAGTTCTTTCAGTTTCAATCACATTATAACTTGGGTATTAGCAAAAGTGATAATTAGAAACTGTTCTTCTCTTTTTGGTTCAAAATGTAACTTCTTTTCTTTGAAAAAGCAATGAAAACTCAAACTTAGACGTGGTGTGTCTAGCTCACTGTAAACACAATATGCTTTCTGAAGTTTATAGAGCATTAGTCTATCTCTTGTAAAGTTGCATATGGTAAATCAAGATCAAGTACAGAGCTAGAGTTTTAAATCTAAGACAGATAAAGTCTTGTTAAGCAAAGGCATTAAAGGATATGGGCCAAGGCAGGTGTATAAAGTTGGCCACAGAGAAGCCATCATCTCACTGAATAACAAAACAGGTTTGAAGAGCTATATGCCTGCTCCTTTTCCTGTATTCTTAATATGTGAGACAAGTTGTACAAAAGCAGAGGTGTTGGAACTGAGGCAGGCAACAACTAAGTGTTTCAGCCTCGGGGCATTAAGTAAAAGTTTACAAAGTCAAATCAATATGTTTTAAAAAGATACTCAAAAAAAAACTGAAGCAATATCTTATTTACTTCAGTCTATATTACAGATAATGTTACAAGACAGACCTTAGACAATAGAAACAGGATCAAGTATCGGTTGTTCTCGGTTGAGCTTGCTTGACATTCAGTAGGATCATGGTTGATCCATCATTCCTCCTATCCACTTTCCTGCCCTTCCTCCTTAACTGTTGATTGCCCTATCAAGAAACTATCGATCTTGGCCTCCAATACATAGAAGAATATATGGAACTCTGCAGAGACTGTAGGGGCAAAAACTCTCAAACCTGGAGAGAGGAAATTCTTCCTCATCTCAGTCTTAAATTGGAAACCCTTTATTCTGAGATTAAATCCTCTGGTCTTAGATGCTCCCATGAGGGGAAACATTCTCTCAGCATTTGTCCTGTTTAGCCCCTTAAGACTCTTGAACAAAAACAAAGTTGCTGAAGCCTAGCAGGTCTGGCAGCATCTGTGAAGGAAAAAACAGATTAATGTTTAGGGTCCAATGACCCTTCCTCAGAAATGATGGTGGCTGGGAAAATGTCAGTGTACATGCAGAAAAAAAGGAGGGGAATGGGGTAGGGAGTAAATAATAGAATAGAGCCTAAAGGCAGAGAAGAGCTGTTGGACAGGCCAAAAGTTGATAACAATCAGGCTGAGAGGGTGAATAGTTGTTAATGGGGACTACTAGTGACTAATAACAGGTGGGGTGTAATGGCAGGCTATATGGTAACAAAGCCTGCTGTGTCGGGTAGAGGGCTGGGACATGGGAGAGTTTAGGCCCTAAAATTATTGAACTCCAGAGAGCTGCAGGGTCCCCATGCAGAAAATGAAGTCTTGTTCTTCCAGCTTGCATTGAGCTTCGCTGGAATACTGCAGCAAGCCAGAGACAGAGATGTTAGCCAGGAAACAGGGTGGTGCATTAAAGTGGCAGACAACAGATAGTTCAGGGTCTTTTTTATGAGCAGAGCGTAGATGTTTAGTGAAGCAGTCACCCAGTCTATGCTTCATTTCCCAATGCAGAGGAGACCAGATTGTGAGAAGCGAATGCAGTAGACTAGATTCTGAGAAGTGCAGGAGAAATGTTGCTTCAGCTGGAAGGTATGTTTGGGCCTTGGATACTGGGGTGGGAGGAGGTAAAGGGGCAGGTGTTGCACCTTCGCCAGTCAAAGGGAAAGGCGCTGTAGGGCTGTGGGGGGTGTTGGGGTGAAGGAAATGCGGACCAGGGTGTCCCAGAGGGAATGATCCCTGCGGAAGGCAGACAAGGGGCGGTGGGGGAGGAATATGTGTCTGGTGGTGGTGGAAATGATGTCTGATGATCTTCTGGATGTTGATGTTGGTATGGTAGGTAAGAACAAGGGGATCCCTATCGCTGTTGCGGGAAGGAAGAGAAGGGGAGAAAGTGGACATGTGGGAGATGGGTTGGACCTGGTCAAGGGTCCTGTTGACAACAGAGCTGGGGAATCCTTGGTTGAGGAATAATGCGGACATTTCAGAGGCTGCCTTGTCGAAGGTGGCCTCTTCTGTACATATGCGACAGAGACAGCGGAACAGAAAGAACGGGATGGAGTCTTTACAGGAAATGGGGTGTGAGGATGTATAGTCCAGGTCCTTAAGAATTTAATGAGAAGAGTGAAAAGAGTGTGCTTGAGTTTTCAGAACTTTTTTGATTAGTTGCTGACTGATGAAGCAGTATATACAGTATTTCCATGGGAACACTAGTTATTATTCCATGTTCTACCAAGATCACAAACGTGAGTCTGACGAAATGTTTACAAATAGATAGAGTCTAAACACGCCTCATGGATTCTTCTTCATTATTCATGCGTCTCTTCTGTTGATAACACAGCAATTTAAAACATTTACTTCATCAGCAACAGGAGATCAAAATTTCAATATTTCCTCATTATTAGAAACTATGGAAATGGATTTGATAGAACAAAAATACAAATTTTGGGTTTATCGTTCTCTTCATTCACATTCAGTGAGACTTAATTTTTTTAGAAACTTGATGTATGCAGTGATAATATCACAGATAAATTCATGTATCATTTCTTAAATGCACATAACATCATCTATACCATCCATATTGTTCTCAACATTTCCACTGTAATTAATTTAGAAAATGTCACTTCAATCCTGCCAATATCACTGCAATATAAGTGTGGAGTCAGAGAAACACAACAGGCCAGGCAGCATCAGAGAAGCAGGAAAGCTGATGTTTCGAGTTGGGACCCTTCTTCAGAAATGGGAGAGGGGGAAGGGAGCTCTGAAATAAATAGAGAGAGGAGGCTGGGGAAGGTAGGTGGGATGATGATAGGTGAGTGCAGGTCGGCAGTGGTGGGGATTGGTCAATGAGGTGGGAGGAGTGGATAAGTGGGAGAGAAGACGGACAGGTTGGGTCAGGTCAAGGAGGCAGGGATGAGAGGGAGGGTTGGTAGTAAAGTCCACATTAAGGCCATTGGGGTGTAGGCTCCCAAGGTGGAATATGAGGTGCTGCTCCTCCACCTTCCGGATAGTGTCATTGTGACACTGGAGGAGGCCCAGGATGGTCATGTCGTCCAGGGAATGGGAGGGGGAGTTGAAGTGGCTTGCAACTGGAAGACGTTAATCGTTTGTCGCAAACAGAGTGCAGGTGCTCTACAAAGCGATTTCCGAGCCTCTGCTTGGTCTCACCAACCTAGAGGAGGCCACACCGGGAGCAGCGGATGCAGGTGAACATCTGTCTGATGTAGAAAGTTGTTTTGGTTCCTTGGATGGAAGCGAGGGGGTAGGTAAAGGGGCAGGTGTAGAACTTCCTGCAGTTGCAGGGAAAGATGCTGGGTGTGGAGGGGCTAATGGGGAGTGTGGACTGGACGAAGGAATTGCGGAGAGAACGGTGCCTGGAGGTTGGAGTGAAAGGTGTTGATAAAGTTGATGAACTGTTCAAGCTCCTCATGGGAGCACAAGGAAGAGCCGATACAGTCATTGATGTGGTGGAGGAAGAGGTGGGAGATAGTGCCAGTGTGGTTGAGGACGATAGTGTTCCACGTATCCTACGAAAAAGCAGGCAAACCTTGGGCCCACGTGCGTTCCCATGGCCATGCCTTTAGTCTTTCAGAAGCGAATCAAGTTGAAGGAGAAGCTGTTAAGGGTAAGGACGCGTTCAGTTAGGCAGATTAGGGTGTCGGTGGAGGGGGACTGGTTGGACCTGTGGGAGAGGAGGGCTTTTAGGCCATTTGTGTGGGGAATGCAAGTGTATAGGGATTGAACAATACAGCGCAGAACAGGCCCTTCGGCCCTCAATTGGACATGGAACAGTCCCTCTTCTGCAGCTACATTGTCACTATCCCCCACTTCTTCCTCTGCTACATCGATGACTATATCAGTGCTGCCTCATACTCCCACGAGGAGCTTGAACAGTTCATCAACTTTACTAACACCTTTCACCCCAACCTCAAGTTCACCTGGACCATCTCAGATACCTCTCTCTCCTTTCCGGACCTCTCTGTTTCCATCTCTGGTGACTGCCTTGAAACTGATATCTATTTCAAACCCACTGGCTCCCACAGTTACCTAGACTACAACTCCTCTCACCCACCTTCCTTCAAGAATGTGATCCCCGACTCCCAATTATTCTGCCTCCACCACCTCTGGTCCCAAAAGGGGGCATTCCACTCCAAAGATCCCAGATGTCCTCTCAATTCAACGACCAAAACTTCCGCACTTCAGTGGTTGAAAATGCTCTTGACCGCATCGGTTGCGTTTCCCACATCTCTGCCCTCAAATCCCCTCACTGCAACAAAAACAAAGACAGAATCCCTCTTGTCCTCACATATCATCCCATTAACCTCCGGATTCAATGTATCATTCTCCGCCACATGCAATCTGACACCACTACCAAGGTTGTATTTCCCTCCCCACTCCTATCTGCCTTGTGTAGGGACTGCTCTCTCCACGACTCCCTCGTCCACTCCACACCTCTCACTAGCCCCACCAGCTATTCCCTGCAATCTTAGAAAGTGCTACACCTGCCCCTACACCTCCCCACCCCCCAACTTACCTCCATCCAAGGAACCAAAAAACCTTCCACATCAGACAGATGTTCACCTGCACATCTGTTAATGTGGTCTACTGCATCTGCTGCTCCCTATGTAGCCTCCTCTACATCAGTGAGACCAAGCAGAGGCTCGGAGACCGCTTTGTAGAGCAGCTGCGCTCTGTCAGCGACAAACAACAACACCTTTCACAGTCGTGAACCACTTCAATTCCCCCTCCCACTCCCTGAATGTCATGTCCATCCTGGGCCTCCTCCAGTTTCACAATGACGCCACCTGGAAAGTGGCGGAGCAGCACCTCATATTCCGCCACGGGAGTCTACAACCCAATTGTATCAAGTGGACTTTACTAGTTTCAAAATCTCCCCAACCCCCTGGCCTCATCCCATGTCCAACCCTCTCTCTCATTCCTGCCTCCCTGACCTGACTCATCCTGTCTGTCTTCTATCCCACCTATCCGCTTCTCCCACGTCACTAACCAATCTCCACCACTGCCTACCTGCATTCACCTATCACCATTCCACCTACCTTCCCCAGCCCCACTTCTCCTCTCTCTATTTATTTGAGTTCCCTTGCCCCTCCTCCATTTCTGAAGAATGGTTCCAGCCCGAAACACCAGCTTTCCTGCTCCTCTGATGCTGCCTGACCTGCTATGTTGCTCCAGCTCCACACATTTATCTCCGACTCCACCATTGGCAGTTCCTACTATCTCTCACTGCAATATAAAATTGGGTTTTGTGCTACCAGGGTCATTGATACTTTGATTTAAAAGCAAAATACTGCAGATGCTGCAAGTCTAAAATAAAAAAAATTAAAGTGCTGGAATCACTGAGCAGTCTGGCAGCATCTGTGGAGAGAGAAACAAAGTTAACATTGAGTACAGTATAATTTATCTTCAGAACTGAAGGTAAAAATGATGCTTCTTCTGGAAATGTAAGGCATATCTGGTTTTTTCAGTTTTTAAATTGTAATAGGTGACTGTATTCATAAAATACAGTTGACATAGGCTTCTCTGATTATGGATATCAAGGTGATACATTTGGAATCAGACTAAGCAAGGAAAAGAATCAATTTGTAAATCTGAGATAGTAAGAACTGCTGATGCTGGAGTCTGAGATAACAAGGTGTAGAGCTGGATGAACACAGCAAGCCAGGCAGCATCATAGGAGCAGGAAAGCTGATGTTTCAGGTCTGAACCCTTCTTCAAAAAATTTGTAAACCTGGATCCTTTTCTCTTAGGTGGGTTCCAAATATAATGCTAGGGGTCATTTTTACATGATTGCCTCCTTATTTTTCAACACAAGTAGGGAATTAGAAAGACAAAACTTGCAAAACTAAATTTCTGCAGAGTTTCTGCCCAAAACCAGCTATCACAATTTGCATCAGACAGTAACTTAAGTGATCTCACATATGTAAGAGGAGTCTCACATATGTATTTAAATCTGGGTCTAATGAAATACATGTAGGACTCTGTTGCAATTTTGGGTTTCCAGTTGTTACACTTGTGCAACTTAACTGGTAAAGTTCTGCTGCATGGCATGGAATACAGAACAAATAAGTCAACAATATTTAATGGGAATTCTGAGAGGCTACTTGGGAGAATACGCTGAGTTTTTTTAAAAATCAATTCACCTTCCACTAAAATGAGAATGAATGTTTTCTCATCCACACAGAAGTCACCCTGTTATCTGTCAGTGTCTCTGTGGTTTTTCATCCTTTGTTAGGCACTACAAGGTTTCCGGACTCACCCCAGCAAATAGGCATACTGTACTGCCAATGGATGCTCACTTGGAAACAGGAGAATAGCAATTTTAATTAAATGAGACCAGAGTCCCAAAAACAAATGGACTTAACACATCACCTAGGCAGTACGCTCGTTCTTCGCAAATTCTTGATCAGCACAATTTCTGTCGGTTCAAATTAGCCTTATAAACATTCCATACTAATAGGTAGCAGAAATGCAAACTGACAATCCGTTTTACAAACCTTTCAGTTTTGAAAAAGAATAGTTAGTTGATACTATCTATCATTAAGTTATCAGCACTCTACCAAAAATAGTCAAAATTCTATTATTTCCTTCAAGTTCTTTGTGGCATTTAGCAGTGAATCCTTCAACTTGTTTTCCCAGCTTAAAAATAAACTTAAGTTACATAAAATTTAAAACAGTCTTTCTTTTGTGATCTGAAAGCCTTAACAAAAATTCATGCATATTAAACATTGACTGAATCAGATCGAAAGAATCCAGATGCAGTTCAACAGGTACTAAAAAGAATTGTAAAGTGTATTCTTAGCATTCAGCACAACCACAATTGTGTAGTTTGTGGAAAAGCTTCACCACCAGATTAAGTTGTTAAAATTAAGTGAAATGACACCTTAATTTTTTGTGCAGACTCTGATTATTGTTCTGTTTACCTTGTCTGGCAACAAAGCAGCAACATCTCCTTGTTGTTTCGCAAAACTTCC